>NW_025544779.1:175251-303864 GCF_000003525.1 Blastomyces dermatitidis ER-3 | reverse complement strand
CGGCCAGCTGTTCAATCCCATCTGAATTCAAAGAGATGCACATGACATCACATGAGATCATGTTACAGAGAATTTAGCAGTGCATGCCATGAACACAGAGATCAAAAGTGAATATAGAGAAAAGTATAAGGAATGTAAATACTATAGAGAATGTATGAAAAGAGCAGAATGAAAAAAAAGAATGAAGATTTGAAGATTGATCTGAGCTGTATGAGTCAGAGCATTCAAATATTTTTGATAGAATACACATGATATCACATTACAGTGTTTTTTTGCATGGAAAAGTTGGTTTTTCTATAATAAATAGAGTATATTAATGAATGTATTGTCAGGTCACATAATCTGGCTTACTAATCCTTCCATCATATAACTTCCCACAAGCTAGCAACCTTTTCAATCAAGCAAGCTTTACACCTTTCACATGTATAGGTTGTAATGAATGTAGAGAAGAGTATAAAGAATGTAAATACAGTAGAGAACATCTGTAAAGGAGAGAATGAAGATTAATATCAGAGCTGTATGGGCTGCAGAGCTGGCTGGTCAATCCCAATTGATGGATTTGATGAGGTGCATGTGATATCATGTGAGGTCATGTTACAGGGCATTTTGTTGGGGGTCCCGCGGTTGGTCGGCCCTTCTACCAGCAGTGCGCTGGTGGTGATTGAGCTCTTTTGCCCCAGTAGCTGACACATTTTACTCGGAAAAGTTGGCTTTTCTATAATATATACTGCGTAGAGAGAAGAGAGATATATAGAGAGATTAACTAGAAGAGGCCTATGCCGGGCCCCGCTTGATCGAGGAAACTCAACCCACAAGGTATTTAGTTGCCTGTTGGCCTGTGGCAATTCAGCAGTTTCAGATATCCTAGGTCTCTTCGTCAATTGTTATGTTGCTTAATGAAGCCCGCCCAGGTAGGTATGGATAGGTACTGTACTGTACTGTATGTACATGTACAAGTACATGTACGTTAACTAACAGACAGGCCAACCCATCCTCTCTCTAGCTCGCTGCCAAAAACTTGCAAATTCATATCCCCGCCTATTGATTAAATATTAAATTTTATATGAAGTGGGAGAGTGTGGGAGAGTGTGGGAATCAACAACATTCTAGACGTACGTACAGTAACTTACACACCATTATTCTTGCCATTTCCTTCCTCCTCCTCCTCCTCCTCCTCCTCCGCCACCACCACCAAAGACGTTTATTTGAGAAGGTTGTAACTTGTCAGCCTATGTATGTCTCAGCCTCCTGTTCCAGTCCCGTTCTCCACAATTGGGCGATTTGTCTCAATCCGAGTCATCCATCTCCCCCTGCTAAAAAAATCTAGTTCAGTCCTCGTATATAGCCCAAGTGTTGGAACCTGATGGCTTTTTTTTTTTTTTTTTTTTCCCTTCTCCGCACTTCCGGGCTTGTCTTTTATCGTGTCTGTTTTTCTTCTGTCTGTACAGCAATAAGTGGAAATGAAAGATTCAACGTTGGTTTGGTTTGGTATGGTTATCTCTTCCCCCAAATACGCAGTACAACGAGACTCTTCTGGAGGGTGAGAGGTTCATCTTTCGTGATTTGGGGGGCGGGATTGTATTTGGAACAACCCAACCCCGCGCGAGGACAAGACCAAATGCGGTTTCTCCTTAGTAAGAGACGTGGGAGTTATTTCCTAGGGGTGGGATATCACCACAGCGAGTTTATAGGGGGTAAATGAAGTGTGAACAAACACTGGAGAATTGCGACGATGTACGGAGTACATACATTACATGTACATGTACCGTAGCGACGAGAATAAATATGCTGAGCCTGGCAACCGTCGAGACATTGCCGAAGTTCGGCTTCTATGTAAGGTGAAAGAAAGAGAGCCCCTCGAAAAGGCTCTCCGACGAGATAATAAGTCGGGAAGTTCTTGTTGAGTTATCAAGAAGTATCATACTTTTTTCTTTTCTTTTTCTTTTTCGATTTATTCTCCGTTGGGGTCTGTTAGGTTCGTTATTACCATAGTTATCTCTTTGGCGGAGAGTTCAGGTTAGGGCCACACAGCATACCAGGATTGCAGGAACGGGAACCAGAGGAGCTTCTTTTTAATAATATATGACTAGGAAAGGGGCAGGAAAAGGATAAAAAAAGAAAAGAGAAAGTAAGTTATAATAGTTAATGATTCACCAAGGACTATTTCAGGAAAAACTAGATTGGACTCTGCCTTTTATCGTTTTATATTCCCGTTTGTTCCAAGTTCTGCAACTCAATCTGATTCCAAGCTGATTGATCTTTATATATTTATATATATAATTTTTCCCCAGCTTGGGGACTAGAATATGTTATTTCTTATATTCTCCATGGATGTAAAAATCAATATCCATGGGATGTTTGCCATGATGGCTACAAGGGCCCCTGGTACTGGTTTGCTTCGGTCAGCCACCGACAACTTATTTATCACTATGTATTCTTGCATCTTGCGAGGGTATGGTATGGACGTTGGCCAATAAAAGAGAAGGGTGCTGGTATTATTTGCAGAAAAATTCGCTGGATGTGTTTGTTTATTTACTCTTTTTTTTTTTTTTTTTTTTTTTTTTTTTTTTTTTTTTTTTTTTTTAATGTAGTTGTGATTGATATCCTGGATAATTGCCGGATTAAGTTGCGCTGGGAAACAAGCCGTGTATTAGAATCAATCTGATACTTTTAGTGCTGTAGATCAGGGGCCCGCTCAATTACAATTTAACAGTAAATAAACAGTTTACAGTTTACAGGAATTCTGAAGTTCTGAGGGAATAGAGCTATATAGGCGCCTAGGCCGAGTTGCAGGAGGGTCAGTCAGGAAGAACATTCAGACAGGAATAATAATATTAAATAATATACGGAGTATACTCCGTATACAACTTATTAACGCTGCGAAATATTCTCAAGCCATCCGGGGAATGACAGATTGGCCGAGCTTGTGAGTTGCCAGACTGGTGCTAAGACTGATGCTAGACTGATGCTAGACTGCTCTGCGAAACGCCCTATATCTCGGCTTGTCTCACCCTGGTCGTCCGGTCCCAATGTCTACATTTAATATTATTATTATTGTCGTCGTCGTCTTGCTTTCTTCATCTTCAACAACTCTCGCTCCTTGAACGCCCTCTGCCCTGCGTCTTGCTGGTGCAATCCTCTTTCCCCTCTTTCTCTTTAACCCTCGCGGGACCCCTTACATCAGGATCTGAATACTCCGAAAACAACCCTTGGAAGATAAATATAATCTACGATTAATGGACTCGGGAAAGAGATTACCTCTTGCGTTGCTTTTCCCATGATATTATTATTATTATTATAGTCGTCTTCCTCTCCTCCTCCACGATGTTTGCCCGTATCTCCTTTCCCTTCGCTTCCCTGAGGTCGATCCTCCCCAGCAAAGCCACGCCCCCGGCGTCCTCCCAGAGAAAGAGGGAGGACAATTGGGTTGATGTACGTGGTTTTCATGCTAATATGGATATCTGTTTAAAAACTATCTCTCTTGATAATCTTTGTGTGTGTGTGGACTGCCCCGTCTAATAATGTACGCTGCCTTACCGCTCTCCAGGGCCTCCGTGGTGTTGCCTCCTTCATCGTCGTTACCGGCCACATCTGCACCGCCTTCGTTCCATATCTACACAATCCCACCATTAGAGAGGGTGAGGGCCCTTTGTTATTCCAACTCCCCTTCTTCAGGCTCGTCGTGGGCGGCCGTGGCGCCGTGGCTATCTTCTTCATCATCACCGGCTTCGTCAACTCACTCAACCCCGTCAAAAATGCCCGCGCCAACAACACCTCCGTCGCCCTCGTCAATCTGGCAAGGAGCACCTTCACTCGCTCGGGCCGCCTAGTGCTGCCCACCTCCATTGCTGTCTGTATTGCTTGGCTCCTGGCGCAACTTGGTGCTTTTCATATGGCCTCTCGGGTTGATGCGGGCTGGATCCGCCTACAAGCCCATGGTCCAGATGCGTCTTGGGGAGAGGCTCTGATCAAACTCTTCCGTGCTTTGACTCTATTTTGGCATGCCGGCCCAGGTGAATATGATGGCACTCACTGGACACTTGTATATTTCTTGCAAGGTTCGTTCCGGGTATATTTGGCGCTATTGGCCATGATGCTTCTCCAGACACGGTATTGGCGCCTTGTCACCGGATTCCTTTACGTCTGGTGTTGGTCTACTGGAGATTGTAAGCATCCCTTTTTTTTTTGCCCCTTTCTACTAGTTAACGCTCACGGTAAAACTCTCAACTCTATTCCCTCAAACTCCAAATTAACAAACTTTTCCCCAAATCCAGATATCGTTGGAATAAACATCTTCGCAGGCCTTGCGCTTGCACAGCTCCAGGTGGACCTTGGCTCTCGGGCTACTTCCTTACTTCCCAAACCCGTCCCCTCGCTCATCATCCTCGTGGGTCTGTTTGTATGGAGCTATCCACAACACAATGCACACTGGGCCTACTGGTCACGAACAATGAAGGAGTCAATGGAGCTAGTCGTCCCCGCCAACACCGACCTATCCCGCTACTGGGTCTCCGTCGGCACCTCAATCCTTATGGTTGGAATCTTCTTCTCCCGCAATGCGCAAAGAGTCCTCACGAACCCCGTCTTCAATTTCCTCGGCCGTGTCTCCTTCCCCGTCTACCTACTCCACAACTCGCTCATGCGCACCATCCTCGTCTGGATGGCTTACTGGCGTACCGCAGCCACGACCCCAAAGACAGATGCGCAGGGCAACCTCATTCAGCTGCCCAAACCGGGCGGACTGGTGTTTGTATTCATTCTCCCGATCTTCTACGCCGTCTTGTACACGGTTGCGTACCTGTGGACTCTATACGTAGATCCATTGTGCGCCAAGACAGTTGACCTGTTGAAGCGCTTAATGTTTAGGGAGGAGGAGCAACCGCAGGCTGAGAAACCTGTCCCTCTGACTGCCGTGGTGGCATAACAAGACAACCGTTTCTTTTTTTCCCCTCTTTTCCTCTATCTCCCGCATCTTCTCTTGTCGTCTCATACGTTTTATTCGTTTTTATTTATTTTTTTACATATATTTTCTATCTCCAGTCGCATATGCAAGGATGCCTATACAAGCAACCACCACACCTATCTTACGACAAAATTGTCCACCCATTCCTTCCGAGGAGCATCCTTATCGGTGTGCATCTTTTGGAAAATAAATGATCTGATGCAATTTTTATTTTTATTTGTGCATAACATAGCATGCGGGAAAGCCGACAAGAGGGGACCTGGAATATTACATATATTACCCCCCACCACTTTCCTCGTTCAACCGCTACTTTTAAAACCAACCTCCTCCCCCCAGGCCAAATATTGAAACCCCCTAGGTTTTCATATTTATATTTACGAATTTATTTATATATTCATCCTTGGAACTCATGGTTTCACAGCAGTGTTGTCCTGTCGGTCGAGACTTTTCCAGTGATATTTTTCAGGGTTTTCCAGCCTCCCCGTCGAGTCAGCCCAGACCAATACAAAGCAGCTAAAGATACTGGGTGTCTCGTGTCAGGCTATGTTGAGTCCCCCGGGCCTCTGGTTATCAATCAAGGCGCGTGAACGTGTTGGGTATCGGCAGATGATCTTCTTGGGGTATCTACGTTCTGCCATTGAGAGAGAGACTTTTTGGTTCAGGTGCCGCGAATGAGGGTTTTCCGCTCTGGGGACTGGATGGTTTGGGTTGTCATATTCCCGGTCTTTACTGCGTTCCTTTTTTCATTTCTTATCCGTTTTCTTCTCTTTTTTCTGCGTTTCGTCTTCCGTTGGCATATTTCCCCTTTTCATACCTCATATATATACGTATACGAATCTCACATCTCCTCATTCCCTTGTTACTTTTTGCTCTCTTTTCTTTTCTCTTTTGCTTCTGTCATTTTCCTTCTTGTTCTTTTTCTTTTTCTTTTCCGCTACTGTTATAGATTATGGAGTTCTTTTTGTATTTGCATCTTGGGGAAACTACATACTACCTCACTCTCTATATATACATATATATTGATAACTTAATGCACACAATGACATGACTCAACGCTTAAACTCTTGTACAGGATTTTTCTCTCTCTTTTTCTTTGTATATTTACACTCCTTGCGGGCGCCAATTTGCCTCCCCTAGTAACCCTGGTCTTACGGCTTTTTTCTGTTTCCCTTCTCTGGACATTGCGCGTCAATTAATAGATTCTACACGCAAGACAAGGGAAGTAAAAAATAAAATAAATTCTGGAATTCGCAGAGAAAGGAAACTAGCTATCTTTAACTGAATAAAAAAGAAGAAGGAACTAAATAACAGACCAAAAAGGCGGGGCTGCTGAAGAAAGAGAAAGGAAATTGAAGAGATCATTAGGGATGACAGAGGTGGAAAATAGAATAGAACGCTGGATGGGGCAAGAGAGAGTGGGTGCCTAGAGGAAAGCGGGCTGATGATGACGATGATGATGATGATGATGATGCGGGATAGGGTGTCGGAGTGGATGGATGATGGCATGGGATGCGTTTATAGATGGGTTCGTTTGACGGAGAATCGATGTGGGTTAGAAGCCGATTCCTAACTCCTCTTTACTCCTCTCCTCTCTCCGCGTCGTGGTGTTGCTTTTTTTTTTTTTTTTTTTTTTTTTTTTTTTTTTTTTTTTTTTTTTTTTTTTAAATTCCGTTTATTGGAAACAAAAATCGAAGCATGGTCTTCAATTATCGAACCGCTTTCTTTCCCGGCGTATAGATGAACAACGCCGAAACCAGCCATTCTATTCCATCCACGGATGCCCACCTCAACCCCATCCGCGACCCCGTCCATCCAAAACACCGCCTCACACCACAAGCATCCCCATAAACCCTGCCCACCCACCCAACACCCAACATCCAAGACGCAAACAGCGAAACACACTCAGACCCCCGCAGCCCCCGGCGCACCCTCATCCTTCCTCAACTCAAGCAGCAACTCGCGAAACCTCTCCTTCCCAGACCCGCTCGCACCCCCCTTTAACCCCTTCCCACTAACATCCACCAACTTGGCAATGCGCTCCCAGCTGGTTCCGCCCGCGGCCGTATCCTCGCGGTTCTCCAGGAACTCGTCGGCCTCCTTGCGCGTGCGCTCCTTGGCGCGGTCTGTGCGCTTGTTGTAGGACTCATAGTAGTCGTCGATGTCCTGTTGGGCTTTGGAGATGGTGGCTGCTTTGCGCTCGGCGGAGATGGCGGCGCGGCGGGTGAGTTCTTCGTCGCGTTTTTGGCGCCATTCGCTGTGGTGGGGGGGGAGGGGAGAGGGAGGGTTAGACGATGCTGATGCTGATGATGTCGTTCTTGTTGCCGTGATTGTTTGATTGATTGGTTGATTGGAGGGGACTTACCGGACTGCTTCTGGCTCTTCTTCTGGCTGTTTGTATGTGGAGTATGAAGGTTGGAAAGAACTTGCGCCTGTGATGGTCCCACCTGGCGCAACTTGCTGCATATGAAAATAAGATTAGAACGTAGAACATAGAACGTAATTTCTTTTTCTTTTCCTCGCATTTATTTATTTTTTGAACCCTCATCAGGAGAGTACGTACCTCATTCTGTGATTCTAGGGCGGGAAACGACGATTCGAACCCTCCCATTATATCTCCGCCCTCAGTATTGCCTGGCTGATAGTCGTTTCCTCCTCCACCGCCTAGCAGATCGTCTTCCGTAGCGTCTTCCACCGTGGCAGAGGTCTGGAGTTGGTCATTTGGAGTAGCGAACTGGTCTGCATCATCGCCCAGGAGAGCACGTTCGCGCGTTAGGAAGTCTTCGCCCTCAGTAGCGGTTCCTCTCGGGCTGCCTTGGGTGCCTGTGGGTTCTGTTTGACCGATTGTTTTTTTTTTTTTATTTTAGTTTCAACAATGCAAGTCAGAAAGGGCTTCTGGGAAGCATGGATAGAGGTTATAATCGTACCGGCAGAGAAGTCCTCTAGAGACGGGAACCGGTCTGCCATGATGATGGAGGATGGGGAGTACGGGAAATGGACAGCCAATTGAGAAGCGGATGCTGGAAAATATAACTGATATTGAGAGAGTAACTAGAGATTTCTGTCGATTAGTTGAGACAAAGAGATGGGAGACTGGAGATGGAAAGATGGATCTAGATAGACAGATATTACGACGCTGGTTGCTGTCTGGCGGGATTCTGCCACCAAATCCATAGAGCGAAGGCGGTGAGCATATCAGGACCCAAGCAACGACTGTGGCTTCAACAGCCTTAACCTATGTATTTATTGCTTGGGGCTTGACGATATTCCAAGGCAAATCATGACGAAGTGAATACTTACGCCTAGCTGCTACATATCTGTCGCCAACTCTTGAGTTCTGCTATCCCTGAGCTCACTAAACCCTTTGCGATCCCAGCTCACGTAACTCGTCCGCTTGCAATCCCTAGTGTGTTAACTATCGCCAGACTCATCCATTGTTTGGATAAATAAATAGCTTGACACCAACCTCCCCCCCACACCAGGATTCAAGCCCAAAACTCCTCAGGACAATGTCATACACTGATGACGCCGTCAAGGCTAAGCTGTCTGCCCTCAATGAGACCCAGGAATCCATCGTCACGGTAGCCCAGTGGGTCATGTTCCACAGGTTTGCTCCTCCTTGTCCCTCTCCCTATCTCACCCGCGCGTGCAAACATTGCTGAAATAGAATCGCCATTTTGTAGGAGACATGCAGACCGCACTGCGCAGCTATGGTTACAGAAACTTCGCGAATCAAATCCTCCGAAGCGCCTGAATCTTATATACTTAGCAAATGGTGGGTTCAATCTAAGGTTGTTCCGAGACGTCACGGGGGGGGAGAGGAGATAGACATGCTAACTTTTGCCCCTTACCCGGCTGGAAGAGGTCGCACAACAATCTAAAGCAAAGCGGAAGCAGGATTTTCTCATTGCCTTCTCACCAGTAGGTTTGCCTTGATGTCCTGCAGTTCTGTTATTATTTTATACATCTGTCCATTGTGCTGAACTACCTCCTCTAGATCATCGCGGATGCGACTGCAGTCGCGTTTAAGGGAGCTTCGAATGATATCCAACGAAAGCTAAGGCGTGTAATTGAGGTTTGGCGACAACGGAATATTTTTGAGGAACCTATTCAGCAGGCCGTAGAGGCTCGGGTTGATGGTTTGTCCTTCAACTTTCCCCTTGTAACTCTTCCGCCGTTCCTGTTAACCGGTTCCCTGCAGAGGTGGACAAATCTAAATCATCCGGCAAAAAACCATTGCTGGGCGGCTCGCTGTTCGCCAGCGCGCCTGGGTCTATTCCATCCGAGCTACAGCCCCTAGCCCCACTACAGACGGCCGTCTCCAAAGCAACTGTCGCCTCAACTGCCGCCATCACAGCTGCCAACACCGAATATGACAAAATGAACGACCCATCCGCCCAGATCCCCACACCCCCCGTTCACGCCGCACGTCTAAGCCAGCTTCTAAAGTCCCTCGCAAATGCAGAAAGCTCCGTTTCAGAAATCATCAAGTCACGCCAGAGCTTGATTCAGGGGCTTGAGAAGCTTCTAGACACGAACCGCGCAGCGTTATCCAAGGAACAGGCGCAGGTTGAACAACTGGCGGCGCGCAAAATGGAGACCGAGAGTAGGAAGCGGGACGTTGAAGACGCTATAATGCGCGGCTTATCGGTGGAGAATTCGCCAGCGCCACAGGGAAATGGCAGTGGGAATGATACTGGTAGTGCGGAAACGACAACACCAACTCAACCAAGCGAAGAGCCTGAGCGTCCCGTCGTCGAGGCGCTGACACCCCCACCTGTCGAGGCCCTCACGCCAACCGGCTCCCCTTCTCGAAACCAAGCGTCAGCGGGCAATGCGGAGCATCATAACCATCAGCAACAGCCCACGACAGGGATTGGCACTTTTACTCAGCCGGGCCAAACCGAGCTTCCACAGCACCAGTACCTCACAGAGCCCTTCCTCCCACAGCAAGGCGCTGTGGATAACCAAGCCGCAACAACACCAACCATGCCTACCGCTATGGATCTATCCTCAACTCTCGCGGCGCTACATGGACATGGACCTGGTGGAGCACAGCAGGGCCCCACAGATCTCCCCGCAACTACAAACGCGGACACGAATGGATCGAGCGCGAAGAAGCGCAAAGTTTCGCATCCGCATCCGCAGCAGGATGAGTATCCGGGCTTTGCTGCTGGGGGAGACGTTATGGCGGACTTGGATGATGACGTTGCGGAGCTGTTGAGGCAGGAGAGTAACAAGTATTAGAGTCTGGGGGTCCGTATTGTATTGTATTGTACTTGTATCTTGCCTATATAGGTAGGTTAAGGGCGTCTGGGTTAGAGGTTGTAGCTGCGATTGGGATAAGGAACGGAGACGAGGTGCTACTACTGTTTACTAGGTCAATGGATGGCATGGGAATTCTATTGTTGCCTCTTTTGCCCTCCTTTCTTGTTTTTTTTTTTATCAAGGGCTTTTTTTTTTCTCCTTTTCGCATGGCTTTCTTTCAGCTCTTTTGTCTACTCGGTCAGTTTGGTTTTATCATAAACTTTTTCAAATGAAGACACGGGAAACTTTATGAAACTTATTTGAATTCCCCCTTTTTTTTCACTTTTCTTTGGTGGGTCAACGCTAGGGTGTGAAAAGGGTTAATTTCCGTAAAGACACGGGTGGAAGATCCGAACCGAACACTCTATCCATTTGTACATATATGTGCGGTAAGTACTTCTTGTCTCTCGAAACACAGGGCACGACGCACATCAGACTAGGCACAGAGAGCGAGAAGACTGAGCACGGGCAGACATGACACAATAAAAAACGGCGAAAATGTATTTCATTTGAAAGAAAAGAACACCAAGGAAGACGAGCTGATATAATAATTCAAGCCCGCTGAAGATACGTTATGTAATCTATATTGTTGTTATTATTATCATTTACTATTTAGGGGACATTTATTATATCTGGCGCAACGATCCAGGAATCCCTCGAGAATCGGTTCCTTCGAATGAGAAATGAAGATGGGAAGGTGGGGGAGGATAATGGTGATGAAGATAATAAAGATGATGTTGAGGGGGGGGTTGGTGGGTCTGGCGATCCATGACCAGAGCTGTACGGGAGCAACGTTCTGCGGTACATTTGCGTTCTTTGGTGCGGTTGTGCAGTTGGGGGTTGCGGGGCTGGTGCTGGCGCTGGAGCCGGTGAGTCGGTACTGCTCCGTTTTGGTTTTACGAGGAGAATGATGAACATGCCGACGACGAGGAGGAATAGCAGGAGAAGGATTTTTCTTTTCGCGGTGCGTCGTTGGTAGTTGGTTGCCTGTTTGGGAGGTGTTTAGTTTGAGTAGATATGGTGGAGATAATGTGTTTTCATATATTTGAAGACAGCA
Source organism: Blastomyces dermatitidis ER-3 (assembly GCF_000003525.1). Classification (NCBI taxonomy): domain Eukaryota; kingdom Fungi; phylum Ascomycota; class Eurotiomycetes; order Onygenales; family Ajellomycetaceae; genus Blastomyces; species Blastomyces dermatitidis. The sequence continues at coordinate 292,540 of NW_025544779.1, read as the reverse complement.
GGGAGGGAAAGAGAAGACAAGCGGTAGGAGATAGAGCAACAAGAAAAACGTACGACTGTAAGCTCTTTATCAGCCGCTTTCACGTCGACATTCATGCGCTCGACATTGAAATCGATGCGGTCGAGCATCGTGCCCTGATCTATGACCATTGCCTGCAAATCGCGGAAGATATCAGACAGCTCTATAATGCCGCGCGCAATGTCGTTGATTTCGCGCTCGCGTTGGGCGATCGCGGTGTCGTTGCTGGTTACTCGCTTCTGGGATGTTTGGAGGAGGGTGGATTGTGAATAGGATTTGTCGGCATCTGACTCTATCAGGGACGGATCCATATATGGGTTTTGTATGGGCGTTGCGGACCGCTCCAGCGGTGTCGTCATTCCATCCAAGCTTCGTAATTCTGTATTTGCGCAACAATAGTAAAATTAGTTGATCTGATCTGGGTTGTAAGGAAACCCTCTGGGGGATAGGGATGGTGGGAGCCCTTACTTTTTAGATACATGCTCTGCTTCTTTCTAAATCCAGCACTGGCTTCCTGAACCCTTGAGGCAAGTGATATCTGGATATTCTTCGCCATCGTCTCATCACTCTTGCTGACTCCCCCATGCTGCTTCTGTTCTTTCACCATGGTCTCGATTCGCTGAATCGCGCGCTGGCAATCGTGGAAAGCTCGGGTGATTTCCTGCGTTAATTGTTCTATTATGCCCTCCTCTTGCCTTCTAGCATTTTCATCTTCGAACCCAGGCAAGACGTGCTTTTGGTGGAGCTTATCCAGGCGCACTGACTTCTGCGCGATTCCTGCTAAGAGCTCTGTTACATCATCTTGGATGTCGACCCAGCGTGGTGGGAGGAGGTCCATTTCGATGACAGCATCCCCGTCATCTTCCAGCCCACTACCTGATATGAGTCCGCGCCGCTCTTCTGATATTGACGAGGTGTCTGCATGGTCATTCCAAGGCCCGAGGTATCGCGGCTTTTTCGAGGGGTGATGGACAAAGGATTGACGGTAGGAGATATATCTGCCCGGGCGGAATTGTCAGAAGAGAAGTCGGTCACACTGGATGCCACAAGGAGCTTACAGGTTAGTGCGGTCTCGCCACATATTTGGAGAGAAAACCGGAGGCGTGGCGGATGCTGAGAGCCGACGGTAGGGAGGGATGTGCGGAGGCTGGTACGGTACGGAGTAGTTTAGCTGTAGCTGCTGTTCGTCATGCGCAGGGCGTTGTGGGGTATCTTATCATGATGTAGAAAGGGGCGTTAGACAATCTGCCTGAGCAGAAGAGCATAAAGCAAGCAGCTAGACAGACGAAAAGGCGCCGCCGTATGAGGCCATCGAGAAGCTGGACTGGCGGGTTGAATCTGATAAACTCCGGACAATCTGGAGTTTGGGCTTTTCACCGATGCGGACTAGCGCCTAGTTTGAAAGCGGTTTCAGTAGTTAACTAATAATGAGGCTCTTTTGCGCGAATGAGCCTTGCCTGGCGCTGGAGGCTTGGCGCCAATCCCAAGCGAGCAGCGGGGGAAGTCACGTTATCTGCAAGGTCCAAACACTGGCTGTGACTATTAATTAACCTCCTCACATTCCAACCTCTGTCCCCCGCCATAGCTATTGTCTGCTTCTTTTTGACACCCAGTGATATCTCACCTTATACTCCCCCCCCCCATCTGTTGATTTATTAATTAATTTCAAAACATATCCATCGCTATGGTACGTCTTGTCACTGTTGCGGTTGCACAGTTTACCCCCCTCGAAACTGCCCCTCCTCATCCTGGGAGTGGCATCCTGACCCATTGTATATCTATGTTTCAGGTGCAAAAAACTTGATCAGAAGCTAACATTCCATTACCACGTCTAGGCCGACTCATTGACCGAAGAACAAGTTTCTGAGTTCAAGGAGGCATTCTCCCTTTTCGTAAGTCGTCATTGGACCTTACCCCTCATCCCGTAGGCTTACTCCCCCGTCTTAGGCATGACTAACATCAACTTCTATTTGATAGGATAAAGATGGCGATGGTAAGTTTTTTTTTACGTCTGCGCGGTTGTATGAAGCCTAGGAAATGTGGAGGATAAAGATAGGTTACCACTTTGGATCAGAGCTGACTACTGCATTTGTGCTTCCAAACGAATAAGGACAAATCACCACCAAAGAGTTGGGAACCGTAATGCGGTCTTTGGGACAGAACCCTTCCGAATCAGAACTGCAAGACATGATCAACGAGGTTGATGCAGATAACAATGGAACCATTGACTTCCCAGGTACGGCGCTCAAGTTTTACTTTCTCGTGTGCATTTTATGCGATATACTGTTACTCCGTATCTAACCATCTACCGTTTTTCCACAGAGTTTTTGACTATGATGGCACGGAAAATGAAGGACACGGATTCCGAAGAAGAAATTCGGGAAGCGTTCAAAGTATTCGATCGTGATAACAACGGGTTTATTTCTGCCGCTGAGTTACGTCATGTTATGACTTCGATCGGTGAGAAATTGACAGATGACGAGGTTGATGAGATGATCCGTGAGGCGGACCAGGATGGCGATGGACGAATCGACTGTGAGTTAAACATATTTCCATGGAACTGGGCAAGATGTATATATATATATATATGAATTCAATGACTGACCGACTCTTCACCAAAAATTTAGACAACGAGTTTGTTCAGCTCATGATGCAGAAATAGGCGCTGGTTAAAAACCTGTTCCCTTGAAACCCTAAGCTACCAGCTGTTGATTTCACGTTTGTTACCATGCGGCCCACCATTTGCTGTCGAATGTTGAAACGAACTACGATTTTCGAATGGCATCTATATCCCTTTTTTTCCGGCATGCTGTCAATTTATTAGTGCTGTACTAAGGGCGCCTCTTAATATGTCATTTCAATTGGACCCTCGAACACTTAAGTACCTGATTGAAAGGCGCACCGGGAAATGATAGAATGGAAATGTTCGAAGTCGGAATGAGATAGGATCGTGAAAGATTGAAGAAAAGGAGGAAGGGAAAAGACAAGAGAAAAAAAAAAAAAAAAAAAAAAAAAAAAAAAAGATTGCGCCCAATTTTCTGTCATTATTATCGCGTTTTGCCTTCATCCATTTGGGTTCTGTTTATAAGATGCTTACATCCTTTTCTTGCCCCCTCACCCCATTTCCATATATTTGCCGCTGAGTTTGTTTAGTAACCTCACCGCTTCCCCCCTTAACGTTCTATATGAATTGAAACTTCCGCTACATGGTAATTTGAAATGGCCTCATGAACCTCATGAAATTTAACAATAGAAAAAGCAAATGGCAATGAAACTTTCGCTTCTCTTGATCTTAGTTTTATGTTGACTTATCTACCTCTCCTAGAGTAAATGGCATCCATCCCACTTTTTGGGAACGCAGCCCGACCATAGGGCTTTTCATTCTTAAACACCCCGATATCATTTATGTAGTGTAGTTAAAATCAATCGTATATATATAAAAATCTGACACATCGAACGCCTAGCTCCCAAGCCCAACAAAATGGGGATATGCGGCCAATAACCAAAAAGGAAGGGAGAAAAGCAAAAAAAAAAAAAAAAAAACAAAAGAAACAACCATCCCACACCCTTGTCACTCTATCCTTCTCATCCCCTTTCTCACCGATTAAACCTGAAAACCTCCATATACTGCCTCGCCAAATCCGCCCCGGCAATCCTCGCATTCACCGCTCTATCCCCCAATTTCCCCAACCGCCTCGCCTCTCTCGCCTCTTTGCCCAAGTGCGGCACACGAATCACCTCCCGCGCCCCCTCGACCGCAAACCGACTCCATAGCTCGCGGATAAGCACCTCACCCACCTCCCAATCTTCGTCCGTCGGGATATCCTCTACCAACGCCGATGAGGACGAGGGCGAGGACGATAATGTCTCGAGTTGCGGGTATAGGATACCGTCCTCGTCACCAGGACCACCGCCAAGACCGATATTGCCATCAGTGATAGACGGCGGCCATATCTCACCGCCCTCGGTCATGGGGTGGGTATCGGCACCAGTAGCAGCAGCAGCAGAAGCGGCAACATCGCCGGCGCCGGCGGGGCCACGATATTCGATCTCGACAATCGTCCCGCGCATACGGGTTTGCGGGGCGGTCTGGCGCACGTCGCCGATGCGGATGCGGAAGTCGCCGATTTCGAAGTGGTTGCCATTGGGTACGGTGATGGTGTGGCGCGGGCACCAGAGGGGTTCACAGGCGCGAAGGGTTATGGCGTGGAAGGATATGTAGGAGGGATAATCGAGGATCATCATCGTTTTGCCGGCTGCGGAGGGTGGGTCGGGTGTGTGCAGGGGAGGGTTTTCTTGTTGTTGCTGCTGTTGTTGCTGTTGCTGTTGTTGCTGCTGTTGTTGCTGCTGCTCTTGTTGCTGCTGCTGTTGCTGCTGTTGCTGCTGTTGCTGCTGTTGCTGCTGCTGTTGTTGTTGCTGTTGCTGCTGTTTCGGCTGTTGCGGCTGCGGCTGTGGCTGCACACGGCCTACATGCGTTGCACCCAAAGATCTTGAGTCCCACGGGTCCGGATTGGGCCGGTCAGATATATATATGAAACCGTATGGTTGGCGGTGACTAAGGGAAAGAAACTGCATGAAGCGCGGTTGCAGCGGCGGTAAAGGAGCATAATCGCTTGGTGGTAGACATGACGGTGTATCTCGTAGCAATTTGTGCTCTAGGGCCCAGCGCCCGCACAGGGTTGGATTGTATGCGGATCGAAGCCGCTCAATCACGGTTTCTGTTGCGGTTGGCGAGTTTTGGCTCGCGGGGATGAAATATAGGCTGCACAATGCAGGGGTTAGGACACTGATTGACAGGAGGATCCAGGGGGGATTTCATAATGTGGTGTATAGTATGGACGTACCCAGTGACCGGCATGGCTTTCGACCGTTAACTTAAAATAAGAATGAATGTCTTTAACCGCTTCCCGGCCGGACCGGATAGCGAGACAGTTTAAAAGTGGTATATAGCGGTAAAATAAGATTCTTGTAAATGAGAATATCATATAACTTACAGCGAGCATATCATAAGAAAACACGCAGAAGCCAGTTGCAATTTCAACTCAAATTAATAAGTATTAAGTGAGTAGGAGTATCAATTTAATATACGAATATCGAATATTGGTGGGGGGGGTAGTTACAATCTCATCTGACAGGACAAGGAGAATCAGTTATAATATTTCAGCCAGTTCGGCCGTAGGTTGAATGCAGGCTGAGCATCTTCATTTAATATTTAATTTAATATTATTGATCGCATTCGGTGATGTGATGCTGTACGGAGTACTCCATACGCACCGGCTTCCTCTTGTCTGGGGGAGTGAGGAGCGAGGCAACAATTAACTAGCGTTGTGCCTTAGTTAACGTACCGCCTTGATATGGCCAATAGGCAAGTTGTATTCGCGGCTTTCAGCCAATAACTAAGCAGTCAATAATTATTGACTAGAGTGGCAGAAAAATATGCTAATTGTTGCCTCCTTAGACTGGCCGTTATGATTATTATTATTCTTCTTCTTCTATTATAGATGTATACAGTCAGAGATATTAAGAGTGTCTAGGTCTCATCTCATCTAGATCCTTGCTAGGCTCAGAGTTCTGATTGAATGATTTTTAAATTTCAATTCTCTGGAAGTGAGTGCCTAGAGTGTCTAGAGGGATGAGACCTGGCCAGTTAAGCTTGACAACAATAATTCTCACTGTTCTGTAGGCACTTTAGACCCCATTCAATATAGTATTTGATCTAACTTGAAGTGCCCTCCTCCCCTCCCTGTTAACTCTAAGATCAAGTGAGAATTAGCACCCGGGAACCCCTGGGGGGGGGCAAAAAATCATGTGACGTTGATTGACTTTTGCAGTTAAACATCATCAACATTATTGTCGATGTGATACCATACCAAGCCAAGCAGACAAATGCTTCCAAAGCATGTCTTTTGGTGCCGGAAATTGCTATTTCATTCCAAGATTGACAATTCTACTCTGCTTCTCTTTCGGCGTATACGGAAGAAAATACAATAAATTGCCTCACTCCCTACCTCCTCCTAAATCATATTCCCAAATATAAACTCCGCCAGATGGTTCTCTGGCGTTCACAAACATTTTTAAACGTACACACGTATGCATATTCATCATCTCATTCCCCTAATTAAAAATCTGCCAGCAGATTTTTATTGTATCTCTTTTATTGTCTGTTGTATATATTCCGCAAGTAGTCCTCCTCAACAGCGTTCGACCGGAACTCGAGATTAACCTATGTAGAAGTCGGAGAGTAGTAGCCCGGGGGTAAAGGATGCCGACTACTCAACCAGATTAAAACGCGTCAAGGTTATCTATCAGAGCAACTTCATGTTCTGATAAATCTCCCGAGGAGATGTAAATGGAGTGTCCGACTCAAAAGGGGGTTAAGCAGCCGGGGCCCCTTTTATTTTGAAATGGCGAGCTGTAAGAAAATAAAACAATCTGTGAGCGGCTAGATGGAGAGGACAAGGGACGAGAAGTTGTGGTGTAAGAAAGGAAAGTATTAATGGTCATTTTTAGGGCCTTATCTCCCTCCATTAGCCCGCACGATGGCGTACTAATTTGCGCCAGTCCAGGCCTTACCAAAAAAGATCTTCCGTAGAATCAGAAATATTAGTAATCCTATGTTGATACTGTTGGGGGTCCCGCGGTTGGTCGGCCCTTCTACCAGCAGGCGCTGGTGGTGATTGAGCTCTTTTGCCCCAGTAGCCTACAGGTTATGAGACTGTTAAGCGTGAGCCCCGCTGTGGTCAACATGCATGGGTTCGATCCCAGAATGGACTTAAAAATTCCTAACAAATACCCTTGGACATTTTAACAGTGCCAAGAGACATCCCAGGAGTGTGCCCTAGAAGTCCCGTGAGCCCTAGGACTGAGTGGTCCAGTCCATTATTAAAAAGGAGCCATTGTGGGGAGGCCACTGAAGGGAGCCACTGAGGGGAAGTATTGTACTCTGTGGTAGCTGGTCCGAGGGGGGGTGTTGGGGGTCCCGCGGTTGGTCGGCCCTTCTACCAGCAGGCGCTGGTGGTGATTGAGCTCTTTTGCCCCAGTAGCCTACAGATACCATACCCGAAAGTGCATTAGAAGTTGGCTGGCAGAAGACATAGAGTAGGTAAGGACATGAGCTTTGATGCAGATGGTAATTCTAAGCGCGAATTCACGAAAAAAAGAAACAAAAGAAGAAAAAAGAAGAAAAAATTGCCTTTCTCCTCGGGTCCGCTCAAGAACGAGAATACTGCCCTTTTTTCCCTGACGTTCGTTGAGGCTTCGAGTTGCCGCGCTTCGACAGCACTCGTGTTTTCGTCTTTTTAGGATCTGTTGGTGCCTGGCCTGACTTTCGGGTTCCTGGATAAGGTTTCACAATATCGGATGATGAGCTAATCGGTGCATTTAAACGCTGCTCTCTTTGCGCAATTCTGGCGCTGCGGCGAAGGGGAGGGTTGGGTACAGTAGAAGAATTCCTATGGTCCAGAGAAGACATCTTTGGGCTAGACACCGAAATACCTCGTCGAGACGGGTGCCCAGCTTTGTTTGGTGTGATGGCCTTCACGCCATCAACATTCTTGGCGGTCCCTGAATCTATACGCGCAGAACCAGAAAGCTGCTGATTCCGACCACTACGCTCTGCGCGCTTCGAGGGACGTGCTGCTTCCTCAGTCATGTCATGGTTGCGCTTGCGTTTATTACCTGTTTGGGAGGCTGAGGCTCTCCGGATTTGGTCCGATGTCGAAGTGTCTTCGCCAGTATCGCTGCGTTTCCCCGCGGGGTTTTGTTTCGCAGTAGCTCTGTCACCTCGGTTGTCGCCGTGCATATTATTGTGATGGCTGGGCTCTGCGATGTCGGCGGTTGTCTTGGACTGCTCTAGCTCGCGTTGGATCAAGGGGAACTGCCGCAGTATCCATTGTACTAGTTTCCTCTGGTGTTCTTCGTCTCTCTTCTTGATCCGAAGATCCCTCGTGTTCCGAACGAATTCAACGATGTGATCATTTCGTGTTTTGACATAGGTGTACTCCTTCTCTGCGGCATTTAGCTGTAGTTGAGCTTTCAATAGATCTGATGTGGGTTCCTCTGCTGAAACTTTATGAGGATATCGTTGAACTGAGGCGGCTTTTTGGGCGCGCATCACAGCATGTTTCGCAGATTCCACAGCCTTCTCAGCTTGTCCCAACCTATTCCATCTCTCAAATGCTGATTCAGCGCTGCATAAAGACTCCTGCGTATCAGTAGGGCTTAATACCTTAGACTCAACGAGCTTTTTCCACGCGTCATCAATGAATTGTTGTTGCGCCTTCGAAAGTGTAAGCTCGTCATAGCACCAGTACTCCAAGGCCAAATACTCAGCCCATGTTGTTAATTTGTCCTGGCGAGTTAGGTCTTCATCTAGTTCAATTTTTGGAGCGAAGCCATGTGTTGTGAGGCGCTTTTTGATCGCATTGGCATACGTGGAGAATCGTCCATCCGTACCGGGGGTATCTTGGCCAACATAGGCATCCCATCTTAAATTGCAATTGCCGGTTATTATTACCTCATCGTCTTCGTAGCATTCTTTTAGGTAGTCGAAGTGACTCTCCCAGTGTGCCTCGTGTTCATCAACAGTTGTCCCAAAATCACCTAAAATATTTAAATTGTCTCGTGAATCGTCCCAGAATCGCCGCCAGTTGTCATGAACGCTTTCCCCACGGGCAAATTTCTGGACTCTCAGGAAGTCTTTCCACCTTGATAATTGTTCCACGAATACTCTCCAGTCATCACGCTGATGGGGAAGTTGCCAGAACGAAAAAATTTCACTGTACTCTCCTGGATCCTTAACGATATCCACAAGAAGGCTAAGTGGGTGCGAAGGTCGACCTCCAGCCTTGATAAGTGCGTGGTATGCGCCAGTTTGTTCCCGCAGACTTCTCTGGTATGCTTTGTCTGGGTCATACACTGGAGTAGGTTCGCGATCATACCCATCCAAGCCGTAGAAGTCATCATCGCGATCCCTGCCAGCTACATGACGCACATTTTTACCGGTGAGGTTTTGCAAAAGTCGGGCCGTCACTTGATCAAGGTCGACTGGTTGGGACTGATTATCTTTGCTTGAGCGACGTGCATAATCCCTAGCAAAATGGATATTAGGATAGGAGACGGCTGGATATTTATAGAGAAGAAAGAGACGACGATTACCGTAGACATTGAATAAATTCTTCAGTGAGATTCTCGGGGTCTTCAACCTTGACAATCCTAAGACCTGGCATTAGCGAGGACCTCCAAGCCAGGAAAAAAGCACCAACCTGCTGTTGTCTTTGAGATATTGATCAAGCTGCGAATCGGTATAGGAAATAATGTCGCGTGCAAACAGTTTGGGGAGATTCGGTTCAGGAGACGCCATTGCAAGAACTGGAAGCTGACGCGGAGACGAAACCACCAGGCCAAAAATGATGGAATTGGTGAGATAGATGTCGAGAAGCAAAGCGCGACTTGGGCCAGGGCTGCTCTGCTGTCTCGTCAGCGGCGAGCCCAACTACCACAACAACCAACGGCCAAAGCCACGAAACCAGGGTTGTTATATCAATGTTACTTTTACTCATGGTGAAACAAGGTAACCATGACATCTGTATCGATCTGTATCAACTATACGGAGTAACTCCGTAACTGTACTATTATTACTGCCCACCAGATCGCTACCTAGGCTAATAGCCTTATAACGCTGTATGCAGTAGGTACCTGTACCTCGGTACAACCATACGGAGTACAACATGATGTATGGTATGTACTCTGTACAGCGTATGACGTATGACAGCTAGGTATGTATGATCGGCGGTGGTGGGTAGTGTGCCGGGCGCTAGTCCGTACTAGGAAGTGGAGGGCCCGCCCCGCCAAGCCAGGGCCCGATCCAACTAGCTGAATATGGTTAGAAAAAATGTTAGAGAGGACAAACTCAAGGACTCAACACACATTTATATTGAAGATAAGAATTTTATAATCAAAATACTTCATTTTTCCAAATATAGTCACTATTGTGTTGTGTGTGAAGAAAGCAGTCTATTTAGGTTGATTTTCTCACGAGAATCGTTCAAGGTGCCTTGAGCAACCAAAAGCTACCAAGCGTAAGCCGGAGCGACGGCAACCTAGAGACAGAATGCCTCCACGAGAAGAGAGCAGCACAGACTTCTTTCCAGATTTTGTTGGCAGTGAAATGCTTAAGTTGACATTCAGTAAAGGACCGAAAAACTATCAAGGATTTGTTCTGGGGAGAGAATCGCATACATGCGACATTGTTCTAGCCTCACAAACATCGCCAGACGTCAGTGGATCCCATTGTTTTTTGACATTCAACGAGTATGACCAACTTATTCTTCATGATACGTCCACCAACGGAACAATTGTTAGCTACAATGGGAAAGGTGCAGAGAACCGCAAGAAATTCTCTTGGATCGTTGCTGGGCATCCCGTCCCCGACGAAGAAATGCACGACATTGTTATCCAGCTGGGTAAAGATCTCTCATTTCGAATTGTATGTGCCAAGCGTACAAATGAAGAGGAATACACAGCCAAGATCCGCCAATTTCGCAGCGATTTGGAAAAGTTGGAGGAATCAGCCCTCGATAGTCTAAATCTAGAGAGCAGACTCATAACTGCCCACTACACCCAGTCGCATTCCCCCCGGCAAGAGCCTCTCCTCCTGGCGTTATCAGAACTCGGCAGGGGCGCCTTTGGTGTTGTCACTTGTCTCTGGGATGTGAGTTGCGGCGTTACCTATGCACAAAAGACGCCCTTAGCGGCCCAAACGAAGCACATGGCCCAAAGCGAACACGATCAGCTTATAGAGGAATGGGGGAACGAAATTGACCTGCTGAAAAGCGTTTCACATGTAGGTAGATAAGATGGATATTCACGAATATTCTCCGACTAAAACTTCATTAGGATCACATTGTTCGGCTCCTCCATTGGGTAAAAGAACCTGTTCCACAATTATATCTAGAATATATGAAATTTGGGAACCTCAATCAGATTGGAGATATCACAGACGATGAGGTCCTAATGGTCCTCTACTAAAGCCTATCGGCTCTGGAATATTTACATGGACTGAGCCCGCCCATTGCGCATCGAGATACAAACCACAAAATATTCTTGTTTTGCATCGTGACCCTCTTCACATCAAACTTGCAGATTTTGGCCTTGCAAAAGAGGGTTCCCTGCGGACAAAATGTGGCACACAGCGTTACTTCCCCCCTGAGATCGCTGAACGCTCACGCTATTGGAAATACCGGGAACTGTATACACACGCAGTTGATATTTGGTCGCTTGGGGTTGTCATTCTAGAATTGACTCACGGCCTTCCTTCTGGCGGAGCCCGAGACCCCGACTGGGGTAATAAAATCATCGACAAAGTCAACTCATCGCCAGATGCGATAGCTGAATTCTTGTCTACCGCCATGATAGTCAAGGATCCAGCGAAACGGTATTCAGCAAGTCGATGTCTTGATGAAGCAAAACAGCTACTTGCTCCCTCCCGAACTGGTCACCAAACCCCGACCGCCACTTCTTATGCCGCTGGAAGCAAAACAACAGCAATTTTCCGTGGTGTCGGGAAGCAGCTTACAACACCACATAGCGTAAGTGGTTCTTTACGGTTTCCCTAAAATACCTAGCGGATCAGGAACTGAAAAAGGAACAAAAATCACACTTGATAGCCTGCATCTCCGATACGTAAAAAGCATTCTCGGGTGCTGAGATCGTCGTTGACATCACCGACAAGCACTATAACGCCCCACAAACGTCACCCAGCAACCCTTCATGCTCGTCCGTACGAAGAACAGCTCCGAGTGCAGGATCCAGCTTGTGTTGTATCTTCCCCCGCCCAATTGGGCCGACAAGATCCATCTGACTGGGATATACCTCCCCACCCTAGTCTCCCCCAGAGCATCCTTCAGAATGAATATGGGTCGCAAAATAATCCGGAAGCGTACCAGCAGACAAACGAGCCGTATTATCCGACGAGGCCATTGCAACCCTTCTTGAACAACGCCACGACTAGCCCTTCTCCACCTTATGTCCCCGCAAGCATTCATCACTATGGATTTGGACCACAGGATGATTTCGAATGGTATCAGCAGACGACTGGGCAACAACAATCAGCAGGATACTCGCAAACCTCAAGCAACGCCATGACTGAGCCTTCGCGACACTACCCCCCCGCCCCACCGGGAAGCATGCATCAGTATGAATATAGATCACAAAATGATTTTGAAGGGTGCCAGGTCCAGCAGGCAAATGTGCAGCACCAGTCAACAAGGCGGTCGCAGAGGCATACATCCAGGTCTACACCAGGTGAAGAGGATGTGTCTCGTCGATCACGCTAGTTTGTTTATTTCATGTCTAAATTCGGGGCTTATAATTTTTGCTTTCTAGTTTGTGATGATATATATGTGTCCCTAATATCCTATGTAGCGTTGGCCTGGAGCACAGACGTGATTGGGTTCTTATGGACTCTAGGTGAATATGCTACAAATTTCCTACTACGCATTGAGCGGGTTTTAATAATATGTTTCCTTTCGCTTGTCTATCAAGAATATATTTCGGCTATCCATAATCATCATTGATTACTGAAAACAAAATAGAAAGTACTGACCTCCCTCCCTCCGCTTCATGATGGTAAACCCTATTCTTAGATGACAGAGCCATGCTTGACAAGTCTATATACACGCATGACAATGTAGAATGATTTGATGAGGATATATGTCAAGTCACTGGTCTTGTCTCTCATACTAGACCATCCGTTGCTCTGAGATGCAAAGGTTGTTCAATCAGATTAAACCAACTAGAACAGACATTAGTCTGTCTCTGTTCAACAACAGGCTCTGAAAGCCATGTGCACGGAGGTTAAATGATGTTCCAGGGTCTATATCAAGCCAATTCACACACTGACTCATATATTATGACACAGTAGTACGGCATGATTCCTCCCTCAGAATACTAAAGAGATGTATCTTTACATTTTACCAGCAGCTAGACATGTGTAAGGCCATGAGATTCCCTTTTTTTGATTCATTATTTACGAGAACTTGGCAGGCTATCAATGGATCCAATTAGTCATTAAGTACATTCTTATTCTGTAGTGTATTTATTTAATTTAGTCTGACCCCCTAGAGGGTTAAGCATTGATTGGTTGTGTATACGGCCACATTGACGAGAGTTTAAATAGGTATCTTGGATATTCCTCCTTGAAACACTACTTAGTGGTCTCCTTGTTCTGGAGTTTCATATCCTACATATTGTACATTACTATATTCGCATCAAGTACGGTATTGCTAATAATTCTCCATTAACTCCGTTCTTTAAGTCATTATTATGCACCTTTTGTATCTGGTCGTCTCATAGGTATAGGCACAATAAAGGTCTAGTAAAGCGAAAATAAAAGGGACCGAACTGTATGCTGCCATTCTCAGTTAAAGTAGAGGCCAAGACAATCTGGATTGGACTTCCCGGATGAATGAAGAAGCCCGGGCCTTCACAAATCCAAGAATGAATGGTATAGGGTATAGAAGCAAGAACACCTTTCTCCTGAAAGCTCTGACAAGGCCCCCCCCCCGTGCTGACCAGATTTAATTTGAATCCATATGACTTGAGAGTTTTGAACCTACTTTCCGCAAAACGAAGATGCTAGCCCAGGTTCAAGTTTTCAACTCCGGCCCCTTGCCCACTCCTGGGCTTCAGCCAGGACAAGTGGCCCCATAACTCTGCATGCGACTCCCATTGCCAATGTCCCGCTTCGAGTAGCTGTTACCACCGCTTCTGCTTTCTCCCAGACTACTACCGGATTTATCGCCGGTGTTGCTGTCATTAACGATACAGCTAGGCGTGGATACAGGATGAGACGTTAATACCGGTTTAGTGTGCGGCCAGTCTTCCGTTGTGTCTCGTCCATTTTCTTCCACCTGCGCCCGCCCCGCTGGTTCCATCGTGGTATCATTCCCCGTCTCTGCCGTCGCCTTGATGCCCAATAAGCTCTCTGTTTCCTCTGCCTCCTCCGCGTCCCCCTCGGGAATAATAGACCGTCCTGTCCCCAAATAAACAGCTGGTCTAGGCGGTTCGTGGCGGTTCGAGCTGTGCATGGAAGTAGGCCTGGTTAATGATGGCAGAAACATGCGCGATAGGCGGGAAGAGTAGTTGTTATCGCTGTCGACGTTTGAGCTGTAGCTTAGAGCTCTGGAGAGGGTGCGGTGTAGGTGAATGCAGAGTTTCGCGAGAGGTATTGACAGGCCGTGCACCATCTGAGAAGATAGCTATTAGCTTGCATAAAACCATAGGGTGCGTAGATCTGAGATTGGATAGATCCATGGTGAGCAACATACAATACTACAAACCACTAAAAACCACACAATTACTTCAATCTCTTCCGACAGCGCAATTGCATCCTCTCTCACCCTCCCACTACCATCAGGCACAATCCAACGACTGAGATACTCACGACTGATATACAAATAGAAAATGCCACTGACGCCAATGGGTCCGAAAAAACCCACGAACGCGGCTTGCCGAAAGTGTTCTATCTGCCGGATGTATCTGTGCATTGCGAAGATTATGGGAATGCGACGAAAGAGTAAGATGAGGATACCGAGGAAGATGAGTCGATGTATAGAGATGACGTCGTTTTGTAAGAATTTCCCCCAGGGGCACACAGCGCCGAACCACATGAAGACAAAGAGGTTGAGAAGCATGTCGATGGTGGGTTGGAGGGAATCGTCGAGCGTTTCTAGGCGGAACCAGTCGCTAGGTGGGTAGGTTAGCAAGAAGGGATCCTATTGTATTATCACCTCTCAGGGGATGGCCGCTGACTCAATGGTGAATACGTTGCCGGCAATAAAGCAGGCGAGAACGTCATCACTGCCTATCATTCCGCATGTCCCGATGATGAAAAGCTAGGTAGTTTCATTAGCAAGACCTGCCAGTATAACAAAGGAGAGGTTGAAATTAAGGAAGAAGCCCAATCCAGGGGTATACAAGAATGGGGAAAGAAAAGATAAAAGAGAAAGAGAAAATAAGGGCAAACCGACAGCCAAAGCAATCGCAAATACCAAAAAGCTCTCTCGATCAATAAACTTCTTCTCCTCCGCCCAATGCAATAGCTCTTTTGCCAACCATCCCACTACCGCCCCGTACACAACACTCAGCAGAATAGTATACCCCCACGTTTCTCCAAACCAGAGCGCAATTGCACTCCAGGCGCCCCCTTCAAATTGTCCTGTGCCCTCGCCTTCACCTACCCCAACAAACTGAATCAGGTAAATCGCAAAAAACAAAAACGGATACCCAAGCCCGTCATTCGCCCCGGATTCCGCAATAATGATCCTCTGTAAGCCACGCGGCACATTCCTGTCCGCAAACTTCCCCTTGACAATAGAATTCGACAGTACTGGGTCCGTGGGTGTAATACAGGCCGCAATCGCCAGGGCATGTAGGAACGGTAAGTTGGGTACCAACATGAAGATCACTAGGCTACTGCAGAGCCACATGGCCAGCATGCCGGGGCCGAGCAGGAGTGAGAGACTCTTCCATTCTTTGGATAGGTAACGGCTGGGTAGTTGTACGCCTGCGAGAACGAGTTGGACGCCTAGAACGAGGCGGGAGAAGTAGAGTGTTATATCCTCCACGGCAGCGGGGGAGCCTTGGGCATAGTCAAGCGGGCGGAGGAAATTGGCGAAGTTAGGGGAAAAGAGAATGCCAGCGGTCAGCGAAATTACTGGAGGGTTTATTCAATTAATTAGCTAATCAGTTGTTTTCATGGGTTGGTATGTGTGAGAGTTAGTAAGATGGGTCTGCGCGGATGACCAGTTCGTACGTGAATACGATGTAAGGCACGGCGGGAGCTATTATTACCCTAGATAATCAAAGCTTCTTAAAATCTCAAAAACGAAAAATGAGGAATAAATTAAAAAGAAAACATATAGTTATCTAGTAAACAGTTGGAAACTCACAAGCTTCCGACAAATAGAATTTCTCCTTAAAAAGATACGACACCAGCCCGAATAGGCTGATGAAGCCGCCCAGCGTTGCACATACGATGTTGAAGTCGGTCAAAGCAAGAGTCGGCATGCCGAACACAGCACAGCGCCGATTGAGTTCGGCTTGTGGGGAACGAGGAGAGGTTCGGCCAATCAAAAGGGCGGACAGCGGAGGTTGTTTTCGGGTTCCGTGTGAAGATTTGTCTTGGCGGAATCGGGGCCGGTGGAGAAACTTTTTTGGCGGGACCGAGACTAGCAACCAGACCCTAAAAAAGGACCTCCGGTGGTCGGAAAGGTAGTAGTACCCTTTATAGCAGTAGATGAGAGGTAAGAGCTCTTTATACACTAGAACGATTGAAAGTGACAGACAACGGAGCAGGTTGTAGTTTGTGTTATTTCGGCGGGACAATCATCATCAGGCCCAGGATAACAAGGAGGGATCTTCTTGTCATTGGAATTGGTGGATATTCCTTCTTCACCCTAGCAGGTGCAATACTAGAAAATAAAGATAGAGCTGAGAAAGTCTAGGAATGGCTGTTTTCGGATTTCTATCAAGACGTCGTTCGCAAGGCTTCAGGGTATTTCTCTATATATGGCGTGTCGTTTAAAGGAGCTAGGGATAAAAAATAAAAATAAAAAACAAATTGTGAGAAAAAACGGATATCAATCGCCGGTATAGATGTGAAAGAGTCTTGCGCCTTCGTTCAGAGCTATTGACGTCTTTAGACGCTACCTAGCCTAGTAACGTAGTCAAATAACGTAACTTAATAGCCAAGCAAGGCTGGATCAAGGGAAGAAATAAATATTGTAACAGAGTCGGTGAAAAATTGAACCAGGATAAAAATGTAGTCACAACAAGTAGCCACCCGAAAGGAAACGCGTTCCGTAGAAAATGATGACAGAAAAAAGAAGAAGATGGAGAGGAGTACGTTGGATTTCTCGTTCCCATCAATGTCATTTATAGGGAACCTAAGAGCAAAGACGCGGACTCCGTTTATTTAGCTATTAACGTTTGAATTGGGAAGATTTCGCAGGCAGTGAGCGATTTTCTAGTAGGTGGGCCAATTTAGAAATACCCCCCCTGCTCATCACCATTAGATCGATCACTAACATCGCAGCTGTGCTCTCTTAGTTCAAAGATTTGTTTACTATGTAGAACTGGTCGGTGGAGAATAGCGGAAACCCCCCGGTGGAGGTGTCAGCAAAGAGTGTGACTGTTCACTACTGGAGGGATGAGGAGGTTTTAGCGTTGATACCTATGCATGCACCCCCTCACTCATGACGCCATACCTCAGCTCAGCTACTTCACCAGTCGTGGGAATGTCTCATGATAATTTTGTTCGGTCGAAAAGATGGAGTTTCTTGGAACTGGAAGGGTCGGTTAACTGGAGGTTAGTGTCAATCAAGGCTAGCTCTCCTTTGTGTGTATTCCAGCCCCTCTTCCTCCAGTGTAAACTGGTGGTGATTGCAGTTAGTCAGTTGACTAGATGACAGATGACATTTTATATGAATCTTAATCCGCTCGCTGAGGGGAGCAGCAAAAAAAAAAAAAAAAAAAAAAAAAAGAAAGAAAAAAAAGAAAAAAAAGAGCAGCATCATTGCTACATGTGAAATATTGGTTTACAGGAATACTCTCCATAACTACCGTTAATGAGATAGATCATGTCATCGCTAATTAGCTACACACTTTAGATGGATGTGTAGCTAGCTATAACAGCAATAGCAAGGGAAGTAAATACATGAAACATATTGATTGTTCGGTCGCAGAATATGAATGGAGAATCGGAGACTATAAAATGGTAAAAGGAGAAACCAAGTGCAAAGAAGTCGTGCCAAGGGAAATATACAATATTCCTTCTTTGGAGGAAGAAACGAAACTCCCTGGACACAACTAGACAGGGTAATATGAAAAGTAGATAAAAGTCCCATACAACGACACACAACATTAAAGGAACAGAGAAGGAGAGAAATGAAAAATAAGGAGTACACAACCGGCTACAGAAGTGCCTTGACATTCATCTTCTAGTAATGTCGCTTCAGCATTCCCCGATCCCAAACCCAGTCCGCTGCTCGCCCTCATCGATGGCATCATCATAATCATCACCACCGCTTATCCCGCCATCGTCATCTCCAGGTTCGGGAGTCGTCATGTTATTCGATGCCAGCGGGGCATTCTTTGCTCCATTCACTGCCAGCCGGTCGGCTGCCTCATTGCCTGGATCGCGACTATGCCCCCGAACCCACTCAAACAACGTCTTGACATTCATCACCGTCCGCTCTTCGATTTTCATCAGGATGGATTGGATTAGGTCCTTGTTCTCGACCGGTTTGTCCTGCGCCGTCATCCATTTGTTGCGCTGCCAGTTTACAAACCATACCGTTACGCAGTTGATGGCATACTTGCTGTCCGTGAAAATGGTTACATCGCGATGTCGTGGCGCGATGTCAAGTGCGCGTATGATTGCTGTCAATTCTGCCCGTTGGTTTGTTTGTCGGCTACCTTTCAGTGGCTCGGACACGTTTCTGCTGGCAAGGGAGGGGAGGATGAGATGTTAGCAAAGGGGAGGTGGCTCATCAAATAACGTGCTTTTACGACAGTTGAAAAATAAAGTAAAGGTAGGGACTAAAATACCTCTCGTCCCCAGGACCGAAATATACTCCAATACCCGCCTTGGCCCCCATAGCGCCGTTCCTCAAAGAACTTCCGTCTGTATATATTTTCAAAGGGCCGGGACGGCCTGGTTGCTGCTTCGTCGGTACCTTTTCATGTGGAGATCTATATTTCAATTTTCCGGTTGTAGGATCAAGAACAATGTTTGGGTCAAATCCGTCAACTGCACCCGGGGGCAAGGGTCCCAGCCCAGGTGGGTACTCGTTGCCATCTGCGTCGGTCGGACGTTCCGAGGTAAGGCCAGGAGCACCAGGTAGGTTCATCTTCCAGGAAGGATCTGCGCTAAGCTCTGCATCCCCCGCCAATGGCATCACTACCGGCGTCTGTTGGCCTTGTCGAACGAAAGCGTCTGCCTCAGCCCAAGTAGCGAACTTGCGATATTTCGGTCCCCGAAATCCTCGCACCTGATCCTGTGTCACTGCCCAGTCAGTATATACACCCGGTTTTCGCCCCCGTTGTACACCGTAAAATTTTGAGCCGGTAGAGGTGCTTCCAGGCGCCGTAGCGGTTTGGGTTCCTGTTAGGAAGGCATTCGCTTCATCGAGGGTAGGAAACGATTGGACTAAAAGGAGGGAAATGGTAAGCTAACGAGCGCCGCTGTAGAGTGAATAACATGATAGCAGAATTATAGACAAGATTTTCACTTTTCTTTCCTGGGCGCCTGTTTTATACGATAAGTGAGGGCGTTCGTGATAGAAGAATGGAAACCTACAAACAGCACCCTTAAAACCTGTCACCTGCGTTAAACAGTCATTCCACGTATGGTAAACGCCAGGCTGAAATCCAAACTTCACCGCATAGAACTTGGGCTCTGCTGTTCGTTTCCGTTTGGCACCTGTCGGTTGTGAGGTAGTTGACTCCACGGGGGACGCGGGGGTACTGGAGCTTTTCCTATCATTCGCAGCGGGCGATGGTGTGGCCGCAGCCATGGTGGATAACCGGTGAGGAAGAGGAGTGGCGATAAAGAGACAGAGTCTCGTAGAGGGCGTTAATATGACCCTAGAGTCCTTGCGCAGAAAGCGAGGGGGATAAATCCTCCGCTTCCACAGGGGAAGCAAGGCCGCAGATAGTTGGAATGTCGTGGAGGACGTCGTTTGGAATCGAGTAGTGAGAGGCAAAAAGGTAGATTGAGTCTCGTAGTAGTTGAGTGTATAAGGTAATATAGTTGGCAAGGAAGCTGTATCTAACGGAGAGCGATAGGAGGAGAAGACCGGTGGAGAGGAGAGGAAGGCAATCGGGGATGGATGGCGAGAGAACTAGTTTTTGGCGATGAGAGTAGCAACGCGTCAAAATTATCAAAGTGTAAGATTAGATGCAGCAGGATACATTTAGAAGTGCCCAAACACACACTGTAATCATTGAGAGTTGTTGAGGATTGTTGGAGGGAGGAAGAATGTTGGATGGAAAGCTATGCTGTGGACGGAGCCGCGCCTGAGGGGGGGTTGGCGGGGGCATTTCCCCTTTGGGAGTGCAGTGGAGCGCGTCGCCCACGAGCCAGCAAGCGGCAAGACAAGAGAACAAATTTCAATGTAAAATTGGGTCTATTTGGGCATTTTATAAAATTTAAATTCATTAATAGTTTTCCAACGTAAAAGTTCGTTGCTATAGCTGCGGCAATATTGATCACCTACATTATGATGTGTTTATATTCATAACGTTCAATTATTTACCATTCCGACTCTGGAATAAATACCAGCTATGGTAAATGAAAAATTCCCTAGGGAGTCATCTAAGTCTGCCAGAATTCGCTCTTCATATGGGCTGAGCCTGCCCGCCGTTGAGAGTTCAATTAGCCTTGGCGCATGCCTGTCCGCAATCAAGGTGTGGCGCAATTAAATAATTAAACCGAAAAAGAATATGTTAACTAGATGCTCATTCTCGAGATCCCAAAAAGATATCCAGATCCCTTCCTTCCCGTCGGGACATTCAAAAGAGTAGTAAGACTTAGTGGAAATATTAGTCCTCCTTCAACAAAATGAAATACAACAGGGGCAAAAATCAAAATCCAAAAATCCAAAACTTCGGGTACTTTCATTGGAAATCCGCTTGCACCAGGCGCAGGAGTTCCTCTTCGCTATTTGAGAGTGCTCGTTCACTAGCCCGCACAGGATCATCGAGGTGATCATCCACATTTGACGGAATGCTTCGGTTCCCGGCAGCATTCGTGATCGTCGAGGGGGCATCGCTGTCACTGTTCTAGCCGGACGGATCTCCCCATACCATCGCAGCAACGTCAGATCCAACGTACTTCGAATCCTGCTGCCAGCCGGGAGGAAAAGGCGGGAATACAGAATTATATTGCGTATGCCGGCCGGGACTGTCGGAACCGTCTGTCCGAGCAAGACGCTTGGTCTGCCTGGTTACCTGATGATGACCGTTCCTGGGCTGGTCTCTTTCGCGATTCTTCAAGAGGAGCGTTGGCCGCAATGTATGCGTTCAGCTCACTGGGAGACAAGTCTGATACAGCCTATGGAAGAAAAAAATAAAACCCTTTAGCTCTTGATTGCTTGATTGCTTCTAAGTTAGTACCTAGTGATACTTACATTTTCTGATGTTAATGGGGCTTTTCCGGCGAGCGAAGCTTGAGTAGGGGTGACACTACCGTCTCGAGAGGGAGCACTAAGATGTTCGACGGCTTTCAAACAGACGTCTGCTGAAGATCGATCTTCTGGTTTCAGGACCAACATATGGATTGTTAAGAACTCCATTAGACCTTCATTTTTGTATTGGTTGGCTCGATCAATGATTTTTTTCACACCAAGGTATTCCTCGGACATCCGCTTCCGGCAGGCTGTGCCTGAGATCGAGGGCAACCAGACCAAGTGACCAAATATCAATTTTCACACTATATTTTCCCCTCTTAAAAATCTTGAAGTATTCGGGGGGAAAATAGGTTTCTGTACCGATTTTACCAGTCCTCAGGGAACCCTCCTTTACTAAACCGAAGTCCGCAAGCTGGGCATGAAGTGGGCAGCGTTCGCGGACAAGGACATTTTCCAACTTTAGATCGCGATACGCGATTGGAGGATTTTGTTCGTGGAGATATTTCAAAGCTGATAGTCATTGGCGGAGGATTATCAACGTCTCCTTGTACGAAAAAGGCTGCTTCCGATGCTGTTGTCCAAGGTTCCCGAGTGGAAGATAGTCCAGAAACAAACACGGAAGCCGACCTTGATCTCCGGATGAAACTTCACAATATTCTCCTAATACAGCGTTAAAACTGGCGTTGCTCGTAGGCAGCATTTAGGCGCTTACATGCTTAATTTGGCCCATAATTTTGATCTCCTTCTTCCAATACTCCTGAACTAGTGGATCGAGTGGACCATGAGGCTTTTTACATGCACATTCAAGTCCTGTGCTCACGTCCCAGCGATGAGTTACAGTTCCGAAGCCGCCGGCGCCGAGGAACCCTCTTTTGATGAGAATGGGGTCTTGGGGTGGAGTTTGTGCCCCACTCACAGGCGCCGTCGGAGTTCGACTTTGTAACCCCAAGCCGCCGAAAAACAGTTCAGTCGACGCCGTCAACTCGTTGCGAAACTGTTCAACCTTTGAGATATATTGGGCCGGATGATGACCCGTTCAGGCCTTGGAAGCGACGATTACGAATTGGAGATGTGGATGGAGACGAACGACGATTTGCTTGAATTGATTAGCAGTCGGGTCACCAAGGATCCACGTAAAGTTGCGGCGTTTCTCTCCTCCTTTCCCGTCATAGAACACGGTGGTCCCGTTGCTGGATCGGTCATATAGGATTAGTCGATTCCGGTTGTCAAAATGTCAAAAAGAAATGCCGCGCGCTGATGTGGTAGTCCGTTTGTAGGTTTGGTAGGAAAATATCGCATGTGCTCCTATCTCTTCTCTTCCGAGGCAAAAGCCGTGGTTACCTTGTTTTGGTCGATGGCTAAACGTCAACCGCAACGCATCCTTATTACGGTAGCTAAAAGATTCATAATTGTTCTCTTCTGGCTCCGGCGTGGCGTCTCTGCTCCGGAGACTTAGTGACGGTTGTTCCGCCTGGTGCATGGCAGGAATGTGCAGCGATGCGTTCTCAGGGGCGGTAATAGCCGCGATGGCATCAGAAGATTGCTGATATGGGTACAACACAGCGACCAGGTCCGGGTGTTCCATTATCAAAGCTGCTTTGTTCGACAAACTGCAAAGGCATAACCCAGAATCATGCGGGGTTCGAGAGTCTTTATTAGTTTCATGACTGAGTGCAGAAAGAGCCCCAGCAAGGCTGCATAGGCCATGAACAAAGGACTGTACATAACATCCGGGAAGGCGGCTGGTGTTGATTATTGGGTCTTACATGTCGTGCGTCTCTGCGCCATGCATCTCCCGAGACTCTGTCGCTCAAGCAACGCATTCATTCGACGAAATCCATGACCGCCGCCGGGCATCAATGCAGGAGACATCGCAACAAGGGGCTCAAGGGCTCAATGAGATGACTAAGCAGAGGAACCAACTGGGAAATAAATCCATAATAAATACCGACTCCGTGGCCTAACGAGCTGAACAAAAACAAACCCATCTTTCCGCCAGCTCCTGACCTCTCGTTCCCATCCGCACCGAATGATATGTATTGATGTGTGCTCAGTCTCTTGGACTTGTGTCACGAAATCCAACTACCATGCCATCTCCTAGATCCAAACTACGAGCTTGTGATGTCGCTGCCTTTGACGACGCGGAACTAGACCGGTACCTAGAGGAGAACGGAAGGTTGGCGTTTGGATTTTATTTTTTTTTCCCCTAAAAAAACATGTCGGATTACCTGGCTGACCTCAAATATAGGACAATTTCTGTTGAAGACCCTGAGAATATACCGGAATCTTTTATTCAGAGATTGAAGTAATCTATCTCAATCTTCGCGCTAAAACCTCTTGCTTCTGGTGCCTAATCGTCGTAGGGACCGAGTGAATAACGAAAGCAGAGCTGTCAAGTCTCTTCCAGTTGACCTGGATCAAGTCAGCGCACGCCTTCTGCAAGACGCCACTGGTAAAGTGCCACAAGACCAACAACCAGCTCCTCCAAAACGAATGCCCAGATACGAGGATTCAATAGAAGAGATTCGCTGGACGGCAGAGTCTATCTGTGGAACTACGCCATCCCCCGACCTAGAGGCACAAAGACGTCACACCCTACAAGAAGAAACTAAGGCATACAAAGCGCTTGTTGAATCCGGTGGGCGACCGTCGCACCCTTTTCGAGATAATACCGCGGAACTTTTCGAAAACCCAGGAGAAGACCGCGATCTCCTATTGTTTTGGGTCCCCGGAAACAGTGCGCGGGAAGAGCATCTATTTTCGATCCAATGCCACAGGTGGAAAACCTTCCGCAAGTTCCAGAGATTTATGAGGGAACGAAATATTGAAGATGAGCGGGCAATATATATATATTCAGGACATGACTTCTCGGAACTGAGGGAGTGGAAAAGTTTTATCGGCCACCAAAAGCCAGTAGCGGGAGAAGAGGGACGCTTCCCAATATACGCCAGAGCAGTGAAGGACCGGCTTGTGAGACATGAGTTCACACGCACCTTCCAGCTCGACGAGGATCCGACTAAACAGAACAGTTTGACAACTTGGATTGAATATCTTGGCTATGAATACTGGTGGTATGATCGGTACGCCCTTACAGAGGGCCAACAAGCATGGCTTGATAGCAAGTGGAAGGATGTCGTTGCCAGCCAGGTATTGAAACCTTTCGAGACACTGGAATCCGTATGTGGTTTTGAAGCAATAATGCAAAGGACCAGCGAATTGGTTCGGTCTCAAGAGGCTGTGGAATCCGCAAAATGTGCCTTTCTTTTGGCTCAAAAAGCCAAATCTGACGAGACAACATTCTCTCAAACAAAATGAACGGAGGCTGCTACAAGCAGAATCCAGGTTAGCCGAGGCAGAGAAGGTTCACGAATTCGTAGCACGCCGAGAAAAAGTCATCGGCCGCTTCCTCGTAGCCACAGCTAAATCTCGAACTTTCAAACATCATGCAGAACGTCATAAAATACTACTGAAATGGATACTGGAGCAGCTCCCTATGATCGAGAGTGAGATGAAGCAATCCAAAACGATGGCGAACGCATTAAATTACGAATCTATCAGCGCCAAATCGAGCCTCAATCAAACCGATCATACCAGCGCGGGAGAAGGCTACAATGACCAGGATAATAATAATACGGGGAGCCTTGCGGCGTTGAATCGCCAGACACCCATAGCCACCAACTCTCAAGCGAGCAAAGCGCGTAAGCACAGCCATGACATAGCTAGCGAAGAACACCCATCAAAGCGGCCAAGACGCAATAGCCTAGAGTCCGCCCTTCCCGATTTCAAAATATCCGAGTCAGGAGCTGCAGCTGAAGCTGCAGCAACAGAAGTGGACATCGAAGGGTCGCAGAACCCTAATCTTCCTGCATCAAGGATGACAAGGCAAAAGCGAAAAGCTGCTATGGTAGCAGTAGAGGAAGAGAGTGATGCTGAAGAAGATGACCAGATTTCCGCTCAGGGCACCTCACAGGAAAGGCGACCATCTAAGCGGCAAAAGCGCGATAGGCAAAATAGGACTCTCTCTGCTTACAAGATATCTGAAACTACAGATACAGCAGTACCATCAAATGCAGCCGCTGAAGAGTGGCATGTTTCTAATACCGCCTCATCAAGGATGACTAGACAAAAGCGAAAAGCGGCTACCGTAGCAGCAAAGGAAGAACGGGATGTTAAAAAAGATGACAAGGTTTCCACTAAAGACAGTTCACAGGGAAAGCGCGTGTCCAAACGGCAAAAGCGCACCAATACAACTGGGGCTCGCTCTGCTTATGACAAATCTGAGACTGCAGATACAACGGTATCAAGGAATACGGCTACTGGCGAACTTCATGCCTCCGAGGCAGTTTCGTCAAGGCTGCCCAGACAAAAATCAAAAACAGCTACAGCGTCAGCAAACAAAGAAGGGAATGCGGAAACTGACGAGATCTCAAGCCGAGGCGCTCCGATTCGAAATAGAAGAAAGAAGAACTTTCCTTCTGGCGCACAGATCTCCTCTACGAGCGCCAAACCTGTTCGTCGCAGCCTTAGAATTGCGCAGAAAAGAGCAGCTCTTATTGCTTCTGTGGCGTCACTTCCATCTTAAAATACGTGGTTCCCAGCAATACTCACCTGCATTTTATAAAAAAATAAACCTGGACCGCCGTCGAGGCCAATACAGAAAGCGCTGAAAGAGAGCAATATACAGCACACATTTGTGGCGTTGAAGGGACAGTCTAACCCGGGCACCCTTCTAACCAGTTTCTATCTAGGAACACGAACTTTGCAGAATAAGGGTAAAGCCGCCCTGAATCTGCTTGCCTATCCATTATTCCCATGGTGAGATATGTTGGAAAACCTTGATGTCGTATATATAAGCGCTGATATGGCTTCGAGGCCCGTCACTCTGGTGAATATACGAACCACATGCTAAACATATCGTGCTGCTGTACGAGAAAGGTATTGCCCATTCAAAAGTTAGGCACTTCCCTTTCATAGTCCATCCAACCCATGGAGGTGATTTTGAAGAACCCGCATGTGCTTTTGTCTTTTGACTGTATCTGCTAAATATACCCAACAAATACGTACCTCTCGTCGTATACGAATATGTACATTTTTTTTTCCTTAGGGGATTTTTTTGGTTCTTTTTTCTTTCATCTTGTTGTTTGTGTTTTTCTTTTCTATCCTTCATGTAACCATCTTTTCTTCTCTTTTCATCCTCTTCATTTTCCTTTTCCTTTATTCCCCTTTTTGCTTGCTTTTTTTCTCGCAATAGGTTTGAGCCACATCACTTTGATGGTTGAACATTTTCATAAGATTTTTTTCATATTTATCTTTTCTGTTTTTAAATATCTATTTTCCCTTTCTGGTTCTGTTTGTTAGGCCACATTATTTTTGATGGTTTGAACATTTTTCTATTCTCTATTCCCCATCATTTTGATAGTTTGGATTATTTGGTTTGTCCATTTTCGCTCTTTCTGTTGGCCGGATGCCCTATATGAGGCCACGTGACCCACACACCTATTCATTAGATGCTGCGCGGCTATACAATCAACCAACCTTCCACCTCCATCACTTTCTTTCTTTCTTCTCCTTTTTTTTTTTTTTTTTTTTTTTTTTTTTTTTTTTTTTTGTCGCATTTCAGTCGCTTCATGGTTCGCCCCTGTTCTTAGACTTATTATTACCCTTGATATTTATATAATGAACATGGGAAATTGAGATTTAACGGCACTTACTGCCTGCTCTGTCTCGCTTCCCGGGCAAATTAGTGAAAGATTCAGGTCTCTTAAGCCTTGGTCGTGCATAATTAGTTGGATTGAGCAACAAATCTAGCTCAATGATTCGGACAAACATACCCGCACCCTCAAAAGTAAAGCAAAGTTTACAAAGGATGCATGCCGGGAGTTCTATACTAGTTTTGGAAATGCTCAGTGAGGTAATTTACATAAGAAATGTAGAGATTGGATCGCACTTGCAGGTAACTAGTGGTGACAAGTAGTGAGAATTGAGCTTTCAGGAATGGAAAAGTCGACGTAGACCAACCACTAGGGAATCATGCTCATGATATGAAATAAATTATGTGAAATAATGTAGTTCGGAAAGCCGTAGTCCGTAGATCTGGAACTTGGATATATATCTCCTCACATTCCTGTGCACTCGAAATGTAACCTAGCTTTATCTACTACATAACAGACACATAAATTGCATTCTATCTATAAGGGCCACATATATATTTATAAAGATGGATACCCAAAACAAGAAGTTTAACGTTTCAAGATTTATAGCTTGGGTTTCACCAAGAGGTCCAGAGCGTGCAGGCCTGCCGGGCCATCATATATCTGCTGTTCCACTGCGCGCGCATTGATCTGCATTATTTTGAACGTGTTAGATTTTTTTATAGGTAGGGATAAATGGGGAAATAAGATATATATTTTGTATAGTGATTGTGGATGAATAACTTACGTGTTGCATGCCTAGGTCCTCGACCTTGTCGACGCCCAGAAGACGCATAGCTGTCTTGGTTTCTGTGGAGAGAACTAATGAGGAAAGGACCTCTGTTAGTATGATGTATACTCTGCAATCTTTCCCACAAGCGGGAATACCAGTTCCAGTACGAAGGAAAAGAGGGAAATAAGGGACAGGGGACAAGCGTACTCTCCAACACCCGCTCAACACCTTCGACCCCACCAGCCCCAAGCCCAAATAATGGCGCTCTACCAATCCCTACACATCGTGCTCCTAGACACAACGCCTTTACCACATCCGTTCCCCGCTTAATCCCCCCATCAACCCACACCTCCAACCTGTCGAACACTTCTGGGCAGAACTTCCGAATCTCCAACAGCGTATGCACTGCTGGCGGCGCCGTGTCCATCGACCGCCCCCCGTGGTTCGACAAGATAATCGCCTTGACCTGCGGCGCATGCAACGATGCGATATATGCATCCTCATGCGTCTGTATGCCCTTTAGCACGATAGGTAAATTCGTATGCTGCGCTAGCCAGGGAAGAGTCGTGGACCAGGTGAGCGACGGGTCCGTACCGGCGAACAACTGCTGGCCGATACCCGCGCCGCCCTCGATTGGTGTGCCTCCGGACTCCCTAAGGAGGTTGAACACGGAGGTCGCCTGCGCGACTGCGCGGGTGCGTTCGTCATGTTCGCGTTTGGCCGGAACGGGGGCGTCGAGGGTCAGACAGACGAATTTTATGGATTTGAGCTTATTGATGCGGGCGAGCATTGCTTCGCTCTTCTTGCGCTGGGTTTGGACATATATTTGCCAGCCGAAAACTTGGTCTGACGTTGCGTTTTGTACGATTTCCTCCGGGGTCATGGAAGCATTGTTAGAGATTAGTTGCATGGCGCCGAATTTGGAGCAGGCAGCGGCAATCCCTGCTTCTCCCACTGGATGCGCGAGGCGGGCCATGGCTGCTGGGCAGACATAGATGGGTAATCCGAGTTTATGGCCTAGTGCGATGGTGGTGAGGTCGCAGTTTGTGCAGTCGACGAAGACTCGAGGACGGAGGAGGATGGAGCGATAGATAGTGTTATTTAGTGATTTAGAGATAAGATCGTCCGCGGCAGAGAAGTAATATGCCCAAGCCTTCTTACTGATTTGTTTCGTGGCTGCTTCTTCTATGTCGTCGAGGTTTAAGAGCGAGGACATCGCCGGCGCTTCGTTGCGTGTCCGCTCGGCTTTGGTATTGGATTCAGTTTGAGAGACTGCCTTCGACAACGCCTCTGGATCAATGGTGCCCAGACATGCTTCTGGCTTAAGATTCTCCTCCAGGGTGCCGGAAGGGTGGATCGGGTCGTATTCTTCCGTCGCATCTTTACCGGCAAGCTGGAGAATGATTTGCGCACCGCCAGGATGGTGAGGGAGAAATTCCGTTACCTATTAGATTCCTCGGTCGAGCCATGACCTTTTATTAGCGTATGAGAAAGAAACATAGAAATATGCAGCCTGGTCATGTAGCCCTCAATCCCAAACGGGGCACGAGATATATCTGATGAGAAGGGGTTGACCACTAACATCGTAGACCTTCCCGTACAGCACGACCCAGCAGCTGTCAGGGCTGTTATGCTTGGCCACTACCTCATCATTAGCATCCAGTTTTAATGGGAAGAGGACACAATAGCAATTGGATAATATCCTCACCCTCAGGAGCATCTAGAATCTTCTTGGTCATGGTGAACTATATCACCTCGACGCCCTTTCCAGTAGTTAGACCTCGAAGAACTCAAGTAAATGCACTGAATAGATGATAGCAAGGTGGCCAATTCGTAGAAATGATGTTGCGATGCGAGATAAGGCGCACAGGGAGGGCTTCAAGGGAGCAGTTGCTTATTTTCTTTCATCATCAGAGCATCAAGACAAGGTCTGGCTGGTTGGTATTTTGTCGTCGGGGGAAATTGCCGAGTCCGCTGGCTGTTGCAAGGACATTGATTGGGTAGCAAATAGCCGAAGCCCAGCAGTTAACTCTTACTACGTAGTTACGCCACTTAGTTAAAACCTTAACTGGAGCTGGTTAAAGCTTAGCTATGGCGCTAGTTAATAATAATTGCGGAGAAAGCCCCGAGTCAGTTCGGTGCGCCCGCTTTCGGAAGAATGCGCCAAATAGCTTGTTCGTAAAAATAGCAAATAACATCAAAACTCTCCAGATTAGTTATTGTATACGAAGTAAGTTATTGCAAACGGCCAAAGTAAATGGATAGGATAGAGTAATTGATATACATACAGTTCATCGTCTGTTCCCCGGAAGTTAAAGGAAGCTAAAGGGCGAATGGATCCCCCATTCCGGGGCTGACTAATCTCGCCGCCCATGTGATCCGGCTGGGTTCCATCCATCTTTCTGTCAACAGCTTGAAGACCTTCGATGTCGACATTCGGCTGTTGTTGGAGAAGTAGCAACTTGTGGTGTTAAGGAAGAGATACGTGTTTGCCATCGGTGCGGACCTCAGCTCTTCCGGCTATCAGAGCACTCAGCCTTCTAAATAATCTACCCACGCCTGGATATATCCATCATGTTCGAGGTCAGTTATAAATTCCTCCCACCAGCACACAATCTCCTCCTCAGAAACCGACTAACAACCCTCTCTGCAGCGCCGTGCCGCGGACCGCTACCGTCTCCGCCTCCACCGTGCCCGCTCCGTAGTCCTCACCCAAGAAGAATTAGTCGAAGTCCGCGCCGCCCAGCGGACCTTCGAGGGCGCCTATATCCGTACCTCTCTCTCGCAATTTTCCTTCGCTCTCATCATCCTCAAGATCTTCACTTCAGAGTTCTACAGCATCGGTGCGCTATTTGCCGTATATGGCGCTGGTGTGTTGACCATTGGCCTCTTCCGGCGCCAGCAGGGAAACAGGCAGTTCTTCAACGAAGTGGATGTGGATGGTTTGCAGAGGCGCAAGTTTCGGACGAGTGGGAATGTGGTGGTGGTGTTGACGGCGCTGAGTATTGCGGCGTATGCGTGCTTGTTGGCGTTGACGTTGACGTTGAAGATATGAAGGGGTCGGGTCCAGATGGAAGTGGAAGTGGATCTAGATTTCGATATGAAATCGAGGCGGTGCGTTTCGGGATATGGGATATTATATTCGTTCATACC
Source organism: Blastomyces dermatitidis ER-3 (assembly GCF_000003525.1). Taxonomy (NCBI): domain Eukaryota; kingdom Fungi; phylum Ascomycota; class Eurotiomycetes; order Onygenales; family Ajellomycetaceae; genus Blastomyces; species Blastomyces dermatitidis. The sequence goes on along the minus strand of NW_025544779.1, from coordinate 261,755 downwards.
GTACGTTTTTATGGGTGCCTGAGTGCTACGTCGGGGTTCGGGATTCGCCATCAAGAGGGACATTGGGTTATAAAGAGCACATGCCTGTGACACCTGTTGGGTGGTACCATCCGGCCCTGCTGCCACCTCCATAAGGGCAGGGCCTGGCAACAATGCACAACGCGAACGTGGTGATTTTAAAGCACTTGAAGCCTTATAACACCATGAGCGTCATGCTCTCTCCAGGCAGCGAACCATACAATACTGGCTCTGCGAGCTTATTGTAGTATTTCTGTTCCATGTTGCATCGTTATACTTCTGGCTCGCCCAACCCTGGTGACCCACGCCTGATACGCCTAGAGCACCACCTGTCTAGGTTCGACCTCCAATCTCATTATCCATATGATTTGGAGACATTCGAAGCGCTGGCTACTCTACACCTACTCCCCGCTCATATTGATGCTACAGAACTTTATGATGGTCTTATATTCGTGCAGGACACAAAGCCTTCTCAGTCAATACCATGAATACACGAAGCGGGATTCTGGGGTTGCCATGCGACACCCAAAATGGATTAGATTGGAGTGAACTGGACAGCGACCGATCGTAATCTTTTTCCAAGTTTGGGAGGACAATTGTTGGTTTTTGGGGGTAAGGGAGTTAGGAAATCCATACTTGGGGTGTCTTAAAGTTCAGTCATTGGGGCCTTTTCGCCAACAGACTGGCTCACCCTAGCATGGATCAGTCCATTTATTTTCCTGCCCGCCACCAGATGTATATTTTGTTTGTATGGTGCGGTTTGAGGAAATTTGAATTATTTGAATAGGCAAACTCTCTCCAACCGCGATAATGGATGTGGCCAACATGGACTAAGTCCATACGAGTGTTTTGTCTCGATTTTGTTGGCAAACGTTGATGAGCTGCAGAGCTTCCAGGTTGTCCAGCTTCCAGCCTGTAGGATGAAGCTTGCAAGAGGTCGTGATCTTTCACACTTACTCTTGAAGAATAATGTTGTTATGTGTGTAATCTGCTGATACCGGTTCCTGGGACGTTCGATAAGTTACCTCAGTTAAATTTGTCATAATTGTGGGAAGTTAGTAGAAATTATAACGAGTTGACCCCCAGCGCTGAACTTAAAAAAAAGCATACAATTGAACCTTTTTTGCTTCCAACCATAAACCAACCTCGGAGCCATACTTGGAGCTTGAGAGTGGCGGAGGACATCGCCGGTAGGTACCTGTATTTTGCTGGGAAACGGGTGTGACATCATGTACCCGCTGTGACGCCCAGCCGCCCCAAGCAACACAACAAGTCAGCATCGCCAAGTCTGTCCTTTTTATTCCCATCGCCAACCCAACGTCTTCTGGACACAAACAATCCAGCTTAAAAGATGGCTGACCACCTCACTGCCAACGGGCGCCACGGTCCTAGCAATATACATCATAGTCCTGAGCCGAGCCTGATGCCTCCATGCAAGACTGTGGTCGGGCGCGCCCTGGCGCCTGAGCATCACCACCACCACCATCATCATCATCATCATCAGCACCGCAGTCTTTCCGCGACCCACGCACCCTCGCAGGCCAGCCGAGACGGCGTCGGGATGGCTCTGACAGACACTCCGCTTTCAACCGCACCCCCCTCCCCGCAAATGTGAGTTGCCGAGATTTCTTTGCGTCTGCCCTTCATGTTTCTGCTCCATCCAGCTCGGGAGTCGGGCGCCCTTATATAGGTTTTGGGGCTGTGCGGGGCCGTCCCGTGAACCCCCGGCCCTGGCCCCGGCTATTCAGTTATCTAGTTACATTCGCACCCGATACTATTCTCCAAAGTCCCACAATCCTGCGATTTCCCTGTCGTCGACCCTTGCACAATCATATTTTTCACATGAACTGAAAATAGAAGCTGACCGTGGGCCTCGCTTTGCGCTGAATTTAGTGGTGCCCGCTCTCACTCCTCTGGTGCTTCGACCCCAGGAAAACACCGCGCAACAACCCTCGATATACCCGGCCTGACCAAATCTAAAGTCTCTCCCGATGGCCGTATTGCGCAGCGAGATGTCGGCTCGAAGTTGGTTATCGTCATGGTGGGCTTGCCCGCACGTGGCAAGAGCTACATCACCAAGAAACTGGCCCGTTATCTGAACTGGATGCAGCATGACACCAAGATCTTCAACGTAGGTGAACGTCGACGTGTGGCGGCAGGTGGCTCTGTGCCTTCTGCGGGACGGAGTTCTATCTTTGAGGATGAGATAAGAGATTCTGTACGCGAGATGAGCATCAGCGGTTCCAGCTCGGGTCGAAGGGATACCGAACATGAAATTCTACCACCAGCTGCTATTCTTTTGAATGGTGCCGCGGTCGAGTCACCAACACCCCAGGATCAGGACGGAATCACGCGAGACCCTAGCCCCATGAGTGATATGCCATATTTATATCCAAAATCTAAGCCGGCGTCGGCAAGTATATCGTCAGCATCGCTGTCTCCGGAGCCTGCCATTGGCACTATGAGATCTACAGGAGCTGGATCCATAGACCAGTCCGCGCAATTTTTCGACCCAGCGAACGAACAGGCTGTTCAGTTGAGAGAACAGGTGGCACTGCTGACCTTGGACGAGCTTCTGGATTATATTCTTGAACAGGGCGGTAGTATAGGTATTCTAGATGCTACAAACAGCACATTGAAACGCCGCAAGGCGATCATGGACCGTATACGCGCTCGAGCAGGACCGGAACTCAACGTTCTATTCCTAGAAAGCCAATGCCTTGACAAAGAGCTGTTGGAATCAAATATGCGGTTGAAATTGTCAGGCCCAGATTATAGGGACCAGGATCCCACCCTTGCTCTTGAGGACTTCAAAAAGCGTGTCGCACTGTATGAGAAATCATATGTATCACTGGGGGAGTATGAAGAGAAACACAACATGCCCTATGTGCAAACAATAGATGTCAGTCGCAAAGTGATCGCACATCAAGTCAACGGCTTCCTCTCGTCGCAAGTCATGTATTACCTCCTAAACTTCAACCTGTCCCCGCGACAGATCTGGATCTGCCGCCACGGTGAAAGTTTGGACAACGTCGCCGGCAGGATCGGGGGCGATTCCCCACTCAGCGAGAACGGAATCCGTTACGCAAGGGCTCTGACAAGATTCATCGGCGAGCAACGCCAGCTCTGGGAGCAGTACCAAAAGTCAAAGGCCCTGTCAACACATTTCCCCCCACGCCCTGGCGACAGCACACCGCCCAACCCGCAATACGCCGGACAGAACGCTGAGCCACGCAATTTCTGCATTTGGTCATCCATGCTTACCCGCTCGATCCAGACGGTCCAATTCTTCGATGACGAGGAGTATGACGTAAAACAGATGCGCATGTTAGACGAACTGAACGCGGGTAAGATGGAAGGCATGACCTATGAGGAAATCCGCAAACAATTTCCTGAAGAATATGCCAACCGCAAGCGTCAAAAGCTACACTATCGCTATCCCGGCCCTGGCGGGGAAGGGTATCTGGACGTCATCAATCGCCTGAAGGCGGTGATTGTGGAAGTTGAGCGAATGACGGATAATGTGCTGCTCGTCAGTCACCGGTCTGTTGCTCGTGTGCTGCTGGCTTATTTCAGGGGATTGAAGAGGGAGGAGTTAGCCGATTTGGACGTCCCGTTGGGTGTTTTGTATATGCTTGAGCCGGTTCGTATTGAATTTTTTTCCTAATTGTTTCTTAAGGCGCTGGGCTAATGACCTCCCCCCCCACTGTTTAGAAACCATACGGCGTCGAGTTCAAGGCATACAGGTACAACCCAAGCACGGACTGGTTCGACTTCATGCCCAACTATGAGTTGCGACAGGCATCCTATTACTAAACCAAAGTAGCATCTCTCCCAGCTTCCAAGGTTGTTGTTCCCTTGTTCATTTGAACAAAGAGATTATTCATCGTTGCATCTCGTCTACCGGAATAACAAGATATAGCGTCTTTTGTCAGGAAATTCCCAGCTCCCTCTTACATTACTCTTTTATCCTATTCCGGGCTACCATTTTAAGGCTTGACAAATGGATATACACGAAACGTGACTCTACTCAACAACCATGTCTTACACGGCAGCTCGCCTTATATTTCGGTCATCGACTTCCCTTGTTCGGTAAATCGGCCATAGATGAAAAAGACAACGCAACCCCCCAACCTTAGTCTATCTTTCGATATCGCTTCTAATGGGATCAGCGAACATCGGACTGGCGGACAAAGAAAAAGGGGGTGGGGGGAACCTTACTTGGGAGAACAAATGGAGAATCTACTTACCATTCTGCCATCTACCAAGTTCAATCCTCCGCTCAACCCGCTTCCTTTTTTTATCTAAATTTCCCTTTCCGTCGCATTTTTCCCCAGTGGTTGTCTCTACCCTTTACATGGATAGTACCGTTTTTTCTTCGTCTTCTCTTCTTCTTTTTCCTACCTTTTTATGCAGGGCCTTGAACGGCGTTTGGTTTAATTGCGGTGACTAGAGTTCGGTTTCCATGTGTATATGGTCACTAATTTTAATTTGCCCATGGTGGTTTGGCTTGTTAATATTAATGTGTATATGATGATGACAAGTTGCGTGAGAATTAGGGCTGACAAACTGAGAAGGCGAAAGGGTAGGTACCGTGGTTGGAGTCATCACTTTCCTTTCTGAGTTTCTTCATTTTGTTCATCTTTTATTTTCTTGTCAGTGTCTGGTTTCCGATTTGCTTTACATTTGTTTCATCATTTTGTGTTCGGCTTTTCAAATTTTACACTGCTCCGGCTTCTGGGGGTTCATTTACCTCTAAATATTGATACGTTTCTTTTTCTTTTCTCCGCTATCCCCTCTCTACTCTGTACAATGGTGTGTGTATTGTGTAAGTAAGTGTGAGCATATGTGTGTGTGTATATTCCATATTACGTTTGATATTGATTTCTCATATTTGCTTTATATTCATGAATTACACTACGGTGTCAATATATTTGACTCTGCCTTTATTCTACTTCGTTGTTTATTTTTATTTTTACTTTTACTTTTATTTTATTTTTATTTTTCATTTCTCTTTCCGTCGTTATACAATATTTCCTGGACGCTCATGATTATTTTTGGGATGCGAGCTATTTGTCTATTTTGTCAGTGTTGTAATAATGGTCTCACCTCATCTCACTCTTATACTCATCTGCTTTTGTATACTTTCAATGAGTAGTAAAAATGTCTTCCCACTCAATATAAAAATTAGTATTCAAAAAATTATAATATTCAGCATAACTACAAAAATAGTGGGCTATATACTCAAAGGGAATAGGAGAAAAAAAAAATCCTCCCAAAAAAGAGCTCATCGTCAGGATTTTGTCTCCATATTTACTGCCGCCCCTATCAACTGTTTATCATATAGTAGATCATCAGATATATACAGAATATACAAACTATCGTCAATTCGGACAAACAACTACTCATTTCGACATATTCTCCGACTTTTAGGGTGTTAAATTTTCATATATATTGACATTTGCCCAGAGCGTCCAGTTACAATATTATTTAGGCTCATGTATCATGCATTATATCCCCCCTCGGCCAGCCGCGGCAGCAGCTTGATTAACAAGCATCCACGCACCCTCTACAGCCTGCTTGGTGGCGTTTGCCGGGGAGGTAGTCGAGCCTTTAGGAGAACTGGGCTCATCCGCATTCCATACCTTTGCGGTGTACTGCGATTGATCAGATTAAATTAGTTGAGAGTCCACATATTTAAAAAATATATATATGACGATAGAATAGAAAGGCATGAAACATACCTTAAACCAAAAATTCAGCACAAGCGCCACAGCCAAGCCCAAACAAACAACCATCGGCCCAGCCACATTATCGAAATCCCGCCCGCTGCGCTCACGAATCCACCGCGCCCGCGTCACATACATCCACCACCCCCAGCAACCCGCAAAGACAGCAAAGAACGTGTATACGATCGCCAGCGAGCGCGCAATGGTATTATCGTCAGAAGCAGCGTTATATAGACCTAGCGAGAGCGTGGCAAGCAATACACATATGTGCTGCCATTTTATGAAGGTGCGCTGATTGGCCAGCCATACTTTGGCTTCGACGCGGACGGGGCCGGAGTCCTTGATCCACGTTCGTGGGGCGCGAACTCCGGGTGGGAGTGGGGAGGAGGGCTGTCTGTGCGCGGCGGCGTAGCGGGACATGGTGAGTGGGATGAATGAGAGTAAACCGGAGGGGCGAGAGGGTGGCAGTGAAGGGGGTGGGGATAATGTCCCTGGTTCTTGGATGGGGATAGGTTGCGATTCGGATGTCAGGGGTCGGGTGCTGTCAACTGGCCGCGTGCTTTCTGCTGGGGTGGATTCGGCAGAAAATACCCTGTGGATGGGTGATCCAACCATGGGCCGGGTTGAAGGACTGTGACGACTACCTGTCCCTAGAAAGCTTCCTACTGCAAGCTCATCTTCCGCTTGTTTTGCAATTCTTTCTTGCTCTTCCTGAAAGGCAATTTCGGGGTCTCGACGGATGTCAGTCTCCAGTTCGCTGAGCCAGAAAGGGAAGCTGTTAACGTGATCTTCGAAAAGTTCTGCGACACCGTGGACAAATTTAGAAAATCGAGGAGCGTCCTTGACGAGGTGGGATGACATTAAATCGAGCAGCCATTCCTTGTTTGCTCTGCGTAGGTTACCTCCTCGTACTTTGATTTCTAGTAGGGCATAAGGGAATCGAGAGATTTCGCCGGGGCGGATTTCTGAAAACGGAAACTCCATCTCCCTATCGTCAATATCTGTGCGATGCCAATTATCGGGATCTCGACATGGACGTTCGAAATCCAGCGAATCTTCTCTGATTAGAGCCAGATCTGTGTCGAGGGATATCCTAAGTTTATCATCGCCTGGAATCTGGAATGCAGTTCGAGTATAAGTAGCTCGCAAAACAGGGTCGAGCTTCTTCTCTCGAATGAAGGACTGTATTTCCTCAACATCCCTCCTCAGAGCATCAGCATCCTCTGAAGCCAGAACGTCACGGTTCTCCATCCTGTTAATGATCTTTTCCATTTTGTATTCCCCCTTTAGGAATGATTTGATATGCTTCTCCTTGAGGCGGACTCTGACTTCCTTGCTGCTATCCCCGTCACTCATGGCTTTCTTCTCTAGGAAAATCTCTGGTCGATCTTTCAATTGGCCAGTCCAGCGAAGACGCAACGAGCTGGCACCAGGGGTTTTAGCAACCTTCTGGTTATACAATTCAAACTTGGGACCATCAAAATAAAGAGAAGTAATTGTGGGGTCCTTATGGGTCATTTGTAGGTCTTTGGCGGACACGCTGGGGTTGTAAACCAGAACGGGCAGGCGGCGGAGAATGTACGTTTTCACTTCTAGGACATTGTCCATATGCACCCAAAATTTATGCGAGGTATATGCATCCTGGCCCAAGTGCACATCCACCGCGGGCGCTCCTTCAGTAGATTGTTCGTGGCCAATGTGGCCCAGGTTCTGGCGGATGAAGGAGTACATAGTCGAGAGTCGATAGAGAAGCGGGGAATAGTCTTCCGAATTAAACGGAAGCTGGGACAATCGCACCTGAAGCAGTGGCCTTACCTTATAGCGAGTGCCTCTTTTCCGATCATGTTTCTTTGCGGCCTTTAGAAACCCAGTAAAATTGATACGGCTGAACTTTTCCAACTCACTAAGCTCCTTGGTAATCGCATCCAGGTCTTTCATGGCGCTCTCAGCCGTCTCCCTCCTCTGATCGGGATCCTTTACCTGATGAGAACCGTCATCCTTAACAACCAACGGTTCTAGCTTGGCCTCGCAGTCTGAGGTCCGATCCCGTAGTTGCTTATAGGTGTTGACCTGGAAGGCATTGACCTTGTCGAGCTGAACATTGATAAGCTCCTGAACGAAAGTCTCCTCATCCTGGTCCGTCCATTCGGGGCTTTCATCACTACTTCCATCCTGCGAGCCGTCCCTGGTTTCATGCTCGCGCAGCAGCTGTTTGAGTTTCTTGTAGTCGATGTAATGGTCCTTCCAAGGCGGATAAATAGAGTTTCTGAGGGTGAGGCCGAAACGCATGGTAACGGGCGCCGGGTTAATGGGAGAAGCGATGTGGTTGGTAGATGCCCTTTGTATCGAAGCTGAACAGCAACGTCCAGATGTTAGATGTGTGGTTGAATCAAAATAGCGGCTCAATGGGCAATTGACCAACAATAGTCGCGTAGGTAGCCCCGAAACAATTAGCGGAGGTTCTGTATATATATATATATACACATATATATACAGCCAATGACTTTGACTCGACCACAGTTTCAGAGTTGTCCTTTTCTGCACCTGATGGCTTGGAAGAATCAGAAAGAATACAATGATGAGGCTGGTTTGATTCCCCGATTGAGTGCGGACAAGCTTCCAGCCAACCAGAGATCAGATTTCGCCCATTCCGCTGCATCGTTCCGTATTTGGACTAGTCCATCTATCGGACTATGCTTTATCCGATATGACATCAGCCAAGAGTTCTAAATTTTGCACGTGATAGTTAGGTCTTGGCATTGAGTAAACAACAGAAACAAACAGCAGAGGCGCGCCGAGATGATCAGACGAAGCCTCTTAACTTACATTTACATGATTGACAACTGCAAGGAACGATCCTCAGTGTGCTTCTATTATATGCATACAGTATCTAGGGATATTACAAGAGGGGATCTCCTTCTCCTATATTGACTATGGTTGTCGCTCCCAAGTTGTATCCGCGCGCAACAGTTAAGCGCATCGTGAAAGCCCATTCAAGGCGCAATATCTCTAAAAATGCAGATATCTTGGTCTGTTCCAATTAATAGTACTTTATACGTTCTAAAGACGTCCTCTTGAATACTGTTAACTAATTTTTCCATTTGGTTTTAACTTAGCAGATTTTCCTGGACTACATGCTCTTCATACAAGAGTAGGCATTGGTCCCCCTCCTAGCTCGAATTGTCCTTCTCGATAGGGGATTCAGAATCATTATCATTGCTCGTGAAAATGACCCTTTCCTTTTTCCAGATTAATGCGCGAGGCCTCCATCCGTTCAAGAAAAGGCGGAGAGAAAATTCTCTCAGCGAGAAGCATCAGGAAGGTGACAGAAGTGGGTTCTGACTCCCCGTGTGGGTTACACGTTGAAGCAGCGGGTCTGGCTAACATGAGGCCCGCAATATTGCCTATCAGGGTACGCTACGGAAATTCAAAGGATGAATTAAACCCTACGCGCGGTCTCCGAGGATTTTCGATCAATTGGCAACGAACGGGGAAAAGCAATGGCGTTGGGCTTTCCTGTTTTGGGATACCATGGGATTTTCTCTTCTTTTTACATGATACCCTGAACGGATTGGCGTTGCTGTATTCAGTTATCTTTAATGCAGTTTCATCATTATACATAGTATCAATTGAATGCATTGTTGTGTTGTTCAGTTTGGGATCCAATTGTCCAGCCGCTGCACCATAGGATAGGTGTAGATGATTTGTCGTGAATTGAGTAAATAATTTCAAACAGGGAATGAACCAGATCCTGATACAATGTTTTCTTAGTAGGACCAAAATTGATCAAAGAGAATTATTAATTGCCTCTACATACCAAGAAATAAATCACTCATGTTCCGCACTGTACAGTACATCACTTCTATGAAGCTGGCAGAGAGCTGACCGCCGCGCAAATTCTGCCACCTTCTCTCGGCGACCATCGCGGCAAAGCTCTCTCCACAAACCACTTCGTCTCCTCCACCACCACCCACCACCACCACCCCAAAACAATAACAACGCTCCCACAACGCGCAAGCCTCCTACAACCTCAACTCCACCCTTTCTCTCCTACTCCCCTTCGTTACTACTCCTGATCCAAATACCCTTTACGCGTCCCCCGCGACTCTCTTGTTTACACCTTGCGCCTGCGGGAAACATCTTGAGCTTTCCTTGCCCGTCACACGACACTCCGTAACCCCAACAAGCCATGTCTACTGCTGTCACCAATCCACCTCTCCAGTCTGAACCCAAGGCAGCTAAGAAGAAGCGTGCCAAGGGTGAGAACTCTTCCAGCGTGTCTGGAGCTGTAGTAGATTCTCCAAAGCCTGGAACTCCCGCCACAGAATCTACTCCAAATGGGGTGGCTGGTGCCCATGAACCCGCCTTTCTGAAGGATCTGCTTAAGTACGTTTTCCGCATTCAACTTTAAAGCAAAGGTTTTTTTTTATCATAGAACTAACTTAACCCCCTTGATATAGGAGCCATCGGAATGCTGTCAAAAAATTGGTACCTTTTTTTCCCCTTTTTGTCTTTTCTGCTAGCTGTGTGACTAATAGCCGTGTCTCTTAGAATGCCACATCCAAAGTGGATAATATCACTGCAGAAAACCCAGGCAAGTCTCTCGATGAACTGGTTGCAGAAAAGAAAATCAATGCGGACCAAAAAGCCCAGGCCTTGAAGAAGCCTGCTCTCCAAGCAGCCGTACTCCAAATCGAGGAGCAAATAAATCAGTACAAACAATATGGGCAATACTATGAAGATCGCCTCTCCAGCCAGAAAACTGAAATAGAGAAGGCACACAAGGATGAGTTAAACGCCCTCAAAGAGAAAGTGACTGCGGAGACGCTGGAATCTGCTGAAAAGACATTTGAACAAAGATTGCTGGTGCTCAGTCAATTTTTGCGCGCTGCTGCAGCCATGAGACGCTCTGGGGACGAGACTTCAAGTGACAGTCGGGCATTTGAGGGTGCGTTGTTCCAGGTCTATGGGGGAACCGAGGAGGCAGTCAGCGCTATGGTTAAACTGATCAATGGCGCGGAGGACATTGTTCCAAGTGTTGACGCGGAGCCTCTCGACGTGCCATGTGAGTATCCCCTTCAAAATCTAGGTCGTTTCATGTTGTATTCTAATACTGTGAGGTAATAGACTCGAGGGTGAAACAAGTTTCTCTAGAATACACCCCCCCGGCTACTGAAGGGTGGACTGAGGAGGCCCAAGCCACCGAATCAGCTTCTGCTGCTGAAACAAATGCCGTTACCGACCCTACCATGGCCAACGCTGGTATGACTGAACTTCATGACCCTTCTTTGGCTACTCAACAAACCACTACCACAAACGGATTTTCATCTTCTGGAACGCCACATCCAGAAGAAACTTCCTCTCCCCCAAGCCAATCCGCTGTTAACAACGAAGCCGCAAACCCAATAGCTCAATTGAAATGGGATAACCAAGGATCAAACATGTCTGCTTCTACCACTGCTGAGGGGTGGGTCGAAGTCGAGAAAGCCGATGTAGAAGCGACATCAACAACAACAACAACACAAGGTGCGCCACCAACACTCCCCACGTCCGGTAGCTGGGCTGAAGATATTCCAGTGCAGAACTCCACAGGCGGGGCTACTCCAGAGCCAAATGACGGTTTCAAACCAGTTGTCAGCCACCACACTAGGCAAAATAGTGGACGCGGCAGAGGCTTCCGTGGCCGTGGTGGACCTCGTGGTGAGGGGTTCCGGGGACGTGGAGGCTTCCGTGGCGATCGTGGTGAATATCGCGGGCGCGGGCGCGGTCGTGGGGGTGAATATCGTGGCCGTGGTCGCGGCGGTTATAATAACGCGCAGGGACCGCCCCCACCATCTCAAGGCACCCCAGCCCCTACGGATCACACTGTGTAAGGCTCTTGACGGAGCCGGGGTAAGAGAAAGATTCCCTCCCCTTGCCTCTCTAGGATAACTCTGAACCAACCGCTTGATCATCTCTGTACCTCAACCTTGCTCTCTCCTCATGTTCTCTCTCCGCATGTTCCCTCTCCATTGACATCCATTGCACACCGCGATTTCTCTACCATGTGGCCAAATACCGAATACCCCAGTCCCTTTTTCTTTTTCTTTTCTTTTCTTTTCTTTTTTTTTCTTTTCTTTTTTTTTTTCGCATTCAATCTTTTCTAGATATCCATCTCACCGTCACCTCTCCTCATGTTCTCCCTTGTTGCTCTCGCGCTTTTTCTCATCGCAAGAGAGGCAAAAAAACAATCTCACCCCCACACCTACCCACACTCAGCACATTTCATTTTGAGCAGACACCTTACTCACGAAGCCCACGAAACGAAACGGAAAGACGAATGATAAAAATAAAAAGAAAATAATTGGAAGGAAAAGGAACGGACAGGAAAGGAAATATAAGACCAGAAAGACCCCACGCCCTCAAATCCCTCACATCTACCCTCCTCCTACCTATATACGCTACCAGCATGTTTCTGTGATTTCATCGGCGGTGACGAAATGAAAAATTTAACCAAATTGACAGGCGCTTGGGATCTATTCTCTCTGAAGTCATTTTTTAGTTTGGTCCTTTTAAAGCGTGCATAATGTAATGTTCCATTTCCCCATTTCATATTCTAGGAAATTTTGTTTTGCTTTTATATATTTTATCTAATGACCTCCCCCAAATTACCAAGCCAGCTTTCTTTTTGTCTTACAAAAAGCAGAAATTTCCCATTGCTCTCCAGCGTTACCTACCAACTGTGCCAAGCGCACTCACTCCTCCCATTAGTGATGGTAGTGAGTTGCGTTTGGCACTGTTAACGGTTATCTTATTCCCCATGTTTTCTGCATATTTTTATCATCTGTCTGGTTTCTTTTCCCAAAACACCCTATTCTTCCGTGTAGTTTTATCTACTGCCCACTTCTTTCCTCAAAACCTTCACCTTCCAAACCTCCACCACAGCAAATGGGTGTGTCGCGGTTGTGAGACGAATTTGACGACAGGTGCCGCGTGGTGATGAATATTTGCCGATCTCTCTGCTTCCCTTTTCCTTCTCTTCTTTTCTATCATCTAAAACGAAAAGGGGTGAAATGGGGCTGCAGAGGGCCGGGAGGTTTGGCTTGGATCTTTGCCTTGACCTTTCTCTTTTCCATTTGGAATTCGAGACTCACGGCGCCTTTTTACGACTTGCTTTTTTTTTTTTTTTTCCCCTCCCGTCCCTTTTTATTAGGGGTTTTGCGGAGTTGTATGCTTTCTTTCTTCTTTTTGTAGCTAGTGCAGGGTCATGGCATTGAGTTGCAAGTGAGGGTTGGTATTGATTGAGATACCAAGGGACAATGCAAGTTTGGTTCGAGAGTTATCATTATTTGGTTGTTTCTTTCGTTCGACAATGACATCGACGTAGACGTAGATGCAGTGGAAGCTCGCAAGCGAAGAAAGTAGAGTACATACGTCCGTACAGAGCAGTAAAACAAGCCGCCATTTTCTTTTGGATGCCTATCCTATGGGAGGGAGTAAATTAAAACATTTTAGGCTTAAGTTGAGCGGTCGAACATCACGTGTCCTGAGGCTCAGCGCGAGTGACGACATCAACAGAGTCGTGGTATCCCAACCTCCGCGTCGAGTTTCAGCATCAGGGTTCCGACAACTCTCTGTTTCTTCTGTGTTTCATACTCTGCAAGCTACTTTTCTTCTTTTTCAGGGTGCGCCATCTGTTAGGAGTTTACCAATTCATTTTTATATACCTTCATTTCCTTCGTAGGATGCGCTGAAATTCTTCACTTCCTGGCCTTTTCTCTTCCGGCTTGCGCAACGATGGCCGCAACCACTGTGTCTCCGTCACGGCGCAAACAGATCCTCAAAGTCCTATTTATCTCCCTCCTTCTTGACTTGGTAAGTAAATTTCCAAAATCTTTCAGCATAATTGATCCCACGCAACCACAAACCAGAACTAACATAGCACCTCCCCCTCCAGATCTCCTTCACCTTTATTCTCCCCCTCTTCCCCTCTCTCCTAGCCTTCTACTTAAACCGCAACCCTTCGCCAACCTCTCTCCTACACCGCATTCTACACTACCTAAATGCCTACAAAAATGCCTTCGCCCGTCCCATCGACTCGCGATACGACGTCGTCCTCCTCGGTGGCGCCCTAGGCTCCCTCTTCTCCTTCCTCCAAGCGATTGCGGCCCCCTTTATCGGCCACCTATCCGACAATCATGGCCGACGCACCGCGCTTCTCTGCTCCATGGCGGGGAACATCGCCAGTGTCGCGCTCTGGGTAGCTGCGACGGATTTCCGGACGTTCCTGGGTAGTCGGATTGTCGGGGGTCTGAGCGAGGGGAATGTGCAAATTGCGAATGCCATTGCGACGGATATTAGTGATGAGGGACAGAGGGGAGCGACAATGGCACTTGTGGGCGCGTGTTTTAGTGTTGCGTTTACGTTTGGGCCGGCGATGGGGGCGGCGTTGGCGGGGATTACGACCGTGGCGGATAATCCGTTCGCGACTGCGGCGGGCTGTTCGTTACTCCTTATTGTGGTGGAGACGGTTTATATATACTTCTGTCTGCCGGAAACGCATCCACGATTTGCGAAGCTTCGGAAGGATTCTCCCACTGCTACAGCCACTGCAGGTGGCGAATCGAACGGGAACGACATGAAAGCGGAGCGGAAATCGTCCTCTGATATCAACATCACGCCAACACCAAAAAAAGAATACACCAACCCCCCAATCCTCCTAAACCTAACCCACTTCCTCTTCCTCCTCCCCTTCTCCGGCCTCGAATTCTCCCTCCCCTTCTTAACCACCACCCTCTACGCTTCCACAAACCCATCTCTTTCCCCATCCGCCCTAAACGGCCGCCTCCTCTCCGTCATGGGCCTCCTCGCCTCCCTCCTCCAAGGAACGGTGGTTCGCCGTCTGCCACCGCTCCTGACCGTCCGTATTGGTGTTGCTGCGTGCACACTCTCGTTCTTCCTCCTATCTCGTGTTTCCACTGTATCAGGTCTCTACGGCGCCGGGTGCCTGCTGGCAGTCACCAGTGCAACGGTGGTCACCGGCTTAAATAGCCTGGGCAGTTTGGAAGCTGGCGAGGGTGAACGGGGAGCATTTTTGGGTAGGTTGAGGAGCTGGGGCCAAGCGGGGAGGGCGTCAGGTCCGATTGTCTTTTGTACATTGTTTTGGTGGGCGGGGCGGGAGGTGGCGTATATGGTTGGTGGCTTGGGGATGTTGGCCGTTTGTGCACTTGTTTTTGGAGGATTGAAAGCGCCTGGTGTTTCAAAAAAAGTGAGATGATAAGTGTGTGAATGTCATTGACATATAATTTCCTGAAAGGGAAAAAGAGCGGGTAGACATTTGTTCAGGGGTTATGAGAGTGGAGGTTTTTCATTTTAATGTCACCTCTGTAATTTCTTGGTTTCTCGGTTGTGTATTTCCCTTCTCTTGTTTTGGGATTTTCGGTTGCATCCTCTTACATTTTTGTTCGCTAGAGTTCCGCCTGCATATGATATGGTGAAAAAGGGGCACATACATTATATTTAACTGATAATGAAATATTGGGCTGTGAGGTAGAATGAGTAATAGAAAGAAAAAGAAAAAGAAAACGGGTAGGAGGAAATTTAATACGGTATAAAATGGGTTTTCTATTTATTTTTTTCAAATGGTGAAGCATGAAGTTTAGTTAGGTGTCTGAAGAAGGATCACAACTAATCGTTTGTAAAAGTGGAGATTGCGTTTATACGTCTCCTTTGTGGACATATGTGTTGATACGTACATGTACATGTACATACAATACATCCATGCACAATTGCTCATATATTCGAATAATCAATTTCCAAACCGCAGCCCAATTCCCAGCTCCCGTAGTGCGCGCCCGAAGACTGAAGGTAGAAAATTGAAATTGAAATCGACAAAGGGGAAAATGAGACAGACACAGGGAAAAAATTAGTATACATATCTTTAGCCGTAAGGGATAGTCGCCTGGACGCTGCCATTCCCAAACTCCGCGGTCTGCTGTCCAACCTATGAATTCCAAGAGAAGAAAATTTGCCCCACTCAATTCTGTCGGTACCTCATGTCCGGATATGGGGAATAGGAAGTGACAGTGAGATAGAATCAAGGACAGGGAAGTAGTGGTAGAGACTATAATTATGTGACAACAAAAGGAAGAAAGCCATGCTCGATCTGAATGGAAAATTAGGAAAATCCCTCGAGGACGCCAATGCAGATCATTTTGAAAGAAAACAACGGACCAAAACTATTGTATGGCGCGCTGAAGAAGGGATGGGAAAGTTTGGAAAATTATGACGGCGCGATTCAAAGTAAACGAGTAAGCAGACACTTGGGTATGGCAAACTGCGTGCGTGCGTCCTAGGTATATCATCTTGAATTCACTTTCAAGGGTCGTTTTTGAACAACATTTTGTCCTCCCGCGAAAGCTCTAGACCAACAGCGAGTGCAGGCGTAGCGCCAGCATCGCCTCGGGATCCCCCCCATTTGGCCTTTCCAAGCAGCCAGTCTGTTAGGGTGACAACCCTCGCGGTCCTATCCCACCCACTACTCTCGTCCGCATGTTCAATCGTATGGCTGGCAATGCGGCCCTGGTCATCAAACAAGAAGATGAACAGCCCGCTAAACTGTTCTTCTTTGCCTAATTTAAAAATCGGCGCGTCCCCGCCTAACAGCTTGCTGAGGCCACGATTTGTTCCATTAGATGAGGATGACAGCGCTGATTGCGTTGTACGACTACTCCCGATATCTCCATTGGCAGTAGTAGAGCCATTCGTCGCAGTTCTCCCATTGGCGGCCGGTGTAATGCCTTTTGGACTAGATTTCCTGAAGTAGCCAGTGGAATCGGTCTCCCCGCCTTCAGTTCGCCAGCGCACTACTAGCTTCTCATCACCGTATCTATGCTCTTCATCGTATTCCACGATGGATGGCGCATTCACCATTCGTTCGCTCATAATCTCTAACCGGACGTTGCCGACTATGGGGACACTTCCCCAGGCTACTGGGGCTGTCCACAAAGCTGCGCGGTAGGGCACTCTGCCTTTCACTGTAGGGAGGTGGGGGTGTGTCGAAGGGAACAGATGAAGAGATATGTTGGGTGAAAGGATCTCTTGTGGTAGTGGGTTGACAAGGATGCCTGGAAGATGGGAGGAGAGGATGCGAAGAGCTGTGGGGAGGAAGTGTGAAAACGGTTAGCCAACTATCCAAAGACATTTTTTGGAAACAAAAATACGCGAAAGGTATCAATGGATATAAGGAAGGGGTTATACTTTTCCCTAGCTTCAATATCCGCTCATCTACTGGCTTATGGTCCCCGTTGTCATTATCATTGCCCAGCCCCATACTCCATCGCTGAGGATTGTAGGCAGAGAAGTAAACCGGCGTAGGCTGCAAGAAGCCTAGTTCTGTAGAGTCATCATGGCGGATCTGAGCCAGATATCGACGGGGAACACGCACATCGGCACGGTGTGGGGCACAGAGCTGTATCGTTGGGGGATGTAGCGGTGCGGCCTGTGTCCCTTGTGGGGGACGGGACTGGGTGAGGAGAATGCTACTTTGGCGGAGATGATGGGGGAAGCGGAGCTTGGCCATGGTTTGTTATTCCTGAGATTAAGGAAACATAAAGCTCATCGCAAAAGGGAAATGAGAAGTACTTGATTGGTCAAAGGGTGCATGATATCTAGAGTCACCTTCTCGCGTACTTTGAATTTGCATGAGTGTCTATGGTTTAGGTAGGCTTGGCAAATGACGTAGAATTTATGCTAGATTGTTTTGGGTTAGAGGGCTTTTCTTATTCCAACCTTCAGATTGCTACATAGGGAGTATGTGATTTGTAGTATGGCATTCTTCTACAGCCTCCGCCCGCCTGCAAGAACCCTGTGGAGACAAGGTAACATCCGGGACCATTGCCGCAATCAGGGTGTCAATCTGTATAAAGCCATATATATAGCTTTCCGTAAAGATCATAGACTATAAAAATATTCTATATTTTGCACACGCAGGATGTAATTTCACACCTGAAATACATAGCGATGTTACAGATGTAGTAGTAGCTAGATGTCTTATTTCCCAATATTCAAGCAAGTTCGTCATCATCATTATCATCATCCTCCGCACCCATAAGCCGCCGTTCCGCCAACTCCTTAATCTTCTCATCTAGAACAGTCCGTTCATACCGCTGGGCAACCTTGCGCGCAGCATCCAACATCTTCCCGCTACGATCCCGCATCATGGAAACGAGTTCAAGGGCCTTCATCCCCCTCTCTTCGCCCTCCCGGCATTCAACTGCTAGCAACTGCAACACAATCTTGTCAATATCGATCTCCTTCCTCCGCAATTCCACCTCTCCGCTACCGCCCGTAGCTTCTGAGGCTGTGACACGGTCACTCAGCAGACTGAGGAAGAGGCTGGAACGTATAAACGCCTCTTCAAGCTTATTAACAGAGTCACGACCTGCAGCATCGTCCATGTCTTCGTCCTCGCCATCCCTAGGAGATGGCTTCTTCGGCTTTGAGAATATTGGAATCTTGAATTCGAATTCGCTAAGTAATGGTCGGGGGAAGTAAGGATATTGATCTCCGCCTTTGAGAATTATACAGTGGAACGCATCCTGCGCCACGGCGACCGGCCAGTACGTCTCTTCTTTCCGTCCGCCACTAAGGCGGTCCATGAGCTTAGTGTCAAGAACCGGTACCCAGCGCGCCTGTCCACGTTCTCGCCAGTGTTCTAATACTAACAGCACCCCTGAAGAATCGTATATGTAAGGGTCCTAGAGGAATGTCAGCATCATATTTTCAGTCAGAGCAAATTAAAAAAAAAAAAAAAAAAAGTGTTATAAAGCATACACCAGTATCTGAAAAGAAAACACTTCGAAGCTCGGTGGAATCAGGTAGAGCTACGTGATCTTCGTTCTGGTAAATTTCGTCCCGCTTGACATTTTCGATAGAGTAGGTTAATGTAGTGATTCCATCACTGCCAACGGGCCCGTTTCCTACGGTTAGGACATAGTCTCTCCATGCCGCACAAGTAACGCTCCGGCTCTTCTGCCTATAAATTCGGAACGGAGTACCGCAAAGTGTATAAACTCGGACATAATCGGCAGAGGTAGTGACAACAATATAAGAATTGCTTAGCGCAATGGCTGTTTAATGCATGGTTAGCAGCTAAACCCAACCACCAGCGGTGACTCCTACTAACCGGTGATACTTTCTCCTTCAGGAAGTTGAGTTCGCCAATCAGCCCGTACTGTCCACGTTTCATGAGGGCGATAAAATATTGTAGCTGGATGGTCACCCGATGGTTGGCAAGAAAATAAAGCGCCCTTCTCATCTACAAGAGCTTAGCACACGAATATTTACTACTGTAAGTCGGGATAGGTAACCTACTCAGGCAGGCTTTGTCATATAAAAAGGGGTCTGTAAAATGAAAGTCTCGAAACCGTTCCCGATCGTAAAACTCAACCGTGACGGTATGGTGTGTCTCTTGGTTAACAGTCCAAACGAATCCAATTAGGTTAAGACCTATATAGTAGTTTAGTAGAAGGTATATGGTGGAATCATATCCCGGCTGACTTACAGAGATATCTTCTGTCACCTCTCCAAGGGGTACTGCCGGGCTGAAATGAGGCATGTCGTTTCGACTGCAAGGACATGCCCATCTGTCGTTTATGATCATGTCCGTCCAGGTCATCCCGGAAATTAGGAGCTCGTTTGCCGAATTCGTTGATTTCTACATAGCCAGCTCCATCGTCGTCTTCAATGAAACCGTCATCTTCGTCCATGGGGCCTAAAATATCATCTAGGGAATCTGGGGTGCCACGTCTCTGGCGACTTTCCAGGCCAGTCCGTACGCCATTCGTCAACGGCCTGCTTGGAATACTTCTATGCTCTTCGTGAGCCGCAGAGAGTAAGGGCGCGCTTTCCAGTGGTTTATCAAGCAGTGATTTGTATTCTGGGGGGACAAAATCTTCATAAATGAATAATTCTCCATCGGAAGTAGTAAAAGAGAGGGTATTGTCGACAGGGTGCCAAGCAAGATTTATCACATTCGGTATGTCATATCTCCGCAAAATGCTTTGGCTCTTCGTCTCCCAAAGCAAAATTTGCCGATCTGCCCCAGCACTTGCCAATAGAGCGCCGTTCGGAGACCAGGCAAGTGCAGTAATATCTGCATTATGGCCAGCAGGGAAAACATTTTGTTTCGTCCAATCTCTAGTAGACACTATGGCAATATCTCTTGTCGGCTCAACCGCAGCAAATGCTCGTGCATCTGGATGCCACACGGCCCGCGATGTAGCTTCATGGTCTGTTTCCAGTCTGCCAATTATCCCATCAATTTTCTTAACAAGCTCCGGCTGCGGGCTGTCGATGGAGTATATATAAATTATCCCATCAGAGCCTGATACTGCAATGAAACGTCCACTAGGGTCGAAGTTCACATGTTTAACGCCCTTGGACTGATCCCGTAGATATTTTACAATAGTCATATCGTGAATATTAACAATCTTGACCACGAGTTCACTGAGAACAAAAATTTGTCGCGGTCAGCTTAAGAACATTTGAAGCAATAGAGCGTAAGAGAATGCATACTCGCTGGCAACAGCCACCCAATCCCCATCCTTTGATAGTGACAGGTCTCGCACGGGTAATGCGCAACGGACCAGCAATTTATCCATTTGACCTGTTGCTAATTCATATTTCCATACCGTGCCATCTTCAGCGCCCATAATGAACGAATCATTCTATTTCGGAGTAAATGCAGGGTTAGTTTATCGATGCCAAATATCTTCACGATTAAACGGAAACTGGCAAATAGTACAGTAGCAACAATTCCCAAACGCCCGTCCACTCCATCATCCACAGTCTTTGGTTCATCTTTTTCTCCAATTGTGAATATTCGAATTGCAGAGTTGGACCCGGCGGTGATCACTTGTCGGCCATTTGGGGTGTAACTTAGAATGGTGGTTCCCGGCGTATCTGCATGGAGAAACAACTATTAACGCTGAGATTGAAAAATGATATCCGACAGAACATCCATTCTGAACTAAGCAATTTAATGAAGCTTGCAACAATTATTTGAGGCGGGAATCACTCACGGGCTGGACGTCCTCTGAGCCTAACGGTTTCTGAAGCCATTTGGGACAGCGCAATACGACGCGACAGCGCAATCTATACAACAAAAACTGGAGCAGATATCCTAGTGGAAAATGGCACAGATATGTGTGATTAAAACGCCCTGCTCAATCTTGACGTCGTCGGTGTCGTCGGCGACGTTGGGATTGGAATTCACTGGGGTTGTGGTGAGACGCGTCGCGACGGCCAAATTATCACGTCTGCTTAATCAGCGTTTGGGAAATTTAACCCTAACCCTAGATCGAGATACGATCTATCAACTCGGATTGTTCCTACAGTACCTGACAAGCTCCAGAATCCCAAATCATTTACATTTATCCCTTGTATAATATATTATATTCAGCTTGAAATTTACGCCTTCTTTCGGGATAGCGAGCTTTTCCTGCCCTTAAATTCACAAGAAGATATCTAGCGGAAAAGCGTCCGTAGCGTTTTCATCCACTAACTCTTGTTAGAAAAGAGAGCATATCCAAGATTGATATCATGAGATACGTTTTGTCGATGCAGCGCAAGGCATTGGGCAACAGCCGCAATTCAAAGGGCAGTTCCAGTCGCGGCTTGGTTGATGGCGACGGCGATCTAGGAAGTAAACCCAGTTTCCCTCATTGGGAGAAAGCAATTGAAAAGGATTATATTGTGTGTAAGTAAAAGGGCAAGAATAAACATGAAGTGCAAGATTTAATAAAACTCCGTATATCGTTCTAAATTACACTTTCGACTTTATCCTCACCCTGATATCAGTCTGTGGCTCATAAACAAGCCCACCAGTTCTCCGTTTCGGTATCTTCCATCCTAAGCCCTTAGCCGGCTGAATATCCCACATTGCCAACAAACCAGCAACGAACCCCAACGTTATCCTTTCAGCGAATTTCCCATCCTGACTCACAGTATGCCCGCCGCCACCATAGACAGTCCATGTTTCCGGTATTTTAAGTGCAAGCTCCGGTTGGGCAGTGAACGACTCCCGTTTTTTAGATGGTCTAGACTTCTCGGAAGACTCGCTGGTATCGACTGCCTTCTCCGCTAAAAATCTTTCTGGCTCGAATTCTTCTGGGTCCTCGAAATAGTGTGAATCGGTATTGTGAAGAGTCTGCGGTATTGCGATAAATTCTCCTTCTTTAAACTGGTATGTCTGTTGTTTTCGGTTGGCGATTTTCGCATCACTGGCGGATTCGGTTAGTTTGAACTCCTTAGTGATCTTCCGGTAGGTGATTGGACATGAGTGCAGGCGCAGGGTCTCATAGTAGGTTGCTTTGAGCAACGGGCAAGAAATAAGGTGATCGATATCCAGCGATACTCGTGGCGGTTCTGGTAGTCTGAACCCCGTCTCGCCAGCATTCGGCCGCCCGGCTCGAGAATAGGGGGCAATTTCCTTCATGATCCGAGAGTGGATTGGGCCATCAGCTAGGATGTGAAGGAGATTCCAAAATATGATTGTGTTCAGTTTCGTGTCCATAGCCCATAAGAGTGCTAGACTTTCTGCAGCCATTGACGTAGCTGAAAGTCCAGCGTCTTTCCATGCTCGGCAGTGGTCTTGCATAAATTCGGAAACTTCATCAATTTGACGCCAGTCGAATCCGGGATCGTGACCATTTTCTGCAACTGCGAACGCGGAATGAAAGGCCGCCATGCCATGCAAAAGCCTACGTCGCGACCGATATGAGGTGGGAAGTCCTGGGAAGGGAACCCATCGTTGGATCCCCAGGATAATGGCATTGAAGTTATTGTTAAATTTCCTAATATCATCCGGGGTATTTGGAAGTGCTTCCATGAAGTCTTCTCCCATGATTGCCGTCATCACAGTTACAGCAACAAAGTTCCGGACTAAGGTATTGAGGTTTACTTCGCAAACTTGATCGTCGCCATCACCAATGAGGGAAATGGTGCTCATCCGCTCCCATAGATACTGATCGACAACACTCGAGCAAAAGGACAACATATTTGGCATGTTCTGCTCGATCTTTTGGATGGTGGCAGATGAACAGTCGGATGCAAGCGGTTCTTGCATTTGAAATTCCATTGATCTACACTGAGCGTCGAATTCGGCCCGGTTGAGTTTTCTGGTACTCTTTGGCGCTCCAAAAACGCGCTCCATAACATATGTGGTGAAGGCATTGGGCACGATCGACGATTTTTGCTCGGCCAAAAGAGCCTTGGCCAGTGATGGAGATGTGATTATGTTATGCCTCTGGCCGCAGATGTAGAGACTAAAAACAGGCTCCGGGGTGGTGTCTCTATAGAAAAATATTAGGTGATGCAAATATTGAGGGCAATAACGCCACAAGGAATGTACAAAAGTAGAGGAGTTTATATAAAGACTGACCTAGCATGTTTAAGTAGGCTCCGGCGGCAGAACCCCAATGAGAGGGCATGCCCAAAATATGGAACCCAGTATGGGAGGGTTTTGGGTCTCCATGCTTCATCAGCATTGGTGCCTCTGAAACAGGAACGGAAGCCGCTATATGTCCGTGTTATAATGCATACTAATATAGCACAGGCTATGATTATTTTGAAGTACGATTCAGACACAAACTCCACAGCGCCTTCTCGAGACAGAGAAAGGGTTGATATAATTGCATTCTCCATAGCGCTCATATAACTAGAGGGTCATATGCATATATGTATTTGAGATCGGCTTTTCGACCCGTGGACGCTTGTAGCCACAGAAAGGCAAAGAAAGAACACCAGGTACAAAAGAGGTCTACACCGTAGATGATGCCTCAGATATCACAGCGGTGGGGAAAAAGAAGTCCATAAGAGCCGCGAGTAAAAAGGCGTCAAGATCACCAGCTAATATTCATGTGCACATTTTGCAAATCCCTCAGGCAGGCTTTTTCTTTAAAGGTAGATTAGATCAATTAATATTCGCTGCGGGCCGGTAGTAGTTCCGACCTGATCTGATGGCGCAACAAAATGTTTTGGTCTGGCGTCAAAATAAAGATTTTGGTTTAAGCTTAAAATGGCCGGGTGCTGACTAACTCCGCCGCCAAGCCGGACTGCTCTTACAACCAAGATTGGACGGGAAATGCATCACCTAAATTTTGGCCGGCAGAACCGTTGTTGACGTTCCCCCAAGCTCAATCGCACCCCGAACTAGGTTCCGCATCGGGGTGGTTATCATGATATTAATGAGTTTCCTGTTTCTAGCTACCTTGCTTGGATCCTAGCCTGGAAGTTCCCCCACACCGGCAACCCCTGAATCTTCGATGATATGAAAAGCTCGACGAGCCCAGCAGGCGTCGGCAGCCTGTCTGTGGATCCGCCTCAGCCGCACAACGCCGGATTCTCGTTATCGCTGCGTTATTATGAGCTGAGCGACGCTATCACGTCGCACGGAGAGTTTGCTAGTGTCCGCATGATTTACAGGCGTAGCTCATTGACGAATTTCCCGCTCTGATCATTAATTAATATATCAATGCGGTGCAACTTTAGCGCGTGATAAGAACATCCCCACATCCGCGGATTTCACGTCTATTTTGGCTACCCTGATATATTCTCAATTTCATCTCTTATTTGGAATCCGTCCATTCCTTTTTTCATTTTATTTCATTTCTTTTTCATTCTGTCCATAATTGCCTCAAAGCTTGTCACCACGGGTCATTACGCTGAGATCGCAATGTTTCTTCCAACTTTTGTGTATAGGGTTTTGCAGTTACTTTCTCTATCCCTTTCTACGGCCGCTTCACTAGCTGTCGACAAGGTCCCAGGTAGCCTTTGTTTTCATTTTATCCTATCTCCAATTCCGTATCAATTGGTTGGCTACTAAATCATAATACTGTAGCCCGCTGCTGTCATTTTCCATCTTTAATTGATGCAACTTCAAATCAGCTACAGGCAGGACTGTCAAAAGGATGCTTTACCAGCGTTGATTTAGTTAATGTTTGTGAACCATGTATACGTTCCATTCAATTTACCTGCAGAGTTATGAATGCCGCTAAGAGCGGAACTTTGGAGGGTAGGCCTATATCGGAAGGATCGCGGATGTGAACTCGACACTACAGGTTGTGGCCGAGTTGAACCCTGACGCGATTGCCATTGCACGACGTCTGGATGTGGAACGGAAGCACGGGAAGCTTCGCGGGTTTGTGATCTCCAATCATTCCGCCAAACGCTTGAACACGATATTGACTCAATATGTTTAGACCACTACATGGGCTACCCGTTCTCATTAAGGGCAATATCGGCGTCGCGGACAAGATGAATACCACCTGTAACTCTCCCGAATTGCCTTGCGCTCGCCAGTGGGATTTCTTTTATGACACTGGTAGCTGACGACCTTGTTGCTAGCTGGTTCTTATGCTCTTTTGGGAGCAGAACTTCCCGAAGACTCTACAGTGGTCGTAAAGTTGAGGGAAGCTGGTGTAATCATCTTAGGAATGGCAGGTTTAAGTGAATGGGCCAATTTCCGCTCATTCAATTCTAGCAATGGCTGGAGCGCTTATGGCGGCCAAGTGACTGGAGCTTATGTCCCGAAACAAGATCCCAGTGGCAGCTCGAGCGGGAGCGGCGTGGCATCAGATTTAGGCTTAAGCTTTGCTACTCTTGGAACAGAGGTAGTTATCTTGAATTTATTTTCCCCACCTTACTACACACAGCGCCTTGAGCTTCGAGGTTAATTTCTGTTCCCAGACAAGCGGCAGCATTGTTAGCCCTAGTGGACAAAACAACATTGCCGGTATCAAGCCAACTGTTGGGCTCACATCCCGCTATCTTGTGGTTCCCATCAGCCAGCATATGGACACCATCGGGCCCATGGCTAGAACCGTTAAGGACGCCGCCAAGCTCCTCCAAGTGATTGCTGGCCCGGATTTAAACGACAACTACACATCCGCTTTCCCCTTTGATCATGTCCCTAATTACGTAGCAGCCTGCCAACGTTCGTCGCTCAAAGGGAAGCGGATCGGACTCCCAACAAACGTACTCGAGCAGGTTGCTCCTGAAATCCTTGACAACTTTAACGCTGCTGTCAAAGTGATGACTGATTCGGGGGCCATCATCGTTAAGGATGCCAACTACTCTGCCCTCGAAGAATCCAATACTAGCCCTTTACCAGGGGAAGTTATCTCCGCAGACTTCGTAAATGACATTGCTAACTATTTCTCCAAACTCCAAACCAATCCAAACAATATCAATACGCTCTCCGACCTGCGCGACTTCACCCAGGCATTCCCGCTCGAAGCCTATCCAGACCGCAATACAGGCTCCTGGGACGGCGCTCTCGCGCTCGGCTACAACAACACTTCCCCCGAATTCTGGCCAAAATATCAAAATGCTCTGCAGCTAGCTGGGGAAGGCGGCGTACTCGGTGCTCTGCGCAGAAACAAGCTTGACGCTATCGTCTTACCAAGTAGCCTCGCCTCGATCGGACCTGGCATTCTCGGTTCGCCCATTGTGACTGTGCCTATGGGTGCCTGGCCAGTGGGCACAGAAGTGGTGACTACCCCTAGAGATCTTGTGCTCTGGGCCCCTGGGGTACCGATGGGACTAAGCTTCCTAGGCGATTTTTGGAGCGAAGAAGCGTTGATTGGGATGGCCTATGCGTATGAGCAAAAGAGTCTTAAGAGGAAGACATTGAGCAGGTATATTGAACCAAAGACGGAATTGAAGGATGTCGTCTGAGGATCCATGTCGACAGCCCTGTATATTCCCTCGCTGGCTTTATATATGGCATTGTGTACTACCGTTTCCCTATGAGAGAACGAAGGTTGTCCTAATAGTTTTTGTGGGTTTCAAGTGGAAGTGACACCGGCAATTTTGCTATCTTCTATAAATTATTCACTGTACTAAAAGTTAATAATCAACTTTGAGAGTGGGGAATATAACTTTGCAAATGCACCAAGAACGGAAACGCCTCCTTATCCAAAGTAACAATTCTAGCATTCGTAGGCCTAGGACACAAAATAGTAACTACTAGCCATACTGCTGCCCCTGCAAGCAGCGACCAAAAATACCATTGAAGAAGAATATTACTCCACCTCAAGGATCCTCTTCAACAGAGAAGCCTCCCTTTCATATTTCTCCACGTTAACCTGCGAACTGCTCAGCTTCCCCAGTAGCCAACGGACACGCGGTGCAATTTCACCCGGTTGCTTTGGGAAAGACCCGAGCACCTGTAACTCCTTCTCTAAGTTCTGGATGTTTTGGTTTTCCATTGCAATCAACCGCCCCAATATCGCCATGCCGAATCGACTGCTCAAGGCTTTATTGTTGGTAAGCTGCTCGAACGCGGCACGGTACACAGGTTTTCCTGGTTTGATTGTTGACGGAGAGCCGCTAATATTGGCAACGGATATGAGCTCAGCTTGCTGCAGGGCTTGGATTGCAGCCTCGCCATCGCTCTTAAATAAGGGGTGAAGTAGGATTTCATTATATCGCAGGGTTTCTGAATCGCTCTTTCCCAATTTCGAAATAAGATACCAGGCTTGTTCAGGCGACCAGTGAGGCTTCTCAGTGGTAGGGAGATCGAGGATAAACATTTTTAAGATTTCGGCCGATGATTCGGTGATTATTCGTTGTACGGCATCTATTTTTATAGTTTAGCAGGTGGACGCAATGGATACATCACATTGGAAGGAGTTACTGACCTTTTGGCGTTGATCCAGTTTTGATCATCCGAGCTAGGAACTCGAGATCGGTGAGACGTCCACCGAGTGCATGAATAGAAGCATCAAGTCCTTCCATGTGCTCCAATTTTTCGGTGGTGCCGTTTTGCTGTTTCCCTTCTCCCGCAGCTCGGATATGCTCAAGGACGAAGCGTTTTGCCACTTCCGGCGAACAGTCCTGCAATGATATCTGGTGAAAGACAGTGTTCGGAAGAGCTCTGCTTAATGATTTTGAAGCTGAAACATCTGTAGTCAGAAATATCACGCGAGCAACGTTGGAAGTAGTCAACGCTGCAGCCCATTGAGCCAGTTTCTCATAAATCATCGGATTCTCGTGGGCTTTATGCAAGAAATTATCGATAACAACCACTGGACGGCTTTCAGGATGAGCTTCCAAGTACTCTTCATCGCTTAGATTGGCATGCTTGTTGTCCTTTTTCCTCTCCTCAAGGGCCACTTGTTTCAGGGCATTCGCGGTATTCTGCAAAATCTTTCCAAGTTGGCCGTCTAGTGTTTCTGAGAAACCAGCTTTTGCGCCCGTAGTCCCCTGTATCGCTACATCTATCACGCTGCTGACACTGTTCATCCAGGAGAAGACAGGTCGATAACCAACTTCAGCAGCGGCAGCATTAATGGTAGCGGTGTCGCCATTGGCGTCTTGGATGGGTTTGCAATCTATAACTAATTTGTGGTCGCGATCCGCCAACACTTCATCCAAAACGAGCTCCTTTTTGCCCGAACCAGGTGGTCCTTGGATTATGATTAAAGTACTGGTAACCTCGAGCAGCCAACTTTTGATGAGTTGAATATCATTCTTCCGATCCTCCCATACCGCTTTCAACCCTCCAGTTTCCGAATCATGGCGTCCGAACGGAATCATTTGGTTGGCTTTGCTAGCTTGCCGTTGCACCCACTGCCAGACAATGTTATCTTCCAGATGGAGAGGCGGCTTGATTCGAATTTTAATAGAGAACGTGCGGATCGGATCGAAGATGATAACGGTAATCGTCGCGAGAAGTGCGGCCAGAACAGGGATTACGATTCTTGGGTGATTGAATAGCCAGTCTCGTATCCATCCCCTTTTCGTTTTCTGTTCATAGGTGATCTTAAGCAGAGTCTCTGACTTTCCTCCCCCTTCTGCCTCTGAAACTTTGAAACCATGTAAGCAATTTTTAGCTGCGACTGCACTTCGAAGCCTATTGTACTCAATGAGTGCATAACGTGGTACAACTTTGGAATCTGACGGTTGCGCCACAATGTCCGTCAACTTGCCATACCGTCTGGCCAATGAATAGAGTGTTTCCTGGGTTAATTCTGCTGCGGATGCTTCAGGAAATGTTGGGAGGAATTCAACTTTGAGCATTTTGCTAGGGATACGATAAAGATCCTCTATCCACGGTCGGCCTCGCACCAATGCGGCGTGGGTGGTATAAAAAGGGTTAAAC
The DNA here is from genome assembly GCF_000003525.1 of Blastomyces dermatitidis ER-3. NCBI lineage: Eukaryota > Fungi > Ascomycota > Eurotiomycetes > Onygenales > Ajellomycetaceae > Blastomyces > Blastomyces dermatitidis. The sequence goes on along the minus strand of NW_025544779.1, from coordinate 232,862 downwards.
CATGGTCTGATGGGGTTCTTTGCCAGGTGATCTCTTAGTTGATGCTCCAGCTCTGTAGCATCAACTCCAGAGTCAAGGGCAAACTTAACGAAGGCACCGCCCTCATCATAGCGAGGTATAATTTGGGTTATTTCACCTCGCAGCTCGGGCGGTAAAGCCCGTTGTACGGCTGACAGTGGCTCTGAAGCTGCAAAATCCGGTCTATCTATCTGCTTTTTAAGCTCTGCAGAAACGGCACCAGTTGCTGGAGTGGTAAATGGAATCTCGCGCAGCCATTTCAGCCTGAGCGGAAATAAGTCTGAGATGCGGCTGGATCAGTCTTGAAAAATGTGGTTCGTACCCATAACAGAAGTATACATACTGTCAACATAGGCTATGGCTTCATTTGAGCCAGCTTGTATATGCCCTGATTCGTCTCCTCGTGACTGTATAGTAGCATGGTTTAAATTGGTCCTGAGCTGCTTATAGGTGCAGAGAGCAGGGCGGGAGAGATTCCAAGCGATACCGGTTGGAGGGCGGCGGCGTGTCCTGAGACACGCCTTCCCCAGGATGCCTATCATACTGCAGTGAAACAAATGCTTATCGAATACTGGCGGCCCATCATGGTGATGTTCAATGACTTTGTTCACAATACAACAGGGACGTTCCAACTTGGCCGAGAAAAGATAAAACAGAGGCGCTATGACGTAGTTAGATTGGTCAGTGAGAGAGCTTAGTCATCCATCGTTGCCCATAAATCACATGACCCGTGCCCTTTCGATATTTTTGCGCCGCAATATCAAGGGCTAGTTTTGTCGCGACAAGCCAATGGAGCTATCTCGTCCAGACCAGCTGCGATAGTTGACAGAGGAGATTGCGATAAGACCCAGTCATAGAGCCACATGCTCTACGCATATATTTAAATCAGCTAGCGTTCGCGTGAACCAACAATTGATCGCCCGATCCTTAACAATTTTCTGCGCTACCCGCCGCTGAAACCTAGTATATAGTATACCTCGACGCCGGACAATCTGTTCAACAGTCGCATCCGTAACAACAAGCAATGGGTTGGTGGTGGAGCTCCGCTCCTAACCAGGGAGAAGCGGTGTCGCAAACTGAACCTCCCCGCGCTGCACCTTCACAATCTCCGCCCGACCACATGAAAAGCCCTGAGCCAACTCTCCCCGAACACCTCAAGCCCGTCAGTCGCGATGAACTCGCCGAAGCAGAGTTACAATCCCTTCTAAATAGCTTCCAGAATGAGAGTAACACTTCTACATCCTCTCACTCATCACAATCATCGTCATCGTCATCGTCAACAACAACACCACCACCATCCGCCAGCGAACCCACCTACTACCCACCTTCTTCTACCTCGAATAATGATTCAACTGAAATCCCTACAAATATCTCCCCCGAAACCCTATACCCGACTACCATGTCCTGCCGATCGGCCTTCGACTACGCCTTTTTCTGCCAGTCGTTCGGAGGCCAATGGGTCAACGTATACCGATACGGCGAGCTGCGCTCATGTAGCGAGCATTGGTCTGATTTCTGGTTTTGCATGCGCACCCGATCCTATTCGGAGGAGGAGAAGGCGAAGATGATCTCTGACCGATACCGTAAGAAGGCTGTCAAGTATAAGACAGGGCCTAGTAGTGAAGACGTGTGGGATGTCCGGACGGAGCCAGTTAGAGGTGCGTTTCAGGGGGATTTGAGGGCCTTGGAAAGGGAGATGAAGGCTGCGGCGCAAAGGGAGAAAGGGGAAGAGGGCGCTTGAGGAGTCGAGTCTCTTCCTAATTATTGGTATTTTTTAGGGGATGGTTGCTATTTACAATGTTTGACTAGATATATATATATATATATACCTTGTAACAATATTTTACTCTGATTCTTATCTTAGATCCCATTTTATAATTTCGCCACAAAGCTCAGCCTATTATATGCTATACATTCACACGGCTGCAAGAAACCCTTAGCTTAAGAGATGAGATTTGGGTGCCGAAAGAGATCAGGGCGGGTATTGCTTAATAAATTCCTAGTTTCGCAACCGTGTTTTCAATCGAGCTGCGCAGTTGTCCTTCTCTTCTCCAATCCTCTTTCACAACTCGAGACGGAGATTGGTAGAAAAAGGATGTACGTACGCAAGGAAAAAGAGACAAGCTGTATAAATAAATATATATATATATATATATACACGCACACATGGCAGGCACATAGGAGGAGCCGACAAGGTTGGAACTCGTTCAGAAGCAAGAAAGTTGACAAATTTTAACCAAATGTTACAAACCGACGCGCGAAGAAGAGGGGGAGGGGGGGGGGGCAAGGAGGAGGAAAGAAATCCCCAAAAACGAAGTAACAAAATGCAACTAATGCCAAAAGAAGCTGAAATACGCTGGGTATATATATATATTGGCCCCTCTTTTCCCCAAAAAATAAGGGAAGAAAAATCAAAACAACGAACAAATATCAAAGTCGCTCAATGCATCTCAAAATTCCCGCCACATCGCTCGTTGAGAGTATGTTATTAATAATGAGAAATAACAATTCCGTCTTCTGAAGTCCATGACAGGTCGCCAGATGTATCAGCATCGTACTTCTCTGGGTCCAATTTGCCCCGCTTATCGTCGTCCCGAGCTAGCGGTGGCATCGATAATGTCCACTGTTTTAAATACAAGAGCGTAGATGCATCCGGAAAGTTGCCCCTGGCAGGCGCTGAAGTAAGATAACTATCATTCAAGCTTTACGCGGCAGCGGCCTGCGCTTGCGCTATAGGCACAGAGTCAATCGCAGGACGGCGGACAATTCCTCCAGTTACAGGAAGTTGAGAGCTTGTACCCATCAAGTACGCGTCGGCTTCGCGGGCAGCCTGGCGACCTTCATTGATACCCCTGAAATAATTATATATCAGCAAAAAATCTTCAGATTATGAGATAGAAAAGCATAAAAACAACTTACCAAACAATCAGAGACTGTCCACGCCTACAGTCGCCAGCAGCGAAAACACCTGGTACATTGGTTGAATACTGGCCGGGGGGTGTCTTGATGTTCTTTCTGGCGTCCTTTTCAATTTCGTCCCCGAGCAGCCTGTCCTCAGGTCCCAAGAAACCCATAGAGAGCAGAACAAGGTCTGCGGGGAAAAATTGCTCACTACCCTCAACCGTCTTCATGTCCCAGCCGCCAGACGGACTCTTGGTCCATTCGACACGATTGATGTTGATTCCTTTAACCACGCCGTTCTCGCCGACGAATTCCTTCGACATTACACAGTATTCGCGGGGGTCCTTGCCCATATGAGTCTTCACCTCGGTGTGCCCATAGTCGACACGGTAGATGCGAGGCCATTGAGGCCATGGGTTATCACGAGCCCGTTCTGGGGGCGGTTGCGGGAGCAATTCGAAGTTGGTCACAGATTTGGCCCCATGGCGGACTGAGGTGCCGATACAATCATTACCAGTATCGCCGCCACCAATGACAATAACGTGCTTGTCTTTGGCGGAGATGTATTCACCGTCAGACAATCCAGAATCCAGCAAGGATTTGGTATTGCAATGGAGGAACTCCATGGCGAAGTGAATACCGTCGAGTTCACGGCCGGGGATCTTCAAGTCTCTTGCAACCGTCGCACCAGTGGCGATTATGACCGCCTGGCTTTCTTTCCGTAATTGCTCCAGAGATATATCTCCCTCTGGTCCGACGGTAGTGTTGGTAACAAACTTAATACCTTCCGCCTCCATGAAATCAACCCGTCTCTGAACGATCTTCTTATCAAGCTTCATGTTTGGAATGCCATACATTAGCAGGCCTCCAATACGGTCGGCACGCTCATATACAGTCACGCTGTGGCCAGCACGGTTGAGCTGATCCGCAGCAGCAAGGCCAGCCGGGCCCGAGCCAATAATGGCGACAGTTTTGCCTGTGCGAATTGCTGGGGGAGTTGGAACCATCCAGCCCATTTCAAAGCCACGGTCGATTATTGCGCACTCGATACTCTTGATACCAACGGGGTCTCCAATGATTCCAAGAACGCAAGCGCCTTCGCAAGGAGCTGGGCAAACGCGACCTGTGAATTCTGGAAAGTTATTTGTCATGAGCAACCGATTAAGCGCGTCCTGCCACTGATTCTGAAAGACAAGTTCATTCCACTTGGGAATAATGTTGGAAATGGGGCATCCAGTATCGGATTGACAGAAGGGAACACCACAGTCCATGCAACGAGCGGACTGGTACTTCAATTCATCGTCCGTTAGACGTGTGCTCAACTCTGCCCAGTCACGAGTTCGAGTCCTTGGGTTACGATATTTCTCGCTATGGCGGTTATACTTCATAAAACCTTTGGTTTTGTCGAGGATCAAGGCAGTGCGCTTTTTCTCCGTCTTCGAGTCCCCAACGCTGTCCTCGATATCTAGAAGATCACTTTTCTTGGTTTCCTCGCGATTATCGTGGAGCTTTTTAGCGGCTTCCCCTGTGGGATTTCCGGACTGGTATGGAAGAGTGAACTCAGGCTTTTTCGCGGCGGCAGCCTTTCTAGCTTCCTCCTCTAGTACCCTCTTATAATCGGTGGGAAGAACTTTGACGAAATGGTTTAGGGCCCGAGTAAAGTCAAGAAGTATACGGGCTGCAAGCTCTGAGCCGGTATAGTGATGATGGTCTTCGATGAGCCCGCGTAAGAAGGCAATCTCTGCTGGGTCTTCTACCCCAGAAACTTCAACCATTTCCATGTTAATTTTCGAGTGAAAGTCCCGGTTCACGTCGAGGACATAGGCGATACCGCCAGACATTCCAGCTGCGAAATTTCGGCCAGTCGGTCCGAGAATCAGAACACGGCCTCCGGTCATGTATTCACAACCATGATCACCGACTCCCTCTACGACCGCTGTGGCGCCAGAGTTACGTACAGCAAATCGTTCCGCAGCTACACCGCGGAAGTAGCAGTGACCAAGTGTGGCGCCATACAAGCAGACATTCCCAACAATGATGTTCTCCTCGGATTTAAAAACCGCGCTGCGAGGAGGATACACGATCAAACGGCCTCCTGACAAGCCTTTACCAACATAGTCATTGGCATCACCCTCAAGCTCTAAGGTTACACCGGGTGCAAGGAACGCGCCGAAGGATTGACCTGCGGATCCTTTGATATTTGCGTGAATAGTGTCTTGTGGAAGGCCAGCCGCCCCATAGCGACGACTAATCTGGTATGAAAGAGTAGCACCCATTGTGCGGTCAGTGTTAACGACGTCACACTCAATACGGCATGGCAAGCCTTTTTCCAGCGCCAGTTCAGATTCTGCAATGAGCTTATTGTCCAGACGGACATGGAGGCGGTGGTCTTGTTTTCGAACATTGTAAGTCGCCACCCCAGGGCGCAGAGAGTGGGCGGGAGTGAGAATGAGAGACAGGTCGATATTTTCCATTTTGGATGAAGGGAGATCATCCCGCATCTTCAACAGGTCAACACGGCCTACCATCTCGTTAATAGTGCGGATTCCCAATTTGGCCATGATCGCTCGCATTTCGTTCGCAATATAGTAGAAGAAGTTGATAACGTGTTCAGGGGTCCCTTTGAATTTTTGTCGGAGAAAGGGATCTTGGGTTGCAATCCCAACTGGACAGGTGCTAGACGAAGATAACAAAAGTTAGCCATAGCAGTTTCCTAAATAGATATCACAAAACCTCGTCGAATATCCTCGCGGAAAAAGCACCCTCTAGTCACAGGAGAACAAACAACATAGCATAGCGTCAGGATAAGGAAAGACGTTGATACTTACTTTAAATGGCATTTGCGCATCATCACACAACCCATAGCAATGAGAGGCGCCGTCGCAAAGCCCCATTCCTCTGCTCCAAGCAAACACGCCATAGCCACGTCCCTACCAGTGCGTAGCTGGCCATCAGTCTGAACAATAACACGGCCGCGAAGATCATTAAGAACCAGTGTCTGGTGAGTCTCTGCAAGACCGAGCTCCCAGGGAAGCCCAGCATATTTTATTCCAGTCCATCGAGAAGCTCCGGTGCCTCCATCATGACCTGAGATCAAGATATGGTCTGCTTTGGCCTTGGCCACACCAGAAGCAACAATACCAACGCCCACCTCAGAGACGAGCTTGACAGAAACGCGCGATCGAGGATTCGAACACTTCAGATCGTATATGAGTTGTTTCAAATCTTCGATTGAGTAGATATCGTGATGCGGTGGTGGTGAAATAAGGCCTACGCCAGGGGTGGAGTGGCGGGTCTTGCCGATCTCAGCGGAAACTTTATGGCCAGGAAGCTCTCCCCCTTCACCAGGTTTGGCACCCTGGGCCATTTTAATTTGAAGTTCATCGGCGTCAGCAAGGTAGCTGGAAGTAACACCAAATCGGCCAGAAGCAATCTGCTTGATGGCGGATCTCATTGTATCGCCATTCTCCATCACCTTGCTACGCTGCGCATCTTCACCACCCTCTCCCGTATTCGACTTGCCCCCAAGCCTATTCATTGCAATAGCAAGGGTAGAGTGAGATTCCATGGAAATGGACCCATAAGACATGGCGCCAGTGACAAAACGGCGAACTATTTCAGTCCACGGCTCGACTTGATCAATTGGCACTGGAGTGCGTTGTTCGAAGTCAAAATCGAGCAATCCACGCAAGGTACAGTTCTTGATTTGCTCATGTTCTGAGCGTGCATACGCTTCATAAGATCTGTCGTTCTTCGTGCGAACTGCATCCTGAATGTTGGCAATGCTGATGGGATCATTGACATGGTGTTCGCCACCATCACGCCAATGATATTCGCCGGATTCAGCCAAACCAGGGATTTCACGAATAATTCGCGATGGGAAACCTTGCTCGTGGAAGGCAAATGCATCCTGCGCAATCTGCTCAAATGTCATACCTCTTATTCTACTGGCAGTGCCGGCAAAACAACGATCAATAACGCTGTCATCGATTCCGAGGGCTTCAAAGATCTGGGCGCCCTTGTAGCTTTGGAGAGTTGAGATGCCCATTTTACTCATTACTTTGAGGATACCGCCATCAACTGACGCCTTGTAGTTTTCGATGACCTTCTCGTCAGAAAGTTCCTTGCGGATCAAGTTCTCACGGTTCATCTTCAGAATGCATTCCATAGCCAGGTAAGGGCAGATACCATCCGCACCATACCCAAGCAGGACGCACATGTGGTGTACCTCTCGAGCTTCTGCTGTTTCGATAATCAAAGCAGCTAGCGACCGCCACTTGTTTCGAACGAGATGATGGTGGACGAGGCCAGTGGCAAGAAGAGCAGAGACAGGAACGCGGTCAGCGGAGGTGGCTCTGTCGGAAAGGATAAGCACCTTATCGCCGTTTTGAATACCTTCCGTTGCGGCGTTACAGATATCATCCAGAGCGTCCAAATAACCTTGAACTCCTTTTGCCTTCTCAAACGTGATGTCGATCGTTTTGACGGGCCAGTCGGCATGGATTGACGCAATATTTTTGATCGCACTGAACTCATCCAGTGATAAAATAGGTGAAGTGAGCAGGAGGCGATGGCACTGCGAAGAATCCATCTCCAGAAGATTCCCTTGCGGACCCACGTAGCACTCAAGAGACATGACAATTGCCTCTCGAATTGGATCGATTGGAGGATTGGTGACCTGCGCAAATAGCTGACGGAAATATTCATATAGAAGCCGTGGCTGTTGAGCAAGACATGCAAGAGGGGCATCGTTACCCATAGATCCAAGCGCCTCCTTCGAATCTGCTGCCATTGGACCCAAAATGAGACTGACTTGCTCGTATGAATAGCCAAAAGCATGGAGTCTTACATCACCCTGGACTGTAGAATCGTCCAAAGCGTATGTTAGGTCAACATTTTTCTGCATCAGGCTTTTCTGAATTTCAGGGAGGCGAAGTAGCTCTCTTTCAATCCAAGCTCGAAAATCATGGCGGCTGGCAACAGTGCTCTTTAACTCAGCGTCATCAATGATCCTTCCAGCCAGAGTGTCAACGAGCAGCATTTTTCCGGGCTGTAGACGCCCCTTTTCAACAATGCGCTCGGGATCAAATGGAATAGCACCGACTTCGGATGCGCAAATGATACGATCGTCATCCGTAACGTAGTAACGGCAGGGCCTAAGACCATTGCGATCCAAGTTAGCGCCACAGTAACGACCATCAGAGAAGGTGAAGAGCGCAGGGCCGTCCCAAGGCTCCATCTGGCAAGCAGCCCATTCGTAGAAAGCAGCTTTTGCGGGGTCCATCGCAGGATTGTCCTGCCACGCCTCCGGGACCATCAGCATCACGGCTTCTGGCAAGGACAGAACTCCGTTCATGGTGAGTAGTTCGAGCACATTGTCGAAGGCGGCGGAGTCTGAACCACCGTCCTCAACAATCGGGTAGAGATAGTCCAGTTCATCACCGAAAATCTCCGATCGCAGAACGCCTTCTCTGGCTCTCATCCAGTTCTTGTTGCCGCGCAAAGTATTAATTTCGCCATTGTGCGCAGCCCAGCGCAGGGGTTGAGCGCGATCCCAGGATGGGAATGTGTTTGTGGAGAACCGGGAGTGGACCAACGCGAAATGGCCTTCATAGTCAACGGAGACCAGATCATGATAGTACTCGTAGACCTGGACGGGAGCCAGCTGGCCCTTGTAGACGATGTTGCGGTTGCTAAGGGAACAGACGTAGAACCAGTTGGCAAGGCCCAGTACATGAGTCGCGCGTTTTCGAAGGAAATACAGCTGGCGTTCGAAAGCGCGGTCATCGAACTGGTCTGGGTCTGTATTCCGTGGCCTCGTCCCGTCGCCATAGGCGGAGTGAAGCACAACGAACGGTTGCATGATAATGGGCTCGCGGGAAAGCGCCGCAGGGCCCAGCAAGGTGGAATCGCGCGGGACATCACGCCAGCCCAACACGCGCAGCTGGAGCTCTCTGGCCAGCTCTTCAAAGGTAACTATAGATTCTTTCAGTGCCTCAGGGTCAGGTTTAAAGAACAAGTTTCCCGTGGCATACTGGCCGATCGGCGGCAGCTCGACGCCGGCATCCCGTGCGAAGTGCTTCACAAAGAACTTGTGCGGGATGCTGGTCATCACTCCAGCTCCATCGCCGTCCCTCGCATCAGACCCAACCGCACCACGATGGGTCATATTGCACAGCAAATTCCGGGCTGTGCGGGAGAACAGAAGGTTAGAACCACCAGTTCCGCGCTGCAATAATCAATAGTACGGCATTGTGGCATTTCTTACCATCGCTGACTATTTTATGACTCGCCTTTCCCTTGATATGGCTGCGCAGGCGATTGTTAGCCGCTACATTATCCTACCGCCAGTGAAAAAAAAAAAAAAAAAAGGGGGGGGGGGGGGGGGGGAGGAGGAGGATTCTTCAACTCACGCTGCGAAGCCTACGCCACAGGCATCTTTCTCCAGCTCCGGGTCATAGAGACCTTGCCGTTTCGGTAAGGCCTCTGCCCAGCCATATCCCTTCTCTGCCTTGTACTCCGAATACTCAAACGGCGGTTCCTCTTCGAGATTTTGATCATAAGGGTGTTCCAAGAAACCCATGCTTCCGTCGGTGACCGACAGATACTGAGAAAAAGGCCGGGTTACGTTGGATTTACTAAGGGGATTTTTGGGATATCCAGGGTATTTATTTGGCTTATGCTTAGTTATGGGGATTTGGAGATTTCCTTGGGTGGCTGGTTCTGGTTAATATGCTGGAGTGGCCTTTTTTGGTTATTACCCTTGGTGCAATCCCAAGTTAGTTACCTAGGGCTAACTTAGGGCTTTGGTGTCGAAATGTTGGGAAGAGACAGATCAAAACAGATCAGAGACAAAGAGGCAAACGAGGAATAATATATAGTTAAACCAGCCAACTGACTCGAGAAAGGGAATACGATACATTTCCTGTGGCAAAAAGTATTACTACTTACTAGTAGTTTAGTTAGTTACTACTTGAACCCCCGAACAACTTAAATATCAATAATCGAGACAAGCTTGATATTACCTCCGACAGCTCTATAACTACTTTCTGCAAGAGGAAATCCTATATATATATATATATATAAACCGGTAACTTATATTATATTTGCGGCGTCCATGTCTTAATACTTTCCCCAATGGCGACGGCAAAATATACGATCTAGTCGCCCTCCTCCTCCTCCTCCTCCTCCCCCTCCCTCCTTGCACTCACTGACTTTTAGACAAGCCACTGACGATGGAGCTGGAAATGGAGCTGGAGCTTCGGGTTCTGATGAAAGAAAAATATTCGCGCTATCTTGAACGCCGCTGATAAGTGAGATAAGGAGCTCAAGCCAGCCGCCAATCAAAAGCCTGGTATGGTAAATGGTAATTGGCGACAGACATCGAACCCAAGAAACGGCAAGGATCCACTTCCCCCCCCCCCCCCCCCAAACCTTGGCCTGCAGCTTGGGCCAAACCAACCAGCAGAAGGGGATTTAGGCACCAAGGGTTTAACTAAGTGGAAAGAGTTGTTCCCCGACAACGGAGGGCGGGGGAGTTTCATCTCTCTCTCTCTCTCTCTCTCGAACAAATATCAAACTTATCATCACTTATTTTACTTTACGGAGTACTCTGTGCGAATGATTTGATTCTCTGGAACTACTAATGTAGGCAGGCGGTGGCTTGCAATTCCGTAAGCGTCGAATGGTTGCACAACTGCACAACCGGGACAGTTTCCATTTATTACTATTCCATAAGGCAGTGGAACTATTTCTACACTTCCATCTTACAAAAAGGGACAAAAAAAAAGAAGGAGAAAGGACACAAGATTTCCTAAACTCTGGTAGGAAAAGAAACCGCACTATATGAGGGATGGGATGGGACACTCTCAGATCTGTAGGAACAAACTTTTTGCTAAGAAGAATGCCCTGTCAGCATCACAGCACGGCGACCTTCACGAGAAGAAGTTGGCTTATGCGAATTTGCTCTAAGATGTGGTGGAGTTCGTTCCCCTGTCCATTGCAATAATCTTATCTATTCCGAGGATGTTTTAAAAGAAAGAAAAGTTGTAGTTGAGATGCGAATTTAGATGGTAACTTTTAACTACTAGTTACTAACTACTACTACTATAAATCCGCGAATATAACACGGAAAGTCTTGGGAGATTAGACAGAAAATGATCCTCATGGCCAAGAAGACCGGCGTCGACCTTAGTTAACTAGCGTGCTGCAGCAAAATTAAGCCCGGGCTTAACTACCAGGACCACCTACTACTTCTCCCAGTACAATATAACTACTATCCTGATAACATAAGATATAAGAAATAGGGTTGATTGATATCTATCTAATATCAACTTTAATCTCCCCGCGCCAACAATTCTATAAGAAAAAGAACTGACAAAGGATCAAAGTATGTTACAGTACAAACAAACAGAGTATACGGAGTAAAAGAAGAAAACATATTGAAACTCTGATCGCGCTCCGAATTCACCCGGTGCCTCTCATTCGTCCCGCTGCCATACATCCCATCTATATATGTAATACTGTACATGTATGTACATGTACACGTACAGTAATAAGTAGTAGTACAGTAGTTACACACAAGTACACGTACACACATACTACAAGTTACGAAATGCGTCCTCAGGGGCCAGTCATCCCGGAGACTCATATCTGGCTTGTCCAGTTTCATCATCCAGTGAGTGCATGCTACTGGGTTGCAATAGGTCTATCTTTTTTTTTTTTCTTTTTCCACTTGCTGATGTTTCCACGTTGCAACCAACCGGATGGAATGGATAACTAATATAAGTTACTACACTAACTACGTACAGTAACAAAGAATGTGTATCAAAACTCCGCCAGCAAACAACTTCGTGGAATTTTCTCTTTTCTTTCTCTCTAGATGAAGACAGCGGTCACTGTGGTAAGAAATGAATGTACATGAAACCTATACCTAATTATATATCTGTCATTGGAAGTTGGTGAGACCGACCACTCTGGAGCTGTCTAACGGTATATAGATCTGCCTCTTTTCCTGAACTGAAGGTAGTTCCGTCCAAACATCCCCCCGTTTTCAAACCCATACCCCATCTATCTCAAGCAGAACCACCCAGAAAAAAAAATGAAAAAATGAAAAAATGAAAAAATGAAAAGAAAAAAGAAAAAAAAAACCACCCCTCTTCCCTCCCCCTTTTACACCACCCTCTCCACCCCCCGCAGCGCCCCATCATCCTTCAAATCTACCCTGACCACCCCATCCAATCCCGATCTCCCCTGCCCCGCTGCAATGTCCTCTCTACCAACCAAGACAGAATCCACCCCGTCCGCCCGTTGCATATGTGATATAAACGGCGCCTCCTCCCCTAACCCCCGAGGAGGCCATATATAGCACACAGTAGCCATGGAAGCAAAGCTGACAGCGAGGCCAACAAAGAAGGTCAGATTGAACAGTTTGATCCAGTTCGCTAGGCCCGGGTGGGTGATGTTGTTTATGGAGGCGATGAGGCCGGCTATTTTTTTTTGGGGGGGGGGTTGGAGGGTTGTTAGTAGGGGGGTATAGTATACATAGATATATATATATATATATATATATATGCAAAATCCTGATTTTGCTTTTTCTCTTTTGGACAAATATGAGTGTATAGATGCAATGAAGGATCGTATCGGCGGATGATCTAGGGGGTAAACACGGAAAGGGTGGTGGTTATATAACGGTGAACTCACGAAACAACGGCCACACGCCAGATACAAACGCAACGACAGCGCGCCAGTTGAACCCGTGCCAATACCAGTATATGCTCCCCGGATCACCCGTGTAGAGGTCGTCTATTTTAAGTTTGTGTCGGCGGATGACATGGTAATCAGCCAGCATAATGCCACTAAACGGATTCAACGATTATTGTTAGAAATATATATATATATATATATATATATATATTGCAATTTCAATTCCAATTGCACCTAGCATGGAAGAAGGGGGTGGGAAAAGGAAAAGGGAAAAAGTGGGAAAAGTGCTACAGACGTCAGGGAGGCCATGAAGATCCCGAACCCCGATACTACGGAGAGGAATTTGGTGGCAGTTGCGAGAAGTTGCCACGGTCTAGGATGAATGTATCAAGTCAGTTGAGGGGTGGATAACCTTTCCCACAGATACTTCCTGCAGCCGGGAGAATGGATATGAACAAAGGGAAGTTTTCCATTTAACGTACTGCGAGCAAAACCCGATAAAAGCCATGATGTAGCTTCCGCGGACGATGTTGATATACTTTGGGCACAGCCCAGCCATATCCATGCCCGTCGAAATAGAATTCAAAACAACGGATATCTGCACGTACTCACAAAATTATATTAATGAAAAAAAGAAGGGATTCTTGTTAATCATTACAGGGACAGAAATGGGACATACCGCAAGCTGTGTCGCAACCATTCCCACCGACGCAAAAAACACACCCACCCTCGCCCGCGCACTCGACTCATACTCCTCCTGTATCGCCGCAATCAAATATATGGGATTCCACATAATCTCGCCGAGCAAATCATTTGCAGCACTCGTCACAATGATACCAACTATCGCAGTGACAGCAATGGTAACTGGCGCAGCTACGAGCTGCGAAAGGGTGGGCGCCAGGGGCCGGTTGGCATATCGCGTCCAGTCAGATTGGGCCAGGGTGCCGGCGCCCCAGGCTCCCAGTATAGCGCTGATGCCATAGAGCATACCCCAGGTGACAGAGGGTGTGCTTGCGGGTTTATGGAACATGGATCCTGGTCCATGTGCATTTTCGACGCCCCTGTCATAAGGGCAAGTGGGTGTTAAAAAGATGAACAGTCTATTGTAGTTATGTAGGGGGGAAGGGAAACGGGGCTAGGAGAGCGCACCATATTAACATTCCAATACAGGACGACGCGAAGAGGACGAATGAAATGGCAAATGGCTTTTGTAGGCGCTCGGGCGGGATGAGACAGAGGGGGATGAAAGCGGCGTACCAAATTACCACGCCGATGAAGTCATTTGTTGTAAGATGGGAACTTTCCGCGAAGTAGTTCTTCATATGTGCGAACCCTAGACATCAACGTCAGCAGGCAACCCAGTAGTCGATTGTTCCCAGAGAGAGAATTAGCTGAGAAAGGCGCAACTTACCTGGGATGATGGCCCCGATAAGGACTCGAGTTGCTTGGCCTCCCCTTAAATATAAAAAAATGATATAAAAGTGAGGGCTCGTCAGCAATGAACTTCAATTTCCATTCCCACGAGAGAAAAGCAAAAACACGCGCCGGTTTTGGATATGAAAAAGGTACATGCCAAAATGACTGCATTCCAAACCACATCGATCCTACAAAGGCACGAAGCAGGACGGGGACTAGATTTCCCTCCCCGCCAAACCGCGAACCGATTAGCCTCCAAGCAATGATGACAGCGGGATAAAGAAACAAACAAGCAAAACAGTAAAGAAAGATCTCACAGTACGATCCCCTCATCCCCCATGAAAACCGCGACGCAACCGTGAATCCGATCTGCTGCCGTTCCCCCATCCAGCCACATGCCACCGCGAGCAATCCCGTAAGTATCCCGCCAACGACCTACAATAGAAAATTAGAACTCCGTGATCAGCTCATTGCTGAGCAATCACAGAGCGGGACAAAGTTGGAGGGGGGGGGGGGGGGGGGTAGGCAGAGAAAGCGATCATCGAGTTATATATAAAAAGAAAAATCACCCACCACACACGCAATAGCCTGCTGTGGACTAAGCCCAAAGGCAAGCAGTGTACTTCCAATAGTCCATGCAAAGATGCAGGAGCCTGATACCGTCCAGTATCCTGATATATAACGTAGCCGTGATTTCCACATTGAGAATCAGCAGGACATTTTCTATTTATTTTGTCACAGCACAGCATGGCGTAGCATGTAGGTATGAATGTAGTGCCCAATTATTGAATTCTCCTTCTCATCTTCATCTTCATCTTCTCCTTCTAACGCAACACTCAGGGGCCATACCAAAATACCCCCAAACCCCCCACGTCCGCCTCTCCGGCGGAATCGGGATGAGATCGCGGTTGCACCAGGTGCCGTTCTCGTAGTGGGCGTTTTCATCGATTGGGCTGTCCTTTTTTCTTCAGCTTGGGAACGCTGTTTCATTTCATGATAGTAGATCCCGGGGAAGGGTGGCCGCCAGTCTCTCAGGGCGAAAGAGAAAAAAGATGGAGAAACAAGAGGGAGAGTTGTTCCTTAACTTACACCACAGCAGCCCTTTTCAAGCTCTCCCAGCGGATGCTCAGGTTCTTTTTCATCTTCATCCTGCAGCTGGTTGCGTTGCTTTTAGTGGAACTTTTTTTTTCTATCGGCATTGATATACGTAGTTATATCCAGATAATCTAATAATATCCATATACACGCAGTGTGCCCGGCAGAGAAGAGTAAAACCAGCGCTTCGCTAGTGGTAGTTAGAAGAAAACCACGTTCACTCTTCAGCTGGTGATAGATAGAAAAGAGCAAGCTGGACAAAACAAAAGACAACAGCTTTTGCAATATCTCATGGAACAATGCGCTATACGTTCCACTGGCACTCATATATATATATATATATATATAGGGTCCATCGGCCCCTCTGTGCGCCTCCCCATGAAGCAGGTTGTCATGTCACACAGGGGGCTGAGCCGAGCTGAGCTGCTGAAGGAAGCGTTTGGCCATACATTTTTCCTCGTAGGCCATCGACACAGAGCAAAGTTAAAATAAATAAATTGTGTCAGACGTTGGATGAAATGCAGTAGTTTCTCTCTCTTGTTGCTGGTTGCTAGCGAGAATAAAGAAAGACTTAAGTTATTTTTGAGAGGGGGAGATAGTCGTAGACAGGAAGGCCAGCGCTAAAAGGGGCCCCTAGGATTTGGGAGAACAGTACCTATTTTCTCTTAACCCTCTCACGGAACGTTTTAAAAAAAAAATTCAGACGAAGCTGGAATACCGAAAGAGTATAAAAGAAAAATATATTTCCTTCTTGTATGGTAGAGAGTTGCAAGTACCTACCCCTCCCGATCATCATTCATTTACAAAAACACCACAATAAAAACGGACAAAAAGAATGAACGAATGGTGAATAGAGGTTTTCCAAGAGAATTTATGTCACCCGGGGGAGGGGGTGGAGAAATAAGTTCAGAAGCTACAGAATATTGATTGAGGAAATACCACAAAAGACCATGGCAGGGATGTCGAGGAGAACATACGTTTGTAGCTACGGCCCTACGGGTATATCGAAAAGAAGTGCACAAAGGCTGAGTTAGAATAAGCTAATTAAAAGCTCAAAGGGAACCTTTAGCATTAGGTTCTTCCCTCCTGCCTTCTTCGATGGAGAGAGGAAAGACTCTTATCACTATGGTTGATGTGTATTTTGTTTTTCGTAGTAGAATGATAGAAAGAGCATGTTCCAGTAATTCCATAATTAAGATCTTTTTTGTTTTCCAGCACAACATAAAATTTGTAACAAGGAAAGAACACAAAAAAAAAAAAAAAAACCAGAAGGCCGTGAACGTTAAAACATTAAGGGAAAAAAAAAAGGAAAAACCCGTTTAAAACCACTATGAAAAGATAAACTAGGAGAACACAAAAGAAACGTAGGATTTTTGGTAATAATTATGGGGGGAGGAGAAATTAGGAAGGGGGAAAATTTTAGTCGACCTCCTCGACGGTTGGGCCGTCGTCGCCGCCAGCAGGTCCGCCAGGTCCACCGGCGCCGGGGAAGCCGCCGGGTCCACCAGCGCCAGGGAATCCGCCTGGAGCGCCTTCGCCGCCTGCGCTGTAGAATTTCATCATGATGGGGTTGGCAACACTAAATTGAATTTTGTTAGTTATACCATTTATGTTTTTCGAGGGATTGAGAAAGAAGAAATATTGGTTTTACATACCCTTCAAGCTCCTTCTGTTGAGACTCATACTCCTCCTTGGTGGCGGTCTGGTTCTCATCGAGCCACTGGACGGTCTTGTCAATCTCAGACTTGAGCTTCTCCTTGTCGGCAGCATCGAGCTTCTCGTCGACCTTGGGGTCGCTGATGGTGTTGCGGAGCGAGTAGGCGTAGGACTCAAGGCCGTTCTTGGCGCTGATGCGGGAAGCCTCGGCTTCATCCTCAGCCTTGTACTTCTCGGCCTCAGCCAACATGCGCTCGATCTCCTCCTTGGAGAGACGGCCCTTGTCGTTGGTGATGACGATCTTGTTGGTCTTGCCAGTACCCTTCTCGAGGGCCGAGACGTTCATGATACCGTTAGCATCAACGTCGAAAGTAACCTCGATCTGAGGCACCCCACGGGGCGCGGGGGGAATGCCGGTAAGCTCGAACTTTCCGAGGAGATTGTTGTCCTTGGTGCGGGCACGCTCACCCTCGAAGACCTGGATGAGGACACCGGGCTGGTTGTCAGAAAAGGTAGAGAAGGTCTCGGACTTCTTGGTGGGGATGGTGGTGTTTCTCTTGATGAGAGGAGTCATGACACCACCAGCGGTCTCGATACCGAGAGACAGTGGGGCAACGTCCAAGAGGAGGATCTCGTTGGTAGACTTGGAAGAAGTGTCACCAGACAAGATAGCAGCCTGGACGGCAGCACCGTAGGCAACGGCTTCGTCAGGGTTAATGGACTTGTTGGGCTCCTTTCCGTTGAAGAAGTCGGAGACAAGCTTCTGGATTCTGGGGATACGGGTAGAACCACCGACGAGGACGATTTCGTGGACGGAGGATTTGTCTATCTTGGCATCGCGAAGGACACGCTCGACGGGATCCATGGTAGAGCGGAAGAGGTCCTGGCAAAGCTCCTCGAAACGGGCACGGGTGATGGAGGTGTAGAAATCAATACCCTCGTACAGAGAGTCGATTTCAATGGAAGTTTGAGCAGCAGAGGAGAGAGTTCGCTTAGCACGCTCGCAAGCAGTGCGGAGACGGCGGAGTGCACGTGCGTTGGAGGAGAGATCTAGAATTGTGTTAGTAGATAAAGAAGAATAAAAGGAACGAGGGAAAAAATGGTGATTTCACTAACCCTTCTTGGATTTTCTCTTAAACTCCTGGACGAAGTGGTTAACGAGTCGGTTGTCGAAGTCCTCACCACCCAAGTGAGTATCACCGGCAGTGGACTTGACCTCGAAAATACCCTCTTCAATAGTCAGGAGGGAAACATCAAAAGTACCACCACCCAAGTCGAAAATGAGAACATTGCGTTCGCCATCAGCCTTCTTGTCAAGACCGTAAGCAATAGCAGCGGCAGTAGGCTCGTTAATGATACGGAGGACGTTGAGGCCGGCAATGAGACCAGCATCCTTGGTAGCTTGACGCTGTGAATCATTGAAGTAGGCGGGGACGGTGACGACGGCATTGTTGACAGTGCCGCCAAGGTAGGACTCGGCAGTCTCTCTCATCTTGGTGAGGACCATGGAGGAGATTTCCTCAGGGGTGAACTCCTTAGTCTCGCCCTTAAACTCGACTTGAATGACAGGCTTGGAAGCCTTGTCGATGATCTTGAAGGGGAAGTGCTTCATGTCAGACTGAACCTCAGGGTCGGCGAACTTGCGGCCAATGAGACGCTTTGCGTCGAAGACTGTGTTGGATGGGTTCATGGCGACTTGGTTCTTTGCGGCATCACCGATGAGGCGCTCTGTGTCTGTGAAAGCAACGAACGAGGGGGTGGTTCGGTTACCCTGGTCGTTGGCAATGATTTCGATGCGGTCATCACGGTAGATACCCACGCAGGAGTACGTGGTACCCAAATCGATACCTGTCGAAAACGAGGCCAAGTCAGCAGCAATCAAAGCAGGAGGATGAAATAACGAGCAATACTGGAGGAGAGGGGGGGAAAATTATAGACATACCGACAGCGGGACCCATTTTGAAGGAATTAGATGTATGAAGCGGGATATTAAAACGGCAGCTGGTGAGAAATGTGCAATATGATACAGATGCAGAGGATAGAGGATGTAGATGAATGAAAGGGGAGATCGAGAATTGGTGCGATGAAGAGAGAGATAGATGGGAGGAGGAAGAAGAAGAAGCAGAGCGGGTAGCTGTGAGGATGAAGAATGAAGAGGAATAGAAGAAAAAATAAGAAGTGGGATGTTGTTGTGCGGGCCAAAAATTGTTTATATGCGGGCGGTCAATTTCGGCGCCAGAAGCTTCTAGCAAGTTCAGCACCTTCGACCGCCGTCCACCGCATTCCACACCTCCTCTACAAAAAAAAAGAAACAACAACAACAACAACAACAAGAACACAAGCTGTTACTACTCGCTACTTCTAGACAAGGCAGCTCTTAGCTCCTAACCCAATTGAATGTCTTGATTTATTTTCTCTATATCGCTGGAATATTCCATCTGTGGGGTTGGTGTTGTTGTTATTTTGCTGCTGCTATCTGTTGCAATGATCGATGATGAGGCAACGGAAGCGAATATGACGTAATCATAGTGGGCGGCTCGTTTTCTTGTTCATCAAACGCGGTTGTGTGTGGCAAACTATTTGCCTCAAAACAAACCGTGATTGGCGGGGAAATTATTGTTCCTGCCCGGATGAGTCATCCTCAAGGAGCCTGGTCTTGGCTTTTTGGGCATCGGGTTTACTGTAACTGTACATATATAATAATATAGACTTGATCTGTAATTCTTATCTCCAATATAAATGTGTCTGTTGAGTAACTAGTTATTTTATTGAGAAATGGAGAACTTTTATCTCGGTACTCCGTAGATGAGATTGATAACTATGGATTAGCAGAGCTAGAAATTTTGATTTTCCTTTTTCTAATCATGTCCATCTTTATTCTTAGCCACATTCAATAAGTTAGTTACGTGTATTATTTACTGTGTATAACTATCAGACTCCGGAAAGATAACAACAGCCCATCACAAGTGGCCCGAAGCCGTTTCTAGCTAGCTTCCTGAAGACCATTGAAGGGGTTTCATCCGCAGAACCAGCGTGCCTCTGCTCCAAGGGACCACAACTCCAACCCAGTACGCATGGATCAGTGACAACAATGTGTACCTAGGAGGCATATACTCCGTTATATGACAATGATACAGGTTCAAAGCATCGACGTGGCATAAGTAAGCCAGTGATACCCCTGGCTGAGCATTTCTTTGTCAGTAAGAACAAATATCCCTGCCTGTCCATCAAAATTGAAAACGGAAGACTTCTTGCCTTCATCCGTCTATGTGGATCGCACATCATCGAATACCTATGCATCTGGGACCCCCGACAATGCCTGGATCGCGTATGGATGTGCGATGTAACAATTGATGCTTTTGATTACACATTGGGGCAAATATATTAAATAGCAATGCGGTGTGATGCGGTGTGATCTCGTGGTCGGGTTGACGCCCATATGGATATATATATACGCACATCTTCATTGGCTCGTCGAGGTCAACATTTTATATCATGTTATTTAGTTAACTAATCGACTAAAGAAAAAATTAAAGAAAAACTAAAAAGAAATGTCGAAAATTATAAGAGACCTCCTTCCTTTCGTGTTTCAAAAGTCACCGATAACATTAAACACGCCTCTGTCTACTGCATCCTTGCCGAGGGCCCCGTGTATGGGGCAAAAGCGCAGCAGCACTACTCCGCCTATGCTCCTCCCTCTACTCTCTCTACTTCTCCAAGGAGTAACGATAAGAAGAGATCTATATAATGAAAGATAAGGAAAAGAGAAATGGACACAGCATGAAATGACTTCTACATATATATATCTAACCGCGCGACTGGAGCCGGGGATATAAGATATCAGCAAGGGAAAATGACTGGCTCCATAGCCGACCAAAGTAGCAAGTATGCAATGCATCCATGGATTAGAAATGAAGCGCGACGAAGGGCTGTGTTGGAATCTGGATGCTTATTACTCCTCCCATGGGGATAATGAGAGGAATGAGTGGTATATATTGCTAGTGACTCTTTCTCCCTCAGAGCTCCTGGAGCCTTCTGCTAATAGAAAAGTTAAAGGGGTTAACATACTCCTCTTACCCGCGGCCCTACAGTATACATATTCATATACACCCAGAAACATCTCGAGACGGACAGAAAAAACATACCAGAACGAAATAACGAAAGCACAAAACTCACCAAACAAAAACAATGCACTCCACAAACACCCTCGCCGGCATCCTTCTATGCCTCACAGTATCAACCCTCCCCATGCTAGCCTCCGCCCTGCCGACCCCCAATCAATCTGACCTGGAGAAACCCAACACAGAAGCCCACCTGGCGCTGTCTCCCTTGGCGCTTGGAAAGGGGATGAATGTTGACAGGCGTGATGATCTGCGCGGTAAAGATAGAGCACTTGCGAAAGCGGACGCGGCCCTCGAACTCGGAGTCGATCTCGGACTCGGGCTCAGAGCCAGGAATGGGCCGGCGCCGGCGGACTTAGTAATACTACCTGGAGGACCCCATGCTGGGGCGGCAGATGGGAGTGAAATCAAACACGAAAGCGAACATGCAAGCGAGAGTGGAAGGGAATTGGAAAGTGGGAAGCAGCTAGTTAAGAGGTTTAGGTGGTGGTATTGGAGGTCTGCGACGGATGAGGCAGAGCCAATGCATGGGGGATTGAAGGACGGTGCTGCTGCTGCTGGTGCTGCTGGTGTTCATGGCGATGTTCAAGGTATGTGCAGCGATCCTCTTTTTTTTTCTTTTTACTTTTCCTCTCCGGAACCCTGCTTTAGTGCTCTTATTATTTGAAAGATATATAACTGATCACGGAACATATATGTTCGAGCACTAGACGGGGCAGAGAATAATGATATATGAGATTATAGAAGCCGGTGGTTAAGGGAAATTGGGTGACGGACAGTTTTTTTGTTCCTGAAGGCCAGGGCAGGGCTGGTCTAGGTTGGCGTAGGGCAAGATAGTGTGATAGTTCATCTTGAAATAAAATATTTTTGTGGTCGAATATCTCGCGTTTCATGGATATTTATCATTTATGTCTAGTAGACACGAACATGAAACGGGGGCCTGCTATATTGTTTCGAATGGTTTCGAATAGGGTTCCGGTTTGGTTTTCGCGTCCGTGAGAGTATCCAGGGGGGATTCAAGATACCATCTACCCCCGACATTTGCGATGATGGATAGAGAGTACTACTTTTTGACCAGGAGATGAGACATGGGAGGAAAAGTATGTTCTGTATTGACGCTCCTTTGTCCTTTCTTCCATCTGAATGGATAGATTTGTCCTCACTTTGAAAGATGGTTGATAAAGGTTCGTTATCCCTAAAATATGAAACATGATTTCAGACATGATAATTGTACGGTGTAGACTTGTAGTCATATGGGAAATAGCGCACGAAGCTCTTCATATGGACCACTAACAATCCATATCATATGATATGTTCAATCAAAATAGAGGAATAAAGCATCGATGGTGAAGAAAGGTCTATCTATTGAAATAAGCCCGTATTTTGGCAGCACAGAAGGGCTCCTTTGGAGTCTATTAGATCGATCACTGGGAAGTCCTATGAGAAACCAGTAATCACTGATTTAAACAAGTATAAGGATATAAAGTCCCTGGAATTGAATATGCCCAATATCCCCGCCTCACTCACTCATATGTTGTTGTTGTCTGGAAAAGGGGATTCAGAAATGGATCTTTAAGGCAACCCGATAGGGCTTGGCTGGTCATCTGACTCCACCCAAAACCAGCCTAGCGGCATATCCGTACCGCGACCTGACCGGGGCAGCCTGCTACTTTAGTCCTCGTCCCAATAATACTGAAGTCCTTGCCTGCCTTACCCTCACAGAACGGAGACTTTCCTCCTTCAACAAAGTATCTTCCTCATTCCTCCTTTACTTCTCCGCCCTACCTCCTCCGTCAACCTCCCTTCTACCTCCTTTCTAGCTATAACAACACCACTATCGCATCATGGGCGACACCGGAGCTGCTGCTTTTGGCGGTGGCGCAACTAGCGGCCTAGACAAGGGAAAGGGCAAAGCAGTTGACACCCATCCAGCTGACGATGTGAGCATGGGCGAGGATGAGGAGAGCTCTTCTGAAGAAAGCACCGTTGAGGATCTGGTACGTATCCAAATCATCCCCCTTCGGCCATTTCGTCATTGCGCGCGTACGAGTCGCATATCCTACCTCCATTGAGTCCTAAGGAAGAACTACTAACAATTTCTATTTGCTTGGATCTACAGCCAGTCGAGGGTAATGAGCTTCCATCCACTTCTCTTACGCTAAATTTACCCCTGTCGTTCCTTGCCGGAAAACATAATCCTGTCTTTCCATATCTTTGAATATTGGCATCGCGTTTTCCGTCCCTCTCTTGGCGGTCTCAACTCTTCTCCCTATCCAATTGTTCTTCAACCAAACTAACCCATCCCGTTTGTGGAAACCAAAGCAGATGACGAAGACGAAGATACTGCACAGGACAACCTCGAACCCATCTCCGCCGACAACATCATCAGCGACGGCCGACGCACCCGTGGCAAAATGATTGATTTCGCTGAGGCTGCGAAAAAGGCGCAAGAGGCTGGCGACCCGATTGACGATGAGGATGACGACGATGGAGATTTTGAGCTCCAAGATGATACCACCACCAACCAGGACGACGATCATATTATGAGAGATTGAGAAACGAAATTAGAAGGTTGTGAGCAAGAGAAAACAAGAAAATGACGAAACGACAGGAATATAGGGTCATTTGGTTGGGTGTTTTGCGGTATTTCCTGCTTTTTTACAAATAAATAAAGAAGCGAATGAGAAAAACTTATGTGCTGATTTATCAGCTGAACAATATCTCTGCTTGCCCCGTTTCCTCTGAGTTGGATTACAGCGTTTTCCCCCTTCCTCTACTCGTTTGATATTTGGTGGCTGGGAAAATGGTTTTGGCAGGCGTGTGATATCCCCCCCATAAAACTATGTTATCTAAAAGTCCAAGCATATTTGGGTGGTGCACTTATATTGTTTTTCCTCCCTCCGGCGTCCCTGAAGCAGAAACAGTCATGTAAATGACCAGAGAAATGAAGTAATCAGAGAGAGGCGGAAGATATAAAAATCATCAAAAGAAACCTAAAGCAGTGAATTTTCGTACATCGAGGGTTAAGCTTCTCTCTTCCTTCTGGGATGTCCCAACTCTTTTGTTTCCTCAGCAGAAAAACAAGCGAGAACAAAGGGAAAACAGGGGAAATTGGGATAGATCTTTGCAGTTATTTTTCAATAATACTGGAATAAACAAAGCTTTCCTCCTTGACTGTGATGAAGTGACTTTTTCAATCAACAATCTAGATCTGAACCTGCCACTGTAATAAGGAGGTTGGATCATGAACTCACTCAATGATTATTGACAGACTGTCACTGTCATTGTGAACAGGAAGGACACATCTTAAACACATTGATCATGAATAAAAGCCACTGTCAATGGGATAGAATGAATACAAAACACTGTCCTCAACCACATCATTTCTGCAGTATAGATGTTAGGGCTTCCCATGTCCGTTTTCGGCCAGAACTCAAATGCACGTGCCAAGACCCAAATTTATCCACTTTTAACGCTAATCCGTTCTTAGAATATCGGTTTAATGACTAAGCCGCTCTATCAACTTTATTTGTTCCTCAACTTCAAAACGAAAGCCAGATAATAATATGAGATCTATCACCGTCTGTCCAACCCCTTCCGTTTTCTCTTCTTCAGCACACGATATAATGTCTGTCCCTTGCACTCCGCACTGATATCACAATAATGGCGTCGAGGTATGTCCTGCTGCATTACTTCTTTTACTGGGCGGCGACCAACCCGCTAACATCCCTTCTTCCTGCTTTCTTTGAACAGGTTCACCCATTCCACGCTTCACCAGCGCGACCCTCGAGCTTCTTCGAGCCTCTTCGATTCATATGGCGGCGGAAGCAGCGAGAGGATGCGGCAGGGAAGCCGGTCGCCCGGCGGCAAAATTGGCGGGTATGGCTTCTCCGGATCATCAAATGGACATCTAGATAGAGGCGGTTCTGCTGGGTCTTTTCGAGCTGCTACGCCTAATTCGAGGTATGTTGGGGATGGACCCTTCACTCTAAGTGGACTCAATGGGGACATGACAATTTTATGTTTGATGTTTGGATATATACAACCAGACAGTCGGGCGGCTAACAAGAAACCGGGGTGGTGGTATATTGTATAGGGGCCAATATTCCGATGCTGTTCTTGACTCGCTCGAGTCACAAAACGAAACGGAACTTCAAGGCATGTCTGCAAAGGTGAAGATGTTGAAAGATGTATGTATTTTACATCAGCTCCACAATCCTTTATTGGTAGCTTTTGGCGAAGAAACTCTCCAGTGCCAGTTCCTAACATACTATTTAACCCCCCAAAACAGATAACCATTGCGATTGGTGACGAAATCCGCGAGTCTTCTGCCCTTGCAGATAAAATGAATGATACCTTCGACAGCACAAGAGTGCGACTACGTGGAACCATGAATCGCATGCTTGTCATGGCTGACAAAACGGGCGTTGGCTGGAGAGTCTGGCTCGGCTTCTTCTGCGCCGTGTTCTTGCTCTTCATCTACGTGTGGCTCTTTTGAAACTTCGATCTTGAATCTTGAAGTTCAAACAAAGAAACACACCGGGAATGTCTACGAATCAGGCCATGAGTTTACGCCTCACTCGCGACGCCTAGATAACATCTAATATCGGATAATGGAGAATAGGCAGTACCTAATTATTGCCCTTCCCCACCCTTGAGGCCCAATCGCCTCCACTTCCATCGAGGGTTTCCCGTAACGGAACCAATATTCGACCTCACGAGATACCACTTCCTCTCCTCCCGACAACATCGCACAATAAACAATGGATATCTATTTTCCAACCGCGTTTTCCCTAACGACACTACCGTCCTTTATATAATATACCTTTGTCAACATTCCATCCGCCTCCCCTACACATCATCTAACAACATCGCCGCTGCATATCCGGGAGTTTATTATTATACGTGGATTCACCTGCACACTCTTTTGCTGACTGGGGCCTAGGAAATTCAAATTATATGAAGAAGGAGAGGCAGCAATTGGCGTTTTTTCATTTATACGCACGGAACACAAAAGATGGGCTGTTTTATTTCCATAAATGTACATGTACATCGAGGTGCTACTGGTGCTATTAACGGATCTTTTTTTCCCAAGTTCGACCGAATTGCCTTTTTGTGTTCTGATTCTTTTCTTTATATCCCCTTTTCACCTTGCTTCGGTTTATTTTCCCCATCTTGGGTTAGAATTAATTATTATTAATTATTGTCTTTCAGCTTTGATCTTTTCATTGTTACTTGCTGCACGAATCTCTTCCCCTGCTGCTTGGGTAAACTTTCTTCTTTCTCGTCCTTCAGGCGCAGTCTAGCGAAATCACTTGACGCAAATGGCCCTATTTTGATGTATACATAGCACCATTTTTATTTGAAAGAAACATCAGTCATAGAATTGGCGTGATATGAACTGTGGGGAAGGGAACTGTGTACTGTTGTTTTTTGTCTGGCGGGATGTTTTGCTTTGAACGTGGAGCGGCATGGGATTTCATTTTTCTAATTATTTATCTTTTTCATCCAGCGTCGGGAACGAGGAGATAGTTCGCGGTGCGTTAAATCTGCTGTCGGTGTAACTTAGTTTTATTTGTTTTCTAAATGTAAGTTCACACAAGGTGTGCCTACGTCAATGAGAGTCGATACGAGAAAATATACACGGTGAATAGGTTTCAACGCCCCGGCCACAGCTCGAATTTAAACCCATGCCCATTGTTACGTGCAGAGACCGAAATATGTCGATTCAAGAAGGCAAGTCAGCGTCATATGTATCATCATCTTGGTCTAATTTAACCGGATAATCGTTATCAATCCGCCCAGTCCCTGGCCTCTTGAATGTTCTTAGAGCGTATAAAACATGGATATCTATATCAGAACCTGTTGCACCATCAACTCCTTGCTGTGCAGAGTTAAAAAATTAACAGGAAAAAAAAGAAAGAAAAAAGAGAGAGAGAGAAAGAAAGAGGAAAGAATTCCATCCCCCAACCGCTACTCTTTCAGAATGAACAACATCCTTCATACATAAGAGGCGTGAAGAAATACCATCAACACCCAGGGACTGAGCAAAAAGGTAGTTTAAAACCACTATAAGTCAAGACTATCCGACGATACAGTCAACGCAGAACGTCTCCTCGGCCTCCTCCGCTGGTTGCGTAAGTTTTCCGGCGATCCAAAGCCCACGGGACTACTGTCACCGCCCCCGCCTCCACCCAATCTTCGCAAAAACTGTGATTCCGCTTCTGTCTCGCGGCGTATGGAAGAAGAGTGCGGATGGAGGTGTGGTATGGAAGAGGTTGGGAAGGCGGAGCTGCTTGAGTGGAACTGCTGTGCAGGAGATGCGTGGGTGTCTATGTCCATGTCTGCGTCCATATATACGTCATCTCCGTCGTCGTCCTCTTCATCGTCATCATCCTGGTCGGTGTCGGTGTGCTCCCACTGCTGCTGTTGTCCGGTGTCATCCTCCGCTAGACTGGGGATATCCGCGTCGAGATCGCGCTCCATCATGCTTTGCTCCTCCTCCCCAAATCCCAATCCCGATCTGACGTCGGATCCCGAGACGGAGATGGGTGCGGATGGTATATCATCGTCAAGATCAGGCTGGTTATCAAAATAATCCTCATCCTCATCCTCCTCATCCTCATCGTCATTCTCATCATCAATCCCAAACCCATCCGGCACATCATCATCCAAATCCCTCTCCATCAACTCATCCTCTTCCCCCTCCAACCCCTCCTCCCCCTCCTCAACTAAACCTTCCACATTCGCATCCGCATCAGGAATATCATCATCCAAATCCCTCTCAAACGTCTCCCCACCTTCCCCTTCCCCTTCTCCCTCCCCCTCGACCACTCCACCGACCAACCCGACTCCATCACCTGCAAACTCCATCCCGGCCGCTTCTGCAGCGGCCGCCGCAGCCCCTTCCTCCCTCTCCGCCTCCTCCTCCCTCACCCCCAACATGGTCTTCGAGCACCCTGCCGGCTTAATCCATGCGTACCCAAATGCAGCGATGTTCTGCTTGCGGAGCTGCAGCGCGTGTTCCTCGAGGAGAAGGGTGGCTAGGGAGTCGGCTGATGATGAGGAGGCCGCCGCTGCGGCGGCGGCTATTGTAGTATTGTTAGACCGCTGGGCACCATGCTGCTGCTGTTGGCGGCGGGCGTGTGAACCATGGTGGTGGAGATTGTTGTGGTTGCGTGGTCGGTTGGGGTACGAGGGCGTGTACCAGAGGGTATGTGACTGTTTTTAGCATGATTAGTGGCTTTGTGTTTAATTTATATTTGGTGGGGGGGTGTGGTGAGGCAATTTCTTCTTTTCTTTCCGCGGTATATAAATTAGATTGATATTGACAGGACTTACGTCGCGAGGTTCTATGAGGGGCAGTGAGGAAAACATCTTTGTGCGGTTTATCTCGTTGTTTCTTTTCTCTCACATATTTATTACTTGAATTAAGGAGTCTGGGAGTGTCTTTTATTGATCATATCCCATGGTGAAAACAGTATATTATTCTTCGGCTTTGTTTGTGTTGAGCTCGGAGCTTATCGAAGCTTCTGTTTATGTTTAGCGATGAGGTCAGAGCCTGTGTGTCACGTGATATTGATTTTCAGGGGCTGATATTGACAAATGAGAGCCAATTGAAGAATGAAACATATCATTATTTGAGAGCTTACATAGTAGAGAGGATATTCTTAGTTCCTTGGATATTTTGTATGTATTCCAGCGGCTTTAATTCGAAGCTATGCTTTGCAGGTCATGGAAATAGGAGCACAAAAGTTATCAGCGTTCAAACAAGCTTCCATGCCCAAAAAATAAGT
This sequence comes from Blastomyces dermatitidis ER-3, assembly GCF_000003525.1. Taxonomy (NCBI): domain Eukaryota; kingdom Fungi; phylum Ascomycota; class Eurotiomycetes; order Onygenales; family Ajellomycetaceae; genus Blastomyces; species Blastomyces dermatitidis. Next base: position 204,154 of record NW_025544779.1, on the reverse strand, counting down.
GACGTAAATATTCCTAATATAGCCGTCTTGAAGAAGTACAGTATATCCACCCCTCATAACTCAACATATCCAATCCATCCCACCGGGCCCCAGCTAATTAACCACACGTAACCGTATTAAACAACGTCATGACGCAACGCTTAGGGCTATCACAAACCCCACCCCCCTTACAGCAGAGCTGGAAATATTTATTCATGCAAGTTTTCCCTTCACAGAGCCATGGTTTCTCCCGCGGACAGACAGGTTTGTCGGCTCGTGGGCCCAGAGTCATCATGATATCCTTTACATGTGTCCGACGGCGATGGAGAGTGCTTCTGGGATTTTTTGTGGACTCTTGGACTGGGAGATACTCCGGGTCGAGCGTGTTTACCATGACGCCTGGGGCGAGAGTGAACTTTTCAACGGGTGCATTTTTTGTGGCATTGGTTTCCGGTGATAGAGGGGTGGATGCACCTGCAACGACGAAGATATGTAGGAGGATTGCAAAAAGTATGTTGAAGCGGTTCATTTTTTTGATATGCCACCTAAGAGGTCAGCCAGGTGTGGGTATGAGAAGAGATGCAATTCTTGTAAAGTCTTCTAAAGAAATTCAAGCTCAGGAGGAGGCCACAGGAAGCAAGGTATGTCGTAGAGAGGAGTTGTAGCAAGGAAAGGCCACGGTTAGAAATTGAAGGTATATATATACCTCTCCCCCCTCGCACAGAGGGAATCAAAGCAGGCTGCGATTCACTATCACATCTTGGATATCTCCGGAATGACAGCAAACGTGAGCGGTTTGTTTGTCCTGCAGGCCGGAATTTGGCTAGCAAAAGACATTTTCTGTCCAACAGACTGATAATAGACGTATGTTTTCGGCCATAGGTTATAGTGCCCTTGAAAGAGCGAATCTCTCTGCATCCTTGGGAGATATAAACATTATTGCAATGGGACATTGGGTATATATGAGATATCCAGGCGGGTAGCAAGACATAATAAATATGAATCTCCACTTTCCCCAGAGTCCTGCGGTGGATAAAGAATGAGAGCGTAGGTCAAAAAAATCCATATTGCAATGGTATTATTCCATTTCTCTGGAATACCCCGTTGTAGGGAACGGGCGAAGGGAGACTTCAAAGACGGTCACTGCAAACAGCAGCTCAATCGAGTGGGTCGCGGGGCGATAACGAACAACACCGCCGCTCCTGGAGCCGTATCACCTCCACATCTGGCGACCCCAAACTGCTGTTCCCGTCGCGTAGAGTCCGGAGTACAAAAAGTATGATATCGCGGAGAAATCACGGCCTGAAGGCGGAGAACGAAGTTGGTTCAACCTCGGCTGCCCTGGAGGGTGGATTACATAACCCGCTCGGGCCAAGCACTAAACCCAATCGAGGCTAGTAACGGACCCTCCTGGTTCTTTCAAAACGGAAGCCGCGCCAAGCCTCGATGCCAAGACCCGGCGACGAAAAAACCGCTGGACGATATCGATCGGATCGGGCTTGCAGAATATTGTCGGTGGTGGTTCTTGTTTTTTCTTCACCTCTTCATCTCTCCGTTTCTCTTTCTCTGCCACATCCCCTTTTTCACTCTCTTCGCCCGCTGATTCCCTTGCCTCTGCCGTCGTCGCCGCCACCGTATACCCCGTCGTTTTCCCCCAATCCCTTCGTTAGGTGCTGCTGTTGCACAGGAAAAAAAAAAAAAAAAAGAAAAGAAAATGTCTCCACCAGCTCTTGTTGCTCCCGGCGCAGGCTCTGCCGCAAAGGATGTGAAGAGAGAGTCCGGAATGGCTCGTCTGCTCGGTTCCGGTACGTCTGTTGTCCGAATCATCAATAGGAATTCCTTCTGTTAACTGTTTTTTTCTAGGATCCTCTGGCATTGCTGAGCTCCTTATTTTCCATCCCGTATGGGCCGTGTCTACAAACTCCCTCTTTTTTTCTGACTCAGGACATCCCCCAGCTAAGACTTCTCCTTCAATTCACTAGGTTGATACGACCGCCAAACGTCTTATGAGCAATCAAGGAAAGGTACATTTATGCCCGGATATTCATCAATTGATAATGCTTGACGCGTACTCATACACAATCTCCCTAGATCGCCAACGTTTCCCAATTGAACAAAGTCGTTTTCAAGGACTTCGCCGACGCCTCTGTCGCTAGGAAGTTCACCTCTCTTTTTCCCGGTCTTGGATATGCTGCTGGATACAAGGTATGTTTTTTCACATGAAAGTCAGCCCTTCATTTTCAGTGCGTACTTTGAGTCATAGCTAATGTCATTTTTGCTCGCTCGCCTCTTTTAGGTATTGCAACGGATATATAAATATGGCGGACAACCATTCGTCCGGGATTATCTGGCCCAGCACCACGGCTCGTCGTTCGACAATGCATTTGGCAAGGGCACTGGCAAGGCGATCATGCATGCTACGGCCGGAAGGTAAGCAGTCCAGGGCAAATCGTAAAAGATTGAGCACCTTAGAATCAAAAAGAAGACCAAATGTCTAAATGCGATTTCTTTTTCTACAGCTTGATCGGTATTGGAGAAATTGTTCTCCTCCCCCTCGACGTCCTCAAAATCAAGAGACAGACAAACCCAGAAGCATTCCGTGGCCGTGGCCTGTTCAGAATTATCAAAGATGAGGGAATGGGTCTCTACCGCGGTGCAGGCTGGACCGCTGCACGAAATGCCCCCGGTTCCTTTGCAGTATGTTTCAGACAAAAACACTCCCCATTACTGTAAAACATCATTCTAACAAAATAACCAGCTCTTCGGCGGCTCCGCCTTCGCGAAAGAATATATCTACGACCTAAAAGATTATAACTCCGCGTCTTGGCTGCAGAACTTCGTGGCATCCATCGTCGGTGCCAGCGCCTCCCTCATCGTCTCCGCGCCGCTTGACGTCATCAAGACCCGGATCCAGAACCGCAACTTTGAGAACCCAGAATCTGGCTTCCGAATTGTCAGCAGCATGATCAGGAATGAGGGCCCGACTAGCTTCTTCAAGGGGCTGACGCCCAAGTTGCTGATGACGGGTCCGAAGCTTGTGTTTAGCTTCTGGCTTGCGCAAACCTTGATCCCGGCGTTTGGGAAGGTTGTGTAAGCTGTGCGCTTTTTGCAGGGAGTATTCGTGGCGATGGGGCGGAGCGGGAGCTTTGCGACTCGCTATAGCGGGTCCAATTCCTTTTTCTCTTTCTGTTTTAATTTTCGGCTTCTACTGTATTGCTATTTTAACTACGCCTTTTTTCATGTTATATATAGAAAGAGTATACGTGCGTTAGGCTTTTTGTTGGGATTTTTATATACGGGCCTATGTAATTTTATGTTTGTCACTGCTCTACTCTTTGCTTCTTATGGTTATTTTTTCCTATATAGATAGCGCGTGGTTAAAATTCCGGCGTTGGAACATGATAGATCTATGTACATCTATGTCATAAAAGTTGTTGCCCATTCCCTCTCATCTAAACGGTCTTTTTTAGTCCTCAAGCGGCGTCCATCAGACAAGACACCCACGGACTGCTATATCTAACCAATTCTACCAAAACAGTATAGCACCTTACCCCTGTAATTATCCCCTCCTGTTCTCCATCTCTTGTTGTATTTCTTCGACCAGGATGTGATACCCTTATATAAGCAAAGACGCCTAGTTAGTGAGACCAAAATCTATGCCAAGAAATTCCGCTAGACAGCTCCGTCCAATCATCGACAGTCAACCCCCGAAGCATCAACTTATCGTCAATCCAAATCCTTGCGAATTCCCTGTGTGGATGGAATAGTCGCGCATTTCAACCATTCCCATTCATCCAAAACAACTATATAGAAGGGTTTCCGAATTCCAGCAAAACAATGTCTGCCGCAGTGGCTTACCCGTACCTAATCTCACGGTAAGTATCGGCTCCATCCAACCAACAAATTCCCAGCCCGATCAGCAAGCCAACTCCGCCCTCTCTCCCCCAACTCGATTCCCCTCCATGGCCCTGCCACCCCTCACTCCTCCTACCAAACCTCCCTCTCGAAAAGACAAGCCGTATATATGCAAGCAAAAAACCTAACACCAGCCCACAACTAACCGCGCAAATCCCCTGACCCACAATAGGATCGCCGACCCCCTCTTCGCCGTCTTCATCGGCTCTTCGGCCGCCTACGTGCGCATCCGCCGGGAACACAGAGCGAAACACCCCGAGCAACCATCTGATCCGCGTTATCTGTTTAATCTTGGCTTGAGGAGGGTGAAGGGGTGGTGGGGAGGGTGGGAGTCTGTGTAAGGGGGGTTAAGTGCAAGTGGGAATGGGGGCCAGAGGGGGCGGGAGTGGATTGGAAAATAATAGATTGGAAGGGAAGGGAAGGGAAAGGAGAAGGGAACGGCGGCGCCAACGAGCTGACAGGACCCCAATGCATGAATGACAGGCACTACTGCGTTGAACGCTCCAGTCGCAATTCAACCAGCATCTCAAACTATACAGCCTACCCTACCCTACGGATCTACACGGCCTGTCCGCCTCATTCGTTCGTTTTGAAGAGAATATAGTCCCAACCAACATAGATCCCCCAGTCGCCAGGGGAATCACCGCAGGTTGACTTGGGTGTTCTGCGGCGTTCATGTCCCCTACACCGCCAACTGCAATCGTTCCATTATCAGTGCTTAAAAGCTCCTCCTGTGCTCATATACCTCTCCACATGGAAAAGCAGCGATTTGATCGCTATCGTTGTCGTTCAGTCTGCTCCAGCACTGGGAGGGGCGGAGGTGTCGACATATTCCCGCCCTCCCGCATGGAACATATCAGCCCTATGCAATGCTCCAGATACCCTCGCAAGTCCCTGGGGAGACTTTTGTACAGTACTATATTTGCGTGAGGGATCACTGGAGATTAGATTACCTGCGCTGGGACAAAATCTTTCGATTTTGGCGTTCTACTGTATATATTGTATACTTGCTTGCGTGTTCATGATCTGGTCACCCGAAGGAGGCGTTTTGTTTGCATTTCATCTTTCCTGAGGAGCGAAATTTTAGCATCGCGTTGTTTCTTTTATTCTCCTTTATCTTTCTTCGCGCCTTTCAACCCCCCCATAGGGCTCTTTCTGTAATGCGTCCTATTGGCAATTTTACCCATATTACCCATATTACCGCTGCGTTATCATCTCCCGCCGAACACAGCCGACCCTTCAGCCATGTACCACATGGGCAAAAAGCTAGGGGAAAACCTGCAAACAGACCACATAAGCAGCCCGGCTGGGAGGAACAAAATTAGGCAACAGGATTTGCGTTTTGGTTTTCTGTATTCTAACGCGACCAAAAACCCTCACTACTGGTCTTGTATTTAGATAGTTATTGAATACCGATCTCCGCAAAAGCTTAATCGGTATGGGTAATTATAGCGAGACCAGGCAAGGAAAAAAAAGAAAAGAAAAGAAAAGAAGAAAGAAAGAAAGTACCCGAGAGTAAAAAGGATGAGACGAGGAAGACAGGGGATGGATACCGCTCAATCCATCCCATCCCAGTCAACCCACTCACTAAGCTGCGTAAAAGGGCATGTATTGGTAGGCCCACGCGAAAAGCATAGGGCGGCGGGCCTTACTAGAGCAGTAAAAGAGCTACAACTAAAATATTAAACGGGATTTTGCAAACAGGTAAGCCGGAAAACAGAAAGCGTAACATAACAAAAGAAAAAACCAAGGTTAAGACAAAACGAAATAGAAAATAGAAGAAAGTGAGATCATTTATATCCCTAGCAAAGCAGACAGTAGAAGCAGTAACAAGGACAAACAAACGCCAGATACACATAAAATGCTCCCGATTGAGATCTCAAAGCCCCCGTGAATAGTTTCATATCGTGTCTCGTTGTCCCTGGCTCAGGCCTTTTTTGAAGGAAGATCCTGGCCTTCGCAAAAGGTAAATAATAGGGTTGCAGAACAAAAATGTCCCCAGTAAGCAAGTAAAGAAAGGCGGTGTATCCTTTGTATTTTTTTAAAGAATATTTTTTTCAACATTCACCGAACGTGTTTTCGCCGGAGTATCTGTATTAAACAATCAGCTGAGCTGTCCGACGCATTTTTTTGTTTCTAATTCAGATAATGGACGATAGGTAGGTGTGTAGGGATAAACATACGTGATATATAGGAAACCGTCCTCGTCCTTGTGCTCTTCATAGATGCTGCTCATCAGAGCGGCGGTGGGAGGCAGGACCTCATCCACGAAGATGAAGATGGCCTTCTCGGGTGAGAGCTTGATGCGCTTGCGGATGACGTAGACGAACTGGCCGACGGTGAGGTCTGCGGGGACGAGATATTTCTTCTTGTCGATGGTTGCGATGTCTGATTTCTCGACTTTTTCGCAGATTACCTGTTCACCGCCAAGTCTATATATTAGCACCGAGCGAACGGTAAAGAGTGTAAGAGTGTGTGGTAGGTATGTATATGGCATATATGTGTGTTATAGAGGAGGTATAATGTATAGGATAGTTGAGGGGGGGTGGACGTACGGGGATACGATCAGCATATTTTGCTCGGATGCGCTCAGCTTCTGCCTTGCGCTTCTCGAAGGGATGTTCGTCCTTGAACTTGGACCGCATGGTGGATGTGGGATAAATACTATGGATAGATGTTTGGCTGAGAGATGCAAAAGAGGTGTGGCGGCAGGTTGCCAAGGGGGGGGGTTAAATAGATGCAGTGGTTAGGAGCTTGGTATGAGAATGCTTGTTGGTGATAGATAGACGGAGACCGCGGTGGAATGACGATGGATGAAGTGAGCCCAGGAAGCGGCTCAGCCCCGCCTATTATATGCTGGTGACTAAGCAGGCACCCGGGCGGTGAATCACCGGGTTGGTTCCACGTGACTCTCGTGGGAACTACATAGGGCTAGCAAGCAGAGACAAGGAAAGTATTGGTACGACGTAGCGCTTACTAGGCACCGGTACTTGGCGGGGAACTGGGGCGGAGAAGGTACCAATACGGGATGCGAGTCATCAGGACCCTGCCCTTCCTTCTATCATGCGTCTCTTGCAGAAAACGATTTACACTCGGGGTACTTGTTCCTGTGTTTCTGGTGATGTGACATTTTTGATATGTCATTTTTGTCATTTCTCGTCCTCTTCTCGCTTGCTCCTAGGCCGGGTTAGATGATGACTGACAGTCAGCGCCAAACTCAGATGACCTCACCAGAGCTATAGTTTGTATACAAAGAGGGAAGAGCGAAGAGGGGAATGTGTACATACAATGACTCGGTATCTTACTGCCGTCCCAGTCACTACTACTACTACTACTATTCCCGTTCCGTTCGTTATGTTCACTTATATCAGGCCACCTCGGACAATCTATTTATCCGACACACTGCGCACGTGATATCGGGATGTCCACTTCCCGAAATTCGGCTCTAACATTCAGGAACATATCCATGGATACAGATACCACCCAATGACCAATTCCATAATTGTTGATGGCTACTGTGGTATACCTTTGTGTCTAGCGACGTTAACTTATCTCACCGCTCATACGGGGAGCACCCGAACTCTACAAAATCCCTACCAGGATGGCTCCCGGGCGCCTTTATTCGTATTTCCCTAGGGCTATAAGCCGGAGGGTCATACCAAGGGCTCAATTGACCGGTCTACCAAAAAATCAATTATGTAGAATATCAAATGGGTCGAAGCCGCGACCCAACGAACGGGACACCGTTTGGAGACCATATCTCCGAATCAGCGTTGGCGTAGTCTTCATAGGAGCTATGATTTACTCAATGGTAAGAATTATACTTATATTCATCTCCAGATAAATGGATGTAAAGCTAATCCATACTCCCAGGTAACCGACGATAATGAAACAAACCTCGACGCCCCCACAATAGCCGAGTTAGATGAAGCAACCAAACGTGACACCTCCATCACCGAATCCTCCCCAATGCGTCTCCGGATGGAGAAGCTGATAAAGGAACACCAGCAGAAGATCGTGGATGAACTGTCCAGGATAGACGGCAAATCGTTCAAGGCGGACACATGGACCCGGCCCAATGGCGGCGGCGGCATCTCCTGCGTACTGCAGGACGGCAACGTTTTCGAAAAGGCCGGCGTCAACGTCTCAGTCGTTTACGGCAAATTGCCCCGCCCGGCCATCGAAAAGATGCGTGCAGACCACAAGTCCTTCGTCGCCGCCGACGTCGATTCCCTAGACTTCTTCGCGGCAGGCCTGTCCCTCGTCCTGCACCCCAAAAACCCCATGGCGCCCACCGTGCACCTCAACTACCGCTACTTCGAGACCGCAGACCCCAAGAACCCGCTCAGCGGCGACAAGAATTGGTGGTTTGGCGGCGGGACGGACCTGACGCCCTCGTACCTATTCCCAGAGGACTGCGAACACTTCCACAAAACTATCAAGGACGTCTGCGACAAGCATGACGGCACATATTACCCGCGCTTCAAGAAATGGTGCGACGAGTACTTCTACATCCCCCACCGCGGCGAAGCGCGCGGCGTCGGCGGCATCTTCTTCGACGACCTCGATGCCGAATTCTTCGCCCAATCTTCCCGTTCCCAATCCCACATCAATTCACAAGCCCACTCCCACTCCCACTCCCACGCCTCCTCACAAAACGCCCAGGAAGCCATATTCTCCTTCGTCACAGACGCCCTCACCTCCTTCCTCCCCTCGTACGTCCCCATCATCGAAAGGCGCAAGGACATGCCCTTCACCCCCGCACAGAAGGAGTGGCAACAACTCCGTCGTGGGCGGTATGTGGAATTTAACCTCGTGTATGACCGCGGCACGAGCTTTGGGCTACGCACGCCCGGTGCGCGTGTGGAGAGTATATTGATGAGTCTGCCGCGGACGGCGGAGTGGAAGTATATGGATCCCGTTTCCGGGACGAGGATTGACGATGGTACCTCGAGGGGTCCTAGAGGGGATGACGAAGGGGAAGCGGGCGATGGTGACGATAAGGTGAAGGAGAGGGAGTTGATGGAGGTGTTGAAGAATCCGAGGCGGTGGGTTTAAGCTAGGGATAATTTTATCCCCGTTCTCTCTTTTTTGTGGTGTGTCTGGAGTGGTGTTGTTGATATGCTAGACCAATGGGTTCCTCGGCTCCTTTTTTTCTCCGCTTTTTACACTCCGCCCTCAAGGGTATACTATACAATTGCAGTTGCAGTTGCTCATGGCTTGTCACCACTCACCCCGATATAAAAGAAGAAAGACTAAAATCTAGAGAGAGAAATATTCATGTACAGTACAATATGAAAGCTATCAAATGAGGCTTTTTGGGACAAATATAAAAATGTAGGATATGATTGTGTGAGGGAATTTTCCACATTGCCCTTGGTGTTTGGCTATGTTTTCAATCTTCATTCACTATAGCATAGCAGTATATACCGACACAGATGCAAACTTGTATATATCAAGCCGAAAAACCGAGATCTCTAATTGTAAACAAAGATATGAGAGGTTTATGATACTGAATTTTGGAGTGCTGGAATCTTGAATGTAAAAAGCGCCCAAGGCATTCTTTGCCTGTCTGTATATCAGTGAAACCAACCCCAAAAGCTACATCAAGGGACAGAAGAAAACAGGAAGGTGGTAAATGCCTGAAGAAAATTCTAGTAAGAATGGAAGGGGGTATATAAATAAGTAGCTCTAGGTGTAGAACACGATGCAAGCATGTTCTAAATGTAAGGGAAACAAACACAAAAATGAGATTATATAACGAATGGGGCTAGGAGTGCCAGTAGGTTGCAGTGGTTTCTTTGAACGGATGAGGGTCACAAAAAAAATACGATTTCTGAGGGCTGATTTATACAAAATGGCGGATCCAAAATGCCGAATACATCCAATAGGGAGGAAGGAAAATGGCGAAGATGAAGATAAGGAAAAAAAAAAAAAAAAAAAAAAAAAAAAAAAAAAAAAAAAAAAAAAAAAAAAAAAAAAAAAAAGAAAAAAGAAAGAAAGAAAGAAAGAAAGAAAGAAAATGAAAGAAAGGGGGGAAAGGAAAACAGAAAGAAAATGTAGGGTTGAGAGAACGGGAACGCATTACAAGAACGTCTAATATATCAAAAACCAAGAAGAGAAAGATTTAGAGAGTAATAGGAAATGGCAGCCTTGTCTCCAAAATAACTTAGAAAAGCAAACAAAAACACCTTATTGTAAGCCTTGGTCCCGCTCGGTGTTTGTTAATCCTTCATCATTCCATGCAAGTCGTCGCTCCAACAACAAGCATGTATCCAAATTCACTCACCCCCGCCTCACCTGTGTACTTCTATCGCGATCGTATATATTTTAGAATATATATAATCAGTGTTTCATCATTATTTGCTTCTCGAAACAAGAGCTCGTTGCTTCGCAAGCCAGCTTCGATGGACTTCCACGCCAGTCGTGCTGGTGCTAGCTGGATGTCGGTATCGCAGCATGGAAACGTTGCCGTTCTGCAGGCGGGACTGCTGGTCATACCACGCGGATGATATGAGCGCGATCTCTCGGGCTTGGCGTTGGATGACTTGCATGAGGTTTTTCTATCATAGATGTTTAGTTAGAAAATATCTTACTTTCTGTCTCTTTTTGTTCCAAAACCTGCTGGGTAGCAGGAGCAGTATTATCATATTCTAAGGGATGGTCATGGTTATCGTGACAGATTCAGGGGAACTTATGATGTGTATACCTCAGCTTCTTTATGCGATTCCTGCTTCTCAGAGTGTTGAATCCGCTCCTGTAGAGACTTGATAAGTTCGTTTTGCTGGTTGATGTGCTGTTTGGTTTCCCCCCGAATCGTTCGGCGCCGAGTTAGCATTAGAACCCCGAGGGATGCGGTTTTTAAGAGATATATGGAGAAAGGAACGCTTCAATGTCACAACACAGTGGGACGGGGTCGACGATGAAAAATTGCAAATACAAGCGCGACGAAAAGGAGGAACCATTGCCAGAGTGCCAGAGCGCTCCGGATCTACGAATGGTCAACCTCTGGTTCTGGTTGTATTTATTGGATGTAGGAGGGGGAGTATTCAGGACTAAGACTTCCGGAAGACTTATAAAAAAGGTGCTTGCAAACAAGGAACAAGAAGGATCCTCTGCCAGCCCAGAAAAGCCGTTTATCAATTTTCCCACGGGGAAGATTTTGATAGAAACGAAATACGCAAAAGGAAAACATCGAAGGTAAAATGTTTATGAGAACTAACCTCTGCTCTCTTTGCCAGATTTTCGGCGCTCCGCTCCATGGTATCCGAGAACTGTCTGAGTAAATCGGTTCCTGAGAGCTGGGGCCCGTCCGTATTGTTGCTGTTGAATCTAGCGGCAACTTCATCAAGAAGTTTCTTCATCTCATCCATGGTAGCCTGGTCTTCGCCTTGCATTTCTTGCACCTTCTTGGTTAACCTGTCCCGGAGAGAATCACGCTCTGTAGATACCTCCTGAACAAATGACTGGCTGGTAGCAAGCTTAGTTTCGAGGTCCTGGATTTTGCTTTGAACGGCATGCACTTCATCCCGCATCTTTATCACGTCAGGGGAAGAAGAGTCGTTTGCCGCTTCAACTATGTCGAGTTTCTCCTTACTGATCAGGCCCACTTCAACAATGTCAGCAAGAAGTAAATGGTTCGAGTGAAATTCTCAAGCCCATGTATATATAACTCACATTCAGCTTTCGCCTCCTGAAGCTGTCGTTCTATTGCTTCCATGTCACCTTGTGCATCAGCAAGTTTCTTCTGAATGGCAGAATATTCATCTTGTAGCTTTCTATACGCATCACTGTAGTTTTTGTTAGAATCTGTGCAATATAAGGGAAGGTAAAATTCCCACTTCTCTGCAAATTTAGTACCAAGCCCAACTGTGGGGGATTCTTTCGCGGTGTCCTGGGGTTTGTGTGTTAGCGTTTTCCCTGATCAAGTGAACTAGAACTAGGTGAGTCATACACTCGATGGAGATATTCCACCGTTGAATTTCTCAAGCTCCCGTTTAAGCTCTTCGTTCTCAATTTTCCTAGAGCTAGTTAGCACTTGCACCGTTTACGAGATACATGACACTAACAGCTGCGCCTCTCGTCGGCCCACTTCGTCAAGATCCCTTTGGAAAGTCCCGTGTGCCTTTGGAGTTGTACTTCCAGGAGTAGTTGGGCTCTCCAGACCCTCAAGTTCCCGTATTCGGTCCCGTAATTCGCTGATAGTAGCTTCGTCTCTGGCAAGCTGATCTTCCGCGCTTTGAAGTCGTTCGGTGAGAGCATGGTTGTTAAATTCTAGCTGTTTCTTCACATTTTGAATCTCGTGGCGATCCTGCTCTATTCTTGGGAGGACGCGACGGTACTCCTCAAGCTCCACGTCCCGTTCAGATGAAGATTTCTGACTAATATCGCTATCTCGCAATTGCTGCTGTAGATCTTTGACCTTATTTTTAAGCGCGATATTCTCCTTTTCGAAATCTTGGCTAGCTTGGAGTTTCTGTCGATATTTCTCTGCCGCATTTGCCCGCCTGGAAAGCTGGTCTCGTTCGTTCTTCACTTCGTCGTAGTCATCTTGTAACTTTTGAAATCTCTGATTCTTCACTCGTAATGACTCGACTGTCATCCGTAGACTATCAATTTCGTCCTGAGAAGCCTGAATTTTGGCTTCCTGAGACGCGATAAGATCCTCCTGCTGGCGTGTCCTGCTTTCCAGTGTTTTGGCGTTCGGTATCAAATCTCCCTTCCCAGATTTCAGAGTCGTCAAGCGATCTTCCGTAGATGTGAGCCTATCCAGTACCATATCGTGGTTCTCCTGAAGTCGAGCTAAGCGGTCATGTAAGTCCTCCACTGTTTTCTCTAGCTCTTGCTTTTCATTGAACAGTTTGTCCTTTTCGGCCAGTACCTTTCCGAAGCGTTCCTCAAACCGTAGTTCTGGGTCCATTGGCATATCTCGTCTTGTGGAGAGGTCATTCCGCTCATAATCAAGTTCCTCTAGTCTTTCGTCCGACGGATTTTGTGCTTCTTGTATAATATCCTTTAGCCCTTCTTGTGTTGAAGTGGATAGCTTCTGCATTGTCATTATGTAGGCTTCCGCATTTGGCGAGCTAATGGCTGCAAGCAGGAATAACTTGAGCAGTTCGTTCGTTTCCTTTGTCGATGAGACTTCTGCGATGGCCTTTAGATCAGGTGAGATATTGAGCCCTGAAGGCACTTCACCATCGTTCTGGTTCCTTATATAACTGATCAATGCCTTGTGCAGGTGTTTTAGGTTCTGCCATCGCGGGACCCAGTGGTCGGAGGGTGAGCGCTCTGGTAATTCTCCAAGGAAGTATTGCGGGTCGATATCCTGAAGAGTATCCCAGAGGATAGAGCCATCGCTCAACTGGTCAATTGATCGGATGGTCGTGCCCAAACTAAAACTATTGATCCATTCGAGGAGGGTGGAGGAAATGAGGTCGGAGAGCATTGTGACGCGGGGTTGTACTGCACGAGTTTACACGATATGCGAGAAGTTCGAGCCAAAATGATCCCGCATCATGGCACGGTGAGCGAAAGGAGAGAGATGCGTGGGCAGCTGTTGGACCGTGTTAGTACATTTATTGGTCGTTAATAAGAGTGGCGGCGGCTCGGAGCGTGTAAGAAGTCACGTCGTCGACTAAGCAGCCAACACTATTTTAGGGGCACATGGACCCCTGGAAGACTAATTCCATAGTGATTATTTTAGTGACCCAGGGAAGTTAGAAAATGAGGGACAATTAAAATAGTATAATCTACTATGCGTACGGCACTCAAATTATCAAGTAGTGACAAAAAGGATAGTGGTATCTTATCATTTGTGCTAGCACATTTTCCATTAAATACAGCAGCTATATACAACGAAATGCAAGGTCAAAAAAGCAAAAAATAATAAATAAAATAAGGTATGTATGTGCACCTGTCTTGCAACGTAGCGTCATCACAGGAGAATGTCAGATACGTCATTGCATTCTACCATTCTTCGCTGATTTTACTAAAAACCAAAAAAAGAGATCATTCGGCAATGAGGGCGGGTAGCACCTCCATTCTAGCCAGGTAACAAATCAAGTGTAGAGTGGAATATTTGGTCGTATATCATGAGGTACCATGTGGCTCCCGTTCGACAGTTCACCCTGGGACAATTACAACTTATTGCCGCCGCTGGTCAGTTTTCCGTCAAGGGTGACTATCTGATCTTCTTCGATCCAGGGACGATGTTTGTCCGACAAGGTAGAAAGCGTATCGAAGACCGTCATGGGTGCAGTTGCGGCGAAACCCCTAGTTTCCAACATGTTTAGCGGGGGTTCTGAGCAGAAGATAATGTCCAGGGGAGGGGAGAGGCATACTTGATCAGTTCTAAATAGAGTCGTCGGTTAGCAGGAGGTCAAATCAGGCATCTATGAACGGGGCAGCCAGCGACTTACCGAATTTGTGAGTGATTACTCCGCCCTATTAAAACCATTGCAGAATAGCATTTGGTTAGATATCAAAATCGCTCCAAGATTAGGGATAGAAGGGGAACATACTGCGTCCTCAACGGCCTCCATAGCGGCGTCGATGACAGAGGAAGGGGTATCTGAAGGATAGCTGACCAGTATTGCCTTTTCTGGTCCCACTCCAGCGAAGGCGGCCGTCGCGATAAAGACCAAAAGTAAAGTAAAAATGTAGAGCTTCATAGTCTTATGCTTTAGCAAAATGGGGAGATGGTTAAGTGTTCAACAGATTGCTAACTGGAGGTTTGAGATCTTGAGATCAGTCGAGAACAGAGGAGAAGATGGTTTTCACGGGGTTACATGGGATCTCTCCGGTGCTGACGGGGAATAGAAAGCGTCCACAGGCGAGTCTCACAGATCAAGGCGAAATCTTACCTAGTCCTGCCTATATGACGCTGATGCTGGCTGGTTGAGTTCAAGGATATGGAACAGATCACATGACTTTCACGTGGTGACCGCTGACTCATCGCCTCACCTCTAGAGCCTCACTTCAACGTCAAATCCCTTCCAGCTTCAAACTTCCGGCGACCACCTCCAACAAACTCCAACATCACCCAGCTGCCTTGTGAATATCACTGGATAAACAGCTGCTGATACTGTCAGCGACCCTGTATTTGATCTTTTATTCCGTTGTACCTTCAATTGTGCTATTTATATTTCCCTTCGCCCCTCGCCCTCCCGTCATCAGCGTTACATCGCTGGCCAGTTCCCTCTTTGCCCCCTCGGCCAACATATCACCTACTATCGCCCAGAACCCATTTTCCCTAGCTACCAGCACGTTTACTGTTGGGATTTTTGGTATTCGTTGCTGAGAAGGACGGAGAAAAAGGATTAGCGGCGTTGTACGGTGGTCTTTATGGGTGGTGGATGATATAATAAGGATCATACATATATTTGCAGTTGGGGGGTTCACATCGGCCTGTTCTGTTCAGTTTTTGCAGAGAATAACTTAGCAACCATTCTACAAATTCTGTCCTGACTTTTCCTGTCAATCTATTCGCACTCTGAAATTAGCAGAAGATTGCTTCTTCGCAGGGAAGAAAAAGAGAGGGGAAGGGGAAAATCAACTGAAGACAAATAACCAAAAAAGAAAAAGAAAGAAAAAGGAAAGAAAAGAAGAAGAAAAAATATTCCATTCACAGTTCCTCCTGGCTAAAACCAGTCAGTATCGCAAACTTCCAAGGAAAATCTCTTTTACCTTTGTGCCTTGGTTACTTTTCCCTGTTCTATATCTTTTTTCATTGCTTTTCTTTTTCCTTTTACGATACCCGTCATTATCTGTTCATAATCTTCGCCCGATTACATCTATATACCAAGTGCCCAGCATGTCTACAGGACTTGCGTCTGATGAAGTTGCGGAAGATTACAAGAACTCGCTCGAGGACCTGACAGGAAACGATAAGTTCCAAATTAGCAATCTCACAGTGATTGCAAAGGAAAATACTGAACATGCGATGGCCATCTCCCGAGTACTGGAGAATCATATTCGGACAGTAGGTGCTTCGTCTTTGTTTCCTCGTTTCCCTTTTCACATCATGCTCGTCTTCTCATTGCTTAAGACTTTTCTCCCGTTCCCTTTCGTTGCGACCGCTTAACTCGAGCACTCGTAGCAATATTGATATATGCAGCTCTCTAACTCGGATCTTCATTTGTAGACTCCGCCAGCTCAGAAACTTCCAGCTCTTTATGTAGTTGATTCTGTTGTCAAAAATGTAGGAACGCCCTACACTCTATTTTTGGGGCGCAACCTCTATCAGACCTTCATGAACGCATATACGCTCGTCGATTCTCAAACCCGCAAGAAACTGGATGAGATGTTGAAAACTTGGAAAGAGCCTGTTCCTGGTTCCCTGGATACTAGACCTGTTTTCCCCGTTGAAATAACCCGCAGTATTGAGAATGCTCTTATCAAAGCCAGAACAGCCGCGCTTCAGAATCAGCAGGCAAGAAGCCAGCACGATATCCTTGGGCGGAATCGCGGAGTTACTACTCCTCCAACTTCTACTACCTGGCGGAACACTCCAACCCCGCCGCAAATTCCCCCACGACTTACCCAATCCGCCAACCAAAATATCCCCCAACAGTACCCGAGTAATGGGCACCAGCACTACGTGAGTGTCCAATCTGCAGCCGAGTGGTGTAGTCCATTCTCGAACTAATAATATCTTACAGCCGTCGGCTCAACCGGTTCAGCCATACGGGCAACCATTTCAAGAGTCAATTGACCTTAGCGCATTACACCGTGATATAGAGAGTTTGATCGCGACCGCTCGAGCTGACTTTGCAATTAATCCACTTGACCCTTCAATTCAGCAACGGCTAAAAGCTCTTTTAGACCTCCAGAACATCCTGCAGCAGCAAAAGCTACCGCAAGACCAGCTAAAGCTTATTCGAGATCAGGTATCTCAGCTTTCCCCGCAGTCACCCCAAGCTCAGCCTCCCCCTCGGGTTGTTCCAACTCCACCTATACCCCAGGCAGCTCAATCAATACAAAACCACACCCCGCAGCCGAATCTTCAAGCCCTTCTAAACCCTGCCACGATTGCGGAGCTTATAAAAGCGACAACAAACCAGCAAAGCCGAACACCACCACCACCGCCGGTGGTGCCTCATATTCCACCATTCCTACAGCCTCAAGCCACCAGCACTCCGCCCCCCCCCGCACCGTCTACAGCACCTACCCTTACAGAGAATCCCTTGATTGCCTCCCTTAGAGCTCGAGGCCTACTCCCGCCCCCAACTTCATCTGCTCCGCCAACACCCCCTAATCTACCTTTCATTCTCCCTGGGCAAGCGGGATATACACCACCCGCTGTTATTTCACAATTATCTAACCCATCTGAAGTCAAAATTAACATACAAATGACCTCAGCGTCCATCAGGATGTAAGCTCCCTTGTATAAAAATATAAAGTAAATAACTAGCCGCAATAGTCCTATACATTAACCGTTCCCTTTTGTCTATCTAGCCCGAGGCCGAACCTAATTTCTACGCTGTACGAAGAAAAGCCGAATCGATGCGGAACATGTGGCCGCCGCTTTCATTCAGATGATCAAGGAAAAGAGAAAAAGGCACGACACTTGGATTGGCATTTCAAAACTAATCAGCGCATGACTGAGGCATCCAAGCGAGGACAGAGTCGTAGCTGGTATCTGGGTGAGCGGGTAAGTAAAACCTGTCTTTTCTTTTCTCTTCTTCCGTTTTCTTTTGATTGGCAAACCTCCTCACTCACAGCTAACACAAACAAACGCAGGAATGGATAAAATCCCGAGAGTACGACGACGATACCGGTGGCCAAACAGGTGAAGGTGCAACTTCCACCAACGGATCAGCGACAGATGCTGCTGCGGCTGGAGCAAAGAAATCATCGCAGAAGCCATGGATCCACGCACCCAACGACGCGGCGCTACGCAATGCACCATGCCCAATCTGCCAGGAGAAGTTCGAATCGACGTGGTCTGAAGAAGCGCAAGACTGGATCTGGCATGATGCCAGTAAGGTGGGGAGTCGTGTATATCATGCAAGCTGTTACTCGGAAGTTACGAGGGATGGCACGGCGACGGGACAGGGGACGCCGGTTGGTAGAACCGGGACTCCAGACTCTGTCTTGGGGAAGAGGAAAGCTGAGGTATGATAGTCACCCCGCCCTCCTCCTCCCCGGCTTGATAATTTGGAAGAAATCGCACGTATAGACTTGTGCTAACCTATAATCTCCCTCTCTCTCTTTTTATTTGCCTCTAGGAACCAGAAAGTGTCACAACTAGCGTTAGAATAAAAACTGAGCCTGCATCATGACATTTTGAAATCTTCAAAAATTTTCCTTCTCTTCTCAACCTTCCCCTGGGGCCCAACTTCCCTTCATTTTAGACAACTCCTGTATACCCTCCCCAAGCTCCCTCCCTCCCTGTCAACACTTGTCTTGATAACTCCTCACGCCGTGCTCACGCCGGCCTTATATACCCAATCTCCCCATCCCTCCATTTTTCTACTTCAGCGTAATGTAGTAGCTACTGGTCGCATATAAAATCTGTCCGATACTTTCGTTTAGACCGTGTTTTTTATCTGTTATTAACTTTTTTTCGTTCACTTGTTACCATAGGATGGCATGGCATGGTATGTCTCATTCGAGGTCATGCCCTGATCTGTTTTATAGACTCAATCTTCGCAAGTCAAAAAGAAAATTAGTTTTTAGCCTTCATTATTTTGTGCTAGCTGCGTAAATTGTTTAGTGCTTCTTCCATCTATTTAATGGAAATATGGCCAGTTAGTTTTGCCACTAAATTCCAATTTAAAAAAATATACTCCGTTCTTAAAGAGAAGAACCTCCACGTTAGGTACTGTACAACCAACGCACACATGTTTATTTCTGGTTGTCTTTGTCTTCTCGATATGCCGAAACCCCCATAAGCGTAACACCGGAAAATCCAGAATGCGGGCCGATATTTTCCATTGCTTTCCCCCTCCCCAACCTCCCGAGCCGTAGTTTCAGTGGCTTGGACGAGTACAGGCTCAGTTACATCGCTTTTTGTGGGGGAGGGGCAGGGAGCTTGAAGCAATGCAAGGATAGGTGGTAACCCTGTCAAAAACGTAACCCCGCTCATCGACATCGTTCATATATATTAATAAACCGGTCCCACGCATTTTGTCCTTGCATAATCTCCCTTTGGTTTTTACCGTCGGCTTACGAACGACGATTCCTTGCCTTCTTCTTTCTACCCCTAATTTAATATCTTCATTTGACGTATTCTTAATTGATCGACTGCCTGTATAACAATGGCGGAACCATATAATATTCGGTGGGGGTTTATGGGTACGTTGAAGCTGTTCAAATTCCACACCTCTCTGTTTGTCATTGCCAGCCAATGGTTGTCCTTCCATGGAGAGAGCTTCTATTAATACTTAATCGCATGGTCTAGCTACGGGAGGGATTTCCAAATGTAAGAGAGAAAATCCCATCAAACAAAGACCAGAGCAAATTAAAAAATACCATAAACCCCCTCGGGGGGGAGCATTCCCTACACCAAAATATCTAACATGAATACCTTCCACACCCAGCCTTCGCAAGGGACATGCTCATCGACCCCTCCCTGCGCAACGCCTCCGACATCTCCCACACAATCGCCGCCGTCGCCTCCTCCACCTCCCGCGAGCGCGCGCAGCAATTCATCACAGACCTCTCCATCCCACAACCCTGCACCGCCCACGGCTCCTACGAGGCCCTCGTCAACGACCCAAACGTCGACATCGTCTACATCGCCACGCCGCACTCGCACCATTTCCAGAACGCCATGCTGGCGCTGGGCGCGGGGAAGCATGTGCTGTGCGAGAAGGCGCTGACGACCAATGCGGCGCAGGCGCGGATTCTGGTTGAGACGGCGCGCCGGCGCAGGCTGTTCTTGATGGAGGCGGTGTGGACGAGGTTTTTCCCGCTGTCGGTGCAGATTCGGGAGTTGGTGGGTAAGGGGGAGATTGGGGAGGTGGTGAGGGTTGTGGCCGATACGAGTTGCGGGAGTACGGATCCGGAGGGGGACTGGGGGACGACGCATCGGATGGTGAATATGGATTTGGCTGGGGGGGTGCTGTTGGATGGTGAGTGTTAAGATATGTTTTCATTTGTATTAAATGTTCAATCAACTTCCTTGATATCCTACACCCTTTGCATACGAGGTTACTACTGGGACGTACTCCCACGCTAAACTCGCTGTATATATACAGTGGGCGTCTACTCCCTAACATGGGCCTTCCAAATCCTCTACCATACCCGACCCCTTGCCGAACGCAAACCACCCAGCACCATCAGCTCCCAAATGATCCACTACCCGGCCACAGGCGCCGACGAATCCACCACTATCCTGCTCGAATTCCCCCAGTCGACGCCCGCAGGCACGTACAAAGCGCAGGCGGTCGCCATGACGAACTTCCGTCTGATCTCCGACCTGGACGGGAAATGGTCCGCGGGCCCCACAGTGCGCATCCAGGGCACGCGCGGCGAGATTCAGGTCTTTGGCTACCCGTTCCATCCGGATAGCTTCAAGGTTATTCCGCTCGGTGAGGGGCGGGAGATCAGAGAGGTTGTGGGTGAGTTTCCCGGGCAGGGGAAGGGGATGTATTGGGAGGCTGATGAGGCGGCGAGGTGTGTGCGGGATGGAAAGCTGGAGAGCGAGACGATGTCGTGGGAGGAGAGTCTGGTTATTATGGATGTTATGGATGAGGTGAGGAGGCAAGGGGGGTTGAGGTATCCGGATGAGATTGAGTCGACGGAGTATCCGGTGGCGCTTGCGGGGAAGAAGGGGGTTTCTTAGGCTGTACAAGCAAATAATTTTTTATACATAGGTATTGATAGGTTGATGATTTCTTTTCTGAGGGGGTGTGTGTGAGAGAGAGAGAGAAATTACTGTCTTGGAGGAAGTAATATTTATCTGGGAGACGAGACGAAGCTCTGCCAGTCACCCAGGTACATTACATTGTATGGATATATATTTATACCGTCTCTTTTAGCTATGGAAATCTACGAATGATATGAATGAAAATGACTTCTAACGTTTCACCATCAAATCAGCGTCAGCTCCCCAAGTGAAAGCTGCCGCCTTCCACAGAAAGTAATAAGTAGAAAGTGAAGGAAAAGGAAAAGAGTAGAAGATTCCAGTTTTTGGGAGGAGGGCAATTGTTTCCATTCTCTGACTATCTATTTTTGTATATTGGGGTGTGGGAATTCATTAAAATAGAGAGCACGAGGAGCGAAAAAAAAAAAAAAAAAAGGAGAAAAAGAAACAACCTTCAGAATACAAATCTTACGCCTCATCTTCCCATACACGCCAACCCCCACAGGTTTGCATTTTTTTTCGTTGACTGCCTCTCCGTCATGATGGTGGGATGGGCTGGTACATTCCTCCTTTTCCATTCTTCCTTTGGGCCTCAGTGACAAGCATTCTTCGAAGGAAAGAAAGAGTAGAGAGATAAACTTGAGATGGAGAACAAGACGGGCAGTCCATGGGTCGTTGAACAAATGCCTCACCAGACGTGCAGTGCTATCAAATTGACAATGGGGGACATTAAAAGGGGGTTGGTGGTTAGGTTTGAGCGAAGAGAGAAGAAAAAGGAATAAATCACGAAATATCAAGGAAAAAAAAAAAAAAAAAAAAAAAAAAAAAAAAAAAAAAAAAAAACCTCTGGGGCAGATTGTTAAATCACAAAGGGAATGCTTCCCGTGTACTCTTACAGTCCAGTCCGTACAAGAATTGAAGATTGGAGATTTATTTCGTTAAAAAAGAGAAAAAAGAAAAAAAGAAACAGCGTCTGCAAACATAACAACAAGCCCATCCTCCTCCCATTCATTATTATTGTTCATTTTAGCGAAAACAAACCGATCGTGTTCGGAAGAAAAACGGGCCGTATAGATTTTTCTTCTCAACACAAGGGTTGGGTTTTTTTTTTTTTTTTTTTTTTTCTGAACTTCATGGCGATGACGAACGTGAAAGCTGTTGGCAATACGATTGGCGAAGAAAAAAATAAATCAGACGGCCAGTTATTTTGTTTAATTTAGCGAGCTGTGCCAGGGGCAACAGTCTCAGCGACGACGACATCCTCAGCGTCGGTGGTGGTGGACGAAACAGACGTAGCAGCGGCAACCTCAGCTTCAGCAACGGCAGTGTCGGTGTCGATGGCGGTGTCCATGGTGACGGCGGCTTCCTCCTCCTTGGTGGTCTCGACGACGGGGGCCACCTCAGGAGTCTAAGACTATGGCGTCAACATACACAACCACCTTCGAAACGCGGAAATGTTATGATCAATTGGGTTGTTCCGAAAATGAAGATGAAGAAGAGAAGAAAGCAAAGATTAATTCTCGACATTGGAGTGTGCTGATGGTTTTTGGGTATGGTCTGGGAACAGGCTTTGTCTTTCGCGATGAAAAAAAGAGGATGAAAAGGGAGATGGGATAAACTTACGGTGCGACCGGCTTGCTCGTCAACAGCCACGGCAGAGGCAGTGGTTTCACCAAGATGACCAAGGTCAGCCAGGTTCATGGTGCGTGGCATGCTGCGGATTTCTGGGTAGATATCAACGGCACGACCGTCATGGCGAGTAATTGCTGTACGAGAATAAGGGGGAGGGGAGGGAGAGGGATATTTCTTAGCAAAGGCCCCGTTCGAAATCAACAAAAGGGGAGTGAATGGCAAATCTCCTGAATGGGACATCAAAAGCCCCCCCCCCTCTTTTCTTTCTCTGGCATATTTGGTCCCATTTCATCAGAGAGAGAGAATGGATGGGAACAGGGAAAAAACTTACGACGCAAATTATGCATATCCAGATTCAACGTGGTCTGGGGGCTAAAAGTTGGCAGCAAATAAGGAGACAGAGCATCAACGAGTTAGCCGTCTGCTCACCAACTACCAAACTGGCACAAGCAGCAATGAAACACCAAAGGACACACACAAATGCCTTCAAAACAAACAACCCCCTTTAAAACAAGGGAATGGAGATGGGGATTCTATATCTGTCAATTCCCCTGGGAGACGAGGACACGAGTGGACTTACAACTGAGGAGACCCGATCTCCAACCCACGAACAGTGACAGACTCGTCATCGTCGTCCTCGTCGTGACGGCCGCAGCAGGAATAGGAAGTGCCCATTCCTGAAGACGCTGGCAGGTTCACTAGCGTTGATGCGGCTTGCTGAGGGATAGAGGACCTGCTTGATGAGGATTTGATCTCTCTCTAAGGGGTTCTGTGATGGATGGCAAACAATGACAAGAAGTGATGTGAAAGAGAGTGATGAAGAGAAGAAGAGAGAAAGAGAAGAAGAGAGGAAGAGAAAGAAGAAAAAGAGGGCAGCTGAGGGACATCATGCCATGACAAAGATAACGACACGACTCAGCACAACATCACACTACACAACAGCTCTGATTCACTGGCCCATGCGCTCATGACATTTCAGAGAGTGAGGAGATCACAGTTGTCACCTAGCAACTACAGCAGCATCATGAACAGAGGCGGGAGGGGAGAGAGGGAAGGGGGGGAAGAGGTGAAAGGGGGAAAAGGGGGTGGTATTCGGAGGACAAAGGGTCCGTTTATTGGGAATAGAAATAGAATACGGATGAAATGGAAATGAACAATAGAAATCCTGAATATCCTTCTGGATAGTTTGCTCCTTTTTCTTTCTGATACCAAGTATTTGCCCGGCAATGTGCAGGTTATAGAAATAAGAAGAAGAATGAGGAGGCGGAGTATATTGAAAGGAAAGAAACCACAATCATCCTTCTATATCCATCAAGGAGAAGCAAATACAGAAGAAATAAGAACAAACCGAAACATTTGTTCAGATAGGTAGAAAGAGAGAATAGAAAGCAAAAAAAGAAGAAGAAAAAAAAGAAAAGAAGAACAAGAAGAATTGGAGACAAAAAAGCGATTCAATATATAGTTATCAGTCAGTAGTTAGTCGCCCGGTTGATTGACAGTAGCAGAAGGGGGTATTCTTTTACAACAGCACGCTTTTGTCTTCCTTTTTCTTCTGTTCTGCAAATGTTCCTTATTTCACCTTTCCCATTCATGCACGAGCGAGGTCCGATGCGAGGTCCCCTGATGGAATGGGCGGATTCTTACCTCCTTGTTATCACCGGCGAAAATTAAGAAAAGAGAAAGAAAAAGAAAACCGATAAAAAAAGAGAGGAAAAAGAGAAAATAGTAGAAGTTTCGCGCATACAATTCTGGACGCATATATGATAAGATTCTCCAATAGGGGTTTGGTTATGCTTGATAGGTGGGCTGGTATCCATTTATAACGCACCGGAGGGAGCAAAACTTAAGAGGGGATCCACTGGAGGGATCCAGATGACATGGTGATGGAGAGAAAAAGGCACCGAGTAAGAATATATATAAAAAGGAAAGAGGAATTGGTCGAAATGAGACGACACACGCACACACACATACACAGAGAGAGAGAGAGAGAAACGTAGGGAGGACTACACGAAGAGAGTAATATAAAGGGGTAAAACAGTAATCAGCCTAGTAATCTTTATTTCGACATGCTGATCTTGCCAAGTATCCCACTCGAAGCTGCAGCCTTATCCGCATCGAAAACCTGCAGCAGGCTCTTCCACACCTGTCCAGGCTCCTGGCTGGCGTCAATCCCCTTCCAGATGCCAGTGGTCTTGTAGTATCCCACAACAGGCTCCGTCTGCGAATGGTACGTCTTCAGTCTCTTACTCAGCGCATCGGCGTTATCATCTGACCGCTGGACCAGCGGCTCACCCGTGATATCGTCCTTCATGGCCTCCTTAGGTGGGTTGAAGATCTTGTGATACGAGCGTCCTGAGGCGGGGTGCACTAAGCGGCCAGTTATCCGCGCGACGAGGAGGGCGTCGTCGATCTGGAGCTCGATGGCGTGTTGGAGTTTCTGGCCGCGAGAATTGAGCATGCTGTCTAATCTTTCGGCCTGGGCGACTGTGCGGGGGAATCCGTCCAGGATAAAACTGGTGTTTTATAAGCAAATACAAAATTGCATTTTCCTCGCGTTAGCAAAAATTCACGAGACGTTGGGGATGGCCAAAGGAGGGCGAGATAACTCAAAGCCAAACACAACAAGGAGGGAGGGGGTATTTCTTATTCTTTACCCGTTCTGGCACTCCTTGTTATTCTCCAATTCGTGCTTGATCATGTTAACCATAATCTCATCGCTAACCAATCCACCTTGGTCCATGATCTTTTTCGCCTCCTTGCCCAGCTCAGTCTTGCGAGCGACTTGTGACCGCAGCATGTCTCCGGTGGCCTACAGATGACCAAAAGAGAAAAAAAGTCAGCCGGGGATATATACCTTCTTTACTTGTTTGTAATCGGAACAATGTACTCACCAGGTGACAGGCGCAGAATTTTTCCTTGATTTTAGGTGCTTGCGTTCCCTTGCCTGTTGAAAGAAGACGGTTGATATTCAGCCATTGGATTGTACAGTACGGTTTTTTTTTAATTTTATGTCTTTTAGAAAACATATATGTATGTCCATATGTAAAATAGAAAGGGAAGAAACGGAGGAGAAAAACGCACCCGCGCCTGGAGGGCCCATCAAGATCATCCGCACAGATTCCGCGACGGACTTAGGCTGCGAAGAGCCACCTCCGTGCAGCAACCGCTCTTCCAATTGAGCCACGCGCGACTCCAGCTCGCCGATGATGGTCTTAAGGCCATCGACCGTTTCATCCTTGATGGGAGCCATTGTGTGGAACGAAGTGTCGGGGAGATGGGGGAAGACGGGAAATGGAGTGGAGATTGGGGGGGATGGAGTCAACGTCAACGGAAGACGGCCGGCGTGCTCGAGGTCCAGCAGTCGCTCAGTTTCGACAAAGGAAAGGAACGAGAAAATGGTAGTTGCTGTTTTGTTGAAGATGTGTGGCGTAGGTTGATTGAGGTATATTATTGTAGTATAGTGGTGGGAGGTAGAGTGGAGAGGGTTTGGAACCTGGAACTGGAGCTTTTTTTTTTTTTTTTTTTTTTTTTTTGCCCTCTACACCGGGAGAAGTGAGTGAGGTTGTTGGGATGGGAAACGAAACGAACGAACCAGCGAACCAGCGACGGCAAAACCACAGCTTTCTTTCCTTCTCGCAGTTCCCACACGGCCGAGGTGCGCTTCAGGCGTCTTATTATTTACTTTTTTCCTGCCAGCCATCAAGCCAGCTAAACTTATTCCAAGGGACGCCGGTTCTATAGGCCCATTGCCAGGCACCAACAAACCCCCCCAACAGGCGGACCAGGCAACCCGGCAGATCCACCCTCGCGCGACATTATTGCCGAAGATCTGGTCAATGCCTCTGTAACCTTTTTGAATCCAGTAGTAACGTTATTTCTTTGCGCTCGGCTGGAGGAGAGCTGAAGCACCAAAAAGGGGAAAGACTGAGCGGATTGGGTCTGTTCTATGTAATTTTTTTTAAGGCAAATACTGATATAGTTATATATATATATATATATATACATGCTTCCCTTGACACGCTCGTTCTACTCAAAATAGGTTTCCCGTATTATCTCACCTCCATTTATCTATCTACCATTGTAGATTATTTCTACGGCAATATTCAACCAACTTCAAGCTGCGATCTTTTTCCCGAGCCCTCGTCAGCCACATTGTATTGATCCCCCAACCAGCCACAGCCTGGTTAGTCAGCATCACCGGGTTGCTCCCCCCAGCTTCAACGAATCCGACGCATTGAAAGCTGCACAGCACAGCTATTTCACCACCACTTCAACCTAACTCCTCCCACGACCGTATCTCTCAACTCTTGTTCCCCTCGTTTCTTCCCGCTGCTGGACTGTCCGTATACCCCTCTCTCTCTAACCCAGCATGCCTGCCACCACTGCAGACACCTTGTCCATGGTGACACGAACTGTCTCTGTCGCCCCGTTAGTCCTCCTCTCTGTCGCAGATCATTACGGACGCTCAGCCAAGGGAACGAGACGGCGGGTAGTTGGAGTACTGCTGGGCCAAAACGATGGCAAGAATGTCAGGGTTTCGAACAGCTTTGCTGGTATGTTTCACTTTTGCTCCCATACCATACCGGTCCTTCTGCTAAACACAAATATTTCGACCTCTACATATAGTACCCTTCGAGGAAGATGACAAGGATCCCTCCGTCTGGTTCCTAGACCACAATTTCGTCGAGTCGATGAATGATATGTTCAAGAAGATCAATGCTCGTGAAAAGCTCATTGGATGGTACCACTCCGGTCCCAAACTCAGAGCCGCTGATCTGGAGATAAATGAGCTCTTCAAGAGATACACACCAAATCCCCTACTAGTGATCATCGACGTGCAACCAAAAGAGGTTGGCGTACCTACGGATGCCTACTTTGCTGTTGAGGAAATCAAAGATGTGAGTGTGCACACTGTTTTTGCTCTCTCGATCGTGGTGTTGGTTGTATGTTGCGTATGCTGATACGTTTTCACGAACAAAAAGGACGGCACCACCACATCGAAAACTTTTGTTCATACCCCTTCCATAATCGAAGCCGAAGAAGCAGAAGAGATTGGCGTTGAACACCTCCTTAGGGATATAAGAGACGTTGCTGTCGGCACTCTCTCCACCCGCATAACTTCCCAACTACAATCATTACAAGGCCTCCATCTCCGGCTCCGAGACATCGGGCAATATTTACAAAAAGTGCTAGACGGCGACCTGCCCGTCAACCACGCCATTCTCGGAAACCTCCAGGACGTCTTCAACCTTCTCCCCAATCTTTCCACCCCCAAGGCAAACAACACGCAAGTAAACGGAACGGAACAGCCACAGACCGAAAACACGGAGCTTGCACGCGCCATGAGCATCAAGACCAACGACCAACTTATGGCCATCTACCTCAGCAGTTTGATCAGAGCCATTACTGCCTTCCACGACCTTATCGAGAACAAGATTCAGAACCGCCAGCAGCAGGAGGAGCAAGACGCCAAGAAAGAAGAAGAAAAGAATGGCCCCATGACGAATACCAACGGCAATAATAACACCAATAATACCAAAAACTCCAAGTCACCGCCTGGCAACAACGATTCTAAGGAGGAGCAAGAGGGCGCGAAGGATAAGGGGAAAAAGAAGGGATGATTTCGTTACTTTCCCCTCCCCCTCCCTTCTATGCTCATTGCTACATCGCTCTTCTTTTCTTAAAATCTATCACGCCCTATCATGTCCCCTCCCCTTTTCCCTCCATCACCTTCCGCTTTCTCCCTTGTGGTTCGCTAATTCTAGCTCCCTTCCCGTCCCCATCCATGCCCTTGATACCTTCTGTCAAGCAGCATGATATCTATTCATGTAAAATTTAAACGTCATGAAATAAATTAGAGTCTATACTCCTTGGCCACACCCTGTTTCTCCCCTTCCATATACCTAATCTCTCTTTGCAGCGGGTTGTGACTGAGTGAAGGCAACAGTCTATATAGATGTGCCGTATGATGATGAAAGTGGACATCGTTTGGTTTGGGTTAGCAAGATAGAAAGCTTGGAGCGGGTATGAAGGACGGCTTCTTTTCCTGCTCTTCTATTTCTGATGACACACAGAAAAGTCTTTTCAAAGTAATGCAGCTGGTGGTTGTAACCAACTGAATGGAGATTTGGCCCTGCGCTGGCCTTTTTTTTTCGGTGTGCGGTCTAATTTTCATGTGATAGGATGATATATATCTATGGACAGCTAGGTACGGTACACTGGTCCACCCTCGTTTAGTAGAACAAAATACAGCGCTAGGGAATAACCGGTGATCATAATAACCCGACGGGCCATAGCTATTTGTATGTACATACAATACAATCTGCCACAGGACAGCCTACCCTTTAAGCTGCTCGCTCAAGCGGACCCTTACCCCGTAACATGAACCTCCAACCAAACACTGTCAGCTACTGGGACAGAAGAGCTCAATCACCACTAGTTAACACTGGAGGAAGAGGGGCTGGAATACACACAGGAGAGCTAGCCTCGGTTGACAAAAACACCACTGATAACGTTGATTTATGCTGATCTACAAGGAGATGAAGGAAAAAGCGGGGGAGGAGGGAG
>NW_025544779.1:0-175151 GCF_000003525.1 Blastomyces dermatitidis ER-3 | reverse complement strand
TGCATACGGAGTAGTTTAAACCAGAGCAAACCTCCCAGCCATAACCTCTTCCCGCTCCCTTTCCCGACCACCACCACGACCATCATCACCATCACCACCACCACCACCCACATAAACCCTCCCAACCCCACGACCAAACAACGCCGGACACTGGTTCGCCAACAAGCAGGCGAGGAGGTGCTTGCACACGGGCGTATTCTTCATCGAGTCTCTGGTTAGCGTGCCGCCAAATGGGAAGGCAGGTGTAGGTGTTGATGTTGATGTTGATGTTGAGGATGGAGGGTTATTTCTCCCGTCGTGTTTTTCTACCTCTTCTCCTTCTTCCTGGTCACTATTTTCCGCCCCCGTTGTGGTCCTTGTAGCAGTAGCAGTAGCAGTAGCAGTGGTGTGCTCGGGAGAATCAGAATCAGAATCAGAATCAGAATCCAAGTATCGAAATGCGGCCATGCTAAAGGCGGGACAGGAGCAGTTCCAGGCGTTTAGGCAGACGAGGTGGGGGGGTTTGGTTTTTGAGGTGGGGTTATTATTCTTATTGGCATTATTGGCATTATTGGTATTTGGTCTGGTTGTATTCATCATGCTCGAAGATGAGGATAAAGAGTTGACAAAGTATATCCCCCCGTCTATATTTCCTCCTCGTCTATATTGCTGCTGCTGCTGCTGCTGCTGTTGCTCTGCTTCTCCTGCCCCCTGTCCTCGATCATACACATCCTCGTCATAGTCATCGCCATATTCATATTCATATCTTTTTATCCCCCTCCGGTCTAGGATATCCAGAGCCAGGAGCAGTTCGTTGGGGAAGAGGCAATGTAGAGTTAGGAGGAGGGGTTTTACTTTTGAGAGGACGGGGGCAGGGAGTTGGGTGAGCGGGTTGTTGTTATTATCATGTGTTTCTGTGGGAGGAGGGTTGTTCTGATGTTGACGCTGCGTATTGTTGTTGTTATTCTGGTCTGGAGGTGGTGCTGCTACCGCGCTTGAGGGTGGTGGTGGTGGATGGAATTTGGACAGCTGGTAGATTACTGAGGTGATGATTTGAGGGGTGTTTGGGAGGGGGTTTCCCATTGTTTTGTCCTTTGAAAAGGAAGCTGAAGCTGGAGATATATTGGAAATTGTTATCTGAGGGGGTGATTGTGCTTGTTCATGTTCTCTTTATGTCTACTGTGAGGTTTTCAAGTTGTGAGTGAGATGTATAAAAGCTCCACTGGCGGGCCCCTTAAAAACATTGATGTTCAGCACTGAAAAAGAAACTTTGCTATTTATTTAACAGAGAAAATGATAAATCCAAAGCTACCCATTCACATACATTATTCATGATCTACTCTTAGGTCTCCTCTACAATGATCGTAAAATCCTCGATTGACCGAGGCAAACTCGAACTACCTAGGTATCCTACTCATACTTAGAGCAAAGTAGGCATAAACTCTGGATAATACAACGGGCTATATCCGGAATTGTTCATTTCAAGGGAAATAGAGCAGATAAATTTAAAGACGCAGTTGGGGGGGGCATTGAATAAAATTAAGTTATATAACCCATCATTGTCCTCGGATTGGATAACTGGAACAACGGTGCCGCGATCAGGGGTTATTTAGCATACCAAACCTTTGGTCATCAACTGTACTTATTTATCTATCGCCCTTGGAAGCTTCTGTAGTTAGTGCCGTCGTCACCCGTCAATCGCGGCTTTTTAGCGCTGGAGGGAAGAGGATATTCAGATTCATTGGTGGTTGGGGACGTACTACGCTGTATTATTAATATTTAATAGTTAGTAAAACTCACAATGCCTTTAAAAAGTCCATCCACCGCCAATTTACCACGTACAATATCTACGTTCGTTAACCCCGAATTTCCTTTCACACCGTTCATATTTCATTGTCATGGCAGCAGCATCAGAAACTTCCAGAGGAGACTGGTTGATAGGTGCGGGTATGGTGAGTGGGACTCAGGGGGCCATTTAGTGATTTTGTATTCGGATTTCCTAGTTCGCTAGTTTTTTTTTTGGCTCTGAACACAGCCTGCCAAAAATAAACATATATGGGTTTTGATCAAAATATCGGTCATCATGTGTGACTATTTCGAAAGTTGACCGCTGTCACGTTCTCATTTATTATCCTCCATGACCCATCGGCCGTTAGATTGCCGCGCAAACATATCATCGTGCTCAGTTTCAACTTTGGAAACAGCAATGCTCGATGACTGAAATCGGTTGATACAGAGGTTTCCCTGCAGCGTTCCTGTCGGGTTGGATATGGCGTGTGAGGTCTAACTTATCCTTGAAAGGCAAGCCTGCAAAAAATTGTGTAGATTTCTCCTGCTTCGCTGCAGTCGACCAATATTCCTCAGCGAACACGGCAATATTGCAAGCCAGGCGGGGCCCGCTTCAAACTGGAGAGTATGTCAACTTCTTAAACAACCACTGGGCAAACACTCTGGAATGCAGAAGAGAGGTAAGGACACTATTGCGATAGCAAAGCTTGGTTTTGTTCTCCATTCCTCTAGATTCTTAACAATATCGAATCCCTGCTCCACTTGGAATAAAATGTCAAAAGCCGCGTATGGTCCTTCAAGCCTGAGAAAGGCGAACAAAGTAAAGCCTACCTCGCCACTTTCCATTATATATTCCTCCAGACTGCGAGTGCTTCCAATTCGCTCTGGGGATTTCCCTTCCGAATTCATGTTGGGGAGCCTAGAGGGGGGTTAGGCATGTTGCAGCAACTGCGGTTTTCAGCAAGCTTGAAAAGTGGGTAACAGCTACTTGATAACTGGAAAGGAGAAGATGGAGAGCGCAAAAGAAGATTGAAATGGTAGAGACACGGAATGAACAGATATACAGGGCAATGAGAACATCCGGCATTGTTAAATATACGCAATCAAAAAGGGCATCTCCCAGAAATGCCATTGAAATTAATCGCATCATGAACCGGAAGCTTGCCGCAAGAACGTATAATTCTTTACATAGTATCCCTAATGCTTCAAGCAACCCTGGTTAAAATAGGGGAAGAACGATCCCGAAAGACACGTTACATATCTCTAAGAAGCAATCTTGCCTTGGGCAAATCGGCATATGCTCAGGCATACAGCCCTGAGAGTTGATGTTTTTATATTATTAATGTCTCGGGCATATATAGTTATACATACTCTTTAGACCTCCATCACAATTAAATGGCGGGGCATCAAGATGACGCTTAGTCATCCACAGCTCTCCATCTATGACTCCTCGCCGATGCCGCAAGGACTATAATTTTTATTTTTTTGAGTACCTCCATTTCGTTAATGAACAGCATTAACTCGCTATTCAATGGGCCTACAAAAATATCTATATGTTTGTCGGTGAATTGCTAGGCTAATATTTTTTTCTCTAGTATATTTGCAGAGAATTTGGACGTCAATTCCTTACCATCTCCTTCACAATGGTGGAATTACCAGACCCCACCATTGACCTGGATTGGTCTGGTTATGTCGGGTCAATCCAGTCGCATTTCGCTGAGAACGCAAAGAAATACCCAGACCGAGTATGCGTGGTAGAAACTGAATCGTTGGAAGCTCCGGAGAGGAGATTCACCTACAGACAGATCTATGAGGCATCAAATACCCTCGCACATTACCTTCACGATGCCGGAGTCACCAATGGCGATGTTGTGATGATCTGGGCGCACCGGTCTGTCGACTTGGTTGTTAGCATTATGGGGACTTTGGTATGTCCAATTCTTTGTGTATCTTTGTTTTCTTATCTTGGATTACTTCTATCTGGTCAATTGGTATACTAATTCCTCCTTTTTAACGTAGATGTCCGCTGCAACTATGAGCATCCTCGATCCTGCCTACCCACCAGCCAGGCAACAAATATACCTGGAGGTCTCCCAGCCTTGTGCATTGGTTAATATTGAAAGAGCAACGCACGAGGCCGGCCCTTTGGCGCCAACTGTGCGAAAGTATATCGATGAAGAGCTTAAATTGAAAGCGGAAGTACCATCATTACGTATTCACGACAATGGACTTTTATCCGGGGGCGAGATTGATGGACAGGATATCTTTGCCCAGGTCAGGTCAAAGGCTTCTTCCTCTCCAGTTACACTCGTAGGGCCTGATAGCAATCCCACACTTTCGTTTACTTCTGGCAGTGAAGGAAGACCGAAGGGCGTTCTTGGCCGTCATTTCAGTTTAGCCAAATACTTTGGCTGGATGGCTGAGAGGTTCGAGCTTACTTCAGAGAGCCGATTTACCCTTCTGTCAGGAATTGCACATGATCCCGTACAAAGAGATATTTTCACTCCTCTCTTTCTTGGCGCGCAATTGTTGGTTCCCTCGAAGGAGGATATCCAACATGAGAAGCTTGCTGAATGGATGAGTGAGCACAAGCCTACTGTTACTCATTTGACACCAGCAATGGGACAGATTCTCGTTGGTGGCGCATCAGCAAAATTTCCATCGTTAGACAGAGCCTTCTTCGTTGGCGACGTCTTGACCACGAGGGACTGTCGGAGCTTAAGGGAACTTGCCGTGAACGTCAACATAGTCAACATGTATGGGACTACCGAAACGCAGCGTGCAGTAAGCTACTATGAAATACCGAGCCGGGCGAAGAACCATGACTACCTGGACAAACTCAAGGATACCGTACCAGCTGGGAAGGGCATGAAAGACGTTCAGCTCCTTGTTGTCAATCGAGATGATCGTACCAAGCTATGCAAGGTTGGAGAAGTGGGAGAAATATACGTCCGTGCTGCTGGTCTTGCGGAGGGGTACAAGGGAGATCAAGCCTTGAACAGCCAAAAGTTCCTTTTGAACTGGTTCGTGGACAATGAAAGGTGGGTTGAAGCTGACAAAAAGAGTAACAAAGGTGAGCCTTGGAGGAAATACTACTTCGGCCCAAGGGATAGACTTTACCGGACTGGAGACCTCGGTAAATACCTGGAGACGGGAGATGTGGAGTGTACCGGTCGTGCCGACGACCAAGTCAAGATCCGCGGTTTCCGCATCGAGCTCAATGATATTGACAATAACTTGCGCCAACATCCCTTAATCAGAGACTGCAAGACTCTTGTCCGGAGAGATAGATATGAGGAGCCAACACTCGCCAGTTACATTGTCCCTGAGCTGAAAGAGTGGCCACGATGGTTGAAAGATCAAGGCCTCGAGGATGTTGAGGACGAGGGAACTGATATCGGTCCCGCAATTATCTATACCAAACGGTTCAGGCGGATGCAAACGGAGATACGAGATCATTTGAAAGATCGCTTACCCAGCTACGCTGTGCCGACAATCTTCATTGTTCTCAACAAGCTACCGCTCAATCCCAATGGGAAAGTCGACAAGCAGAAGCTCCCATTCCCTGATATTGCAGAACAGTCCGAGCCTGCTTCCTCAGAAGACTTGGAAAGATGGGAGTCTATGTCCGAGACGGAACGAGCTGTCGCAACAAAGTGGGCCGATCTGATTCGCGGCCTGAATCCAAAGACTATTACCCCACAAAATGACTTCTTCGATCTCGGAGGCCATAGCATCTTAGCCCAGCAGATGCTATTGACCATCCGCAAAGAAATGGGCGCGAATGTCCCAATAAACACCCTTTACGAATACCCCAGCCTAGGTGGATTTAGTGCACAAGTTGATAGACTACTCAATATAAAGAAAGGCATCGTCAAAGCAGGTGCCGCTACAGAGGAAGAGAAAGATTCCGTCTACTCCAAGTCCCGGGATGAACTTCTCAAGCAACTGCCAACTACATATCAAACGGCGGACCCGGAAGCTATCCGCAAATCCCCTTGCCCTACAGTCTTTCTTACTGGTGCAACTGGCTTTTTAGGCTCTTACATCATCAAAGATATCCTGGAGAGAACTAGTCGCACCATCAAGCTGACTGTGCACGTGAGAGGTGTAAAGGACTCCCAAGCTGCTCTTGATCGACTTCGAAGATCCCTACAGGGCTATGGCTTATGGCAAGAGGAATGGGCAGGCCGACTAGGCTTCGTTGTCGGAGATCTATCCAAACCACAGCTTGGTATTGACCGGCAAAGTTGGCAGACTCTAGCCAACGAAGTCGATTTGGTGATCCACAATGGAGCGGCTGTCCATTGGGTTCGGCCATACAACGATATGATGGCGGCAAATGTTCTTTCCACGATTGACGCGATGAGGCTTTGCAATGAAGGAAAACCAAAGATGTTCACGTTTGTCAGCTCTACGAGCGTGCTTGACACGGATCATTATGTTAAACTCTCACAACAACACCTTAGCACGGGTCGAGATGCTATATCAGAAGACGATGACATGGAAGGCAGTCGAACTGGCTTGGGAACTGGCTACGGGCAAACGAAATGGGTATCTGAGCAGCTCGTCCGCGCAGCAGGAAAGAGAGGCCTCCTGGGCTCTGTTGTTCGACCGGGATACATCCTAGGTGACGCTGAGACAGGTGTTTGCAATACCGACGACTTCTTGATCCGTATGCTGAAGGGCTGTATTCAATTATCCAGCCGGCCACGCATAATCAACACCGTCAACTCTGTCCCAGTAAAGCATGTCGCTCGTGTGGTCGTAGCTGCCGCTCTAAACCCCCTCCCAAGTGGCGTGCATGTCGTCCATGTGACTGGCCACCCACGTCTCCGTATGAACGAATACCTGTCCCTTCTCGAGTTCTATGGCTACAGAGTTCCTGAGGTCGACTATGACATTTGGAAGGATGAGCTGGAGAAATACATTTCAGCTGGTGGCCCAGAGAAGGATCAAGAGCAGCACGCCCTAATGCCTCTCTATCATTTCTGTGTAAACGATCTTCCAGCTACGACTCGAGCTCCCGAGCTCGATGATAGAAATGCCATTAAAATTTTGAAAGCTGATGCTGAGAATTGGACTGGCGTAGACGAAAGTGCCGGATATGGCATCAGTAGGGAGGATGTTGGCAGATACTTGAGCTACCTGGCAGAGATCGAGTTCGTGAGTCAACCGTCGGCCAAAGGCCGGCCATTGCCTAAGGTCCACGTCAGTGCAGCGCAGTTGGAGGCTGTTGGAGCTGTCGGAGGTCGTGGCGGCATGCCTAAATGAAGCAGATGATATGGATTTATCTGCGTGCACCACGCGGTGAACTATTTCTTATGGTATCTGAATATCTTTGATATATACTCAATCCTTTTTAGCTACAGGTATACGGAAAAGTTTTGAGTTATAACTTCCTGTTAAATAAACTTGCCGAACTTGTTCCCTCTCGAATTGTGTGTACCAAGCTTAGAACGAAAAAACGGATCTTCTGGCATTTTATTCCTTGTCAACTCTGCACTCTTCCTCATTTTAAACCTCGTTTCACATACCCACCATCACAACTCTACCATCCGTTGGGCAAAAAACCCCTGGATTCCTGGTATAGCTGATCGACTAGGCTAGATAGACATGTCGATTCGCTACATAAAATTCTCAAAATAAAAAAAAAAAAAATTAAAAATTAAAAAAAATTAAAGCATATCCCTAAATCTCCTCCAAATCATCATCATCTAACCCCAAATCCAACGGCGGAAATTCACCCACCTCAACCCTCTCCGGCTTCACAAACACACCTCTCTTGTCCGGACAGTCGAAATACCGATGTCCTCCCACAGACCCGTCATTTTTGCCAGTAGGTTCATCAAGTTCAATGCCGACCCAGATCGGTACCATTGTGTCTGTGATTTCATCATCATCATCATCTTCTTCTTTTTCTTCTTCTTTAGCGTCTTTGCCCTCCGTTGCTGATGATGATAACGATTTGACTAGCGGAGAAGGAATGGTAGGTACGGGCCCGATGAAGCGGATTGTCCCGCGC
This sequence comes from Blastomyces dermatitidis ER-3, assembly GCF_000003525.1. Lineage (NCBI taxonomy): Eukaryota > Fungi > Ascomycota > Eurotiomycetes > Onygenales > Ajellomycetaceae > Blastomyces > Blastomyces dermatitidis. The sequence goes on along the minus strand of NW_025544779.1, from coordinate 167,359 downwards.
CTGACATGGGGTGGGGTGGAGGGGTGGATAATGGCCCGCTTTAAAAGTTCGATGCCTAGTGTGTGTTTACGCGTTGGTATAAATATAAAATGGAAAGTTTGTGGAAGAGACAGAGAAAGAGCGGCGAAGGTCTCATTCCTGGCTTTCTTCAATTATACATACCTCTCTGTTTAATCTCCTGCTGCTCCTTTTCCACTTGCTGCTTGAGCATTTGTTCAGGGGAGAGCGCCTTTGGGTCGAAGCGGCCCAGTTTCTGATTCTTTTTCCATGACAGAACGCTTTTGGGGAGGGATTCGTAGGTTGAGGTTGGGAGTGTGTATTTTTCTACTGAGGAGAGATCGGTGAAATTTGGGCGCGCGGATGGGGGTCGAGTGTCGTGGACCTGGCCATGTGGTTAGCTTTGAGTGTAGGGGCAAATAGTCATATAGGTAATTCAAAATGGGAGTAAACTGGGGAGAAAGGGGGGAAGAGGGAAGGTTGGGAGGCGCAAGTAAGGATGATAGTAATCATGCGGAAGCGCACGCGAGAATTCAAAATGTAAATACCCCAAAGGCAGTATGTGATTCCAAAAATCATCGTAGGACATAACACCCTGTGACTTATTGCTTTTATCCATCAGTTTGTCCCAGAGATATCTTATGAACGGCGCCAGGTAGACAGCCCAATTATTAATGTAAATGTAGGAAAAACCCGTAGCAGATGAAATGGAAATAACGAAAGATAAATAACTATAAAATAGACATCATTCCACGGTTGCATACCTCAAACTCGCATCCCCTACCCAGACCCCAGTCGCCAACGACTCGATCTTCTCCCTCGACCCACTGGTCTTCTCTACCAGGGGATTTCAACTTAAGTCTCTGGTTGGATGGCGGAATTCCGGTCATAGTCTCCAGTTTAGCTTTCAACTGTGACACCGTCCACGTCGGAGTTATGCGACGTTCTGAGGCGAATGATGGTGTATCTCCCGCCGGCCCCCCGCTGCCTGGCGCAACGGAAATGATTGCCGGGATGTCCATGGGAGTGGGTTGAAACGCCATGATGAGGATATTTTAAAGGACTAGAACTTCTACTGAAGCCTCCTCTAGATGTTTAAAGACTGAAGACTCTAGACAGTGGCCTATATGGCTGGCTCTTTTGGGCTTAGACTCCGCTGGTATTTTTGTCCCTGTTCTTGGTTGTTAGAATTACCCCGCGCTTTAAAAAAAGAGAAAAAGAAAGAAAGAAAAAAAAAAAATTCACAGGCAATGCAAGGGTTTATATACCTATTCAGAACCAAAACTCATGAATTTTTTTATTTTTTTTTAAAGAAACCGCTTTGCGCCTCCTAGGTAATGGTATGAATTGGGGATACAGTTTCTTAAAAGGAGTTGGCATCAACATGAAAATGGTGCTAGAGAAGGAGGAATATCAGGTGATTTAAGTGGTCAACGGCCCCGCCAAGACGAGACCGTTAATCATTTATTCTCGGCGCACCTAAAAATGCGCGAGTGATATACCCAATTTCTGTGGTTTTTACTGGTTTCTATTTGAAGATGCCCTCTGTCACTAGAGTTTTTAATTCATTGAATAAGACAACAATTCCCGAGATATAAAGCGTGGACTATCTTCATAGAAATGCCACCGTACCACTTAATTTTATTTTTTGATTGTAGCTTAAGCTTGTCATATAGAGAACTCTATGAAATGTATGTAGTAGTTAGTAAAAAAGTTACACACACACGAACAAGAAACCTTGGACCTCCTTCTTCCTACTCCTACACTTCCACCTCCTACACTGTATATCGCTACTATCGACCAATGCCGTAAAGCCCAATGCAATCTCCTTCCCAGAGAGATTTATACGGAGTACAGACCAATCGAACCGATCTTCTACACGTGACAGATCTGGCGGTTGAAGCGGCCTGAGCGCGATCCAGACGCGATAGCCGAAACCTTAGATATCTCAACCACCACCTCTTCCGAGCTGCCAATTTCCCTGGGCACAAGTCGATTCTTGACAAAGCTATATTATAAGGGTTAGTTGAATGGGAGGCCCTGTCTCACGACTTGTCCTTGAGCTGTCAGTTTCTGTCCCGATGGCTAATTTCAATCATGCAGGAACCATGGAAGGGAACGACCCAGAAAAATACGAAGAGCTGCATGTTCATAATGTTTACCAAGAAATTGCAGACCATTTCTCCTCCACACGATACAAGGTTGGTTAATCATCAGTTCATATCTTCTATTTTACGACTGTTTCATTTCATATCTGCCTAGGTTTGTGGTGTCTGTTGCCCAAGCTCACTAATATGGAAAAAAACTCTTGTTCTCTGCGTAGCCTTGGCCGATTGTCGAGCGGTTTTTAAAAGAACGCCCGCCAGGCTCAATCGGCCTCGATATCGGCTGCGGGAATGGCAAATATTTACCCGTCAATTCCGACGTTTTCATTGTTGCATCAGACCGGTAAGCTTGATGGCCATTTTTCTTGTCCCTGATGATAGATACCCTTCCCGAGTGCGATTCGTACTCGTGGAACTCCCAATTCTCATTGCTATCCCTGTCTAAACATGCAAGATCCAGATCCGAAGCCTTGGCACGGATTGCCAGCATGCATTATCCACACTCTTCGATTGTCGCTGACAATCTGAATTTACCACATCCGAATGGGTTCTTCGACTTTGCCATTTCCATTGCAGTGGTACATCACCTGTCAACGCCTGAGCGCAGAGTTAAAGCTATTCAGTGTATTCTGCAGACCCTCAAACCACCTCGAAGTGGGTATGAAGGTGGCAAAGCTTTAATCTACGTCTGGGCACTGGAACAGAAGAACAGCAGAAGGGGATGGGATGCTGGAGATGACCAGGATGTCATGGTACCCTGGGTGAGAAAAGAAAAAAAAAGCGGGGACGACAAATCCGAGGCTTCGACCAAGACCTTTCATCGCTACTATCATTTGTACGAATCGCAGGAGCTAGAACGAGATATCGCTGCTGCCGGTGGTCAAGTCTTGGATCACGGATATGAAAAGGACAACTGGTGGGCTGTTGCAAACTTAAAACCAGTGGATTGAATTCAAACAATATAAGTCGCTACCGCTATATAAAGCATCCAGTCTCGAGTTGGAGCGCAATTGAACATATTGGGGGAGATAATAAAAATTAAATGGGATATTTAACGAAGAGTCAAAAAACTGAAAGCAACAAGCGATAGGAAGGGAGTGGGAAGGAGAAGAAAGGAATAAGAAGAGGGGAAACGACGAATGAAATAAACAGTGAGTTTGAGAGGGGGTGGAAAGAGAAAATGGCTAAGCACGACTAAATCAACGTATGCAAAACCCGAAATGTGATTTGGAATACTAGGGAGAAAGAAGAAGAACGAAAAAGAAAAATACGAACCAAAACGGAGAAAAACATACAAAACCTCGGTCTATCCGCCGCCCAACCCACGCTATGCAATCATGTCCTGACATAACCTATCTTATCAACTACTTCGAAAGAAAGACATTTCATTTCCTAGAACGAGTGTTCGCACTTGGGCGTGTTCCATGATGGCCAACCTTTTGCTCGGAGGGCGATTTCGGAGATTTCACCTTCGAATGAAGATCACGCGGCTTGCCTGATGCGTATGCAGGTACGCCAGCAGTCAACTCGGCAACAGAAGGAAGCTGTTGGCCCGAACCTCGCACTGCGGAATCTCGTTTCGGTCTCGACGCTGCTGTGTTGATTCTGCGCAGCTTTGGCGGTGGCTGCTCCGTTGTTGGATGCCTGAGTAGAAACGGCAATACACCGGCTCGTCTCGCCATCTCGTGCTCTCCTAGCTGCCAGTGCATCGCTTCGGCTGCTCTCCACGGAATACCCATTTCGAATGCTATTTTGGACCACATGTCTGCTTTGAATCTGCATGTGGTTATGAGGTCTGAGTCAACAACTGCTCTCGTATTTACATGTACGCGTTACTCTTTTATAAGGGGAGCTTACCTTTCGTATAGTCTAGCCAGTTTGTTCTTACGGTCCTCATCCCACTCACTCCGTCGCTCGAGATAATTTTGGTAGTGGAGTCGGCAGCTAAGGGCGCTTCGTCCGGGCAGCATTTTGCTGATGTCCTCCCACTTTAACCCGTTGCCTCGAAGCTCTGTGATCAGAGCATCTTCCTGGGGTGACCATTTCGATTGCTTTTTGGCCGGAATTTCAAAAGACGGGGCAGGCTGGAGACGTTTTCCTGGTCTTGAGGATAATGGGACCTGAGGATCAGGTAAAGACTTCACGTCTGCCTCTGCGATTACACGGTCCGATTTCACGTTCCTGGCATTTGTATCCTTCTTTTCCGCCTCCTCATCGTAAGACTGCAAAAGCGACGCGATATCCACCTTTTCTGCGGGAGTTTGTTGACGGATATGCAAGATGTCCATGTGCTCTCACCCTAGTTGGTCTAAGCCGGATTTACCAATTCCTCCGTGACCCGCGAGAGAAAACTATACTTGCCACTCGATCCAGCCACGGTGTCTGTTTGGCGGCAGGAGGAAGGGGAGACGTAGAAGACAACCCCAAAAGATGATCGATAGGAATCGAAAACCAGTTCCCTGAAGGGAAGGAAAATGGAATGGGTCAGATATTCCAGAATCTGGTTCCTAAGATGGTGAACAGCACGCGAGCAAGAATAAATATATCGGCGAAGTTTGATTTAAACCTGATGAAGTCGATCATCCGCCACCGCTCCTACGCCATGTGGGTGCGACAGCAATAGGGCGGAAACCAGGCTAGATGAACGGTCAAAGGAAAGGGCCCAGGTCAAGGAAAGGAAAAGCTTCCTCTGTCCCAATGTGGTACAGTACCGCTCTGATCTAGAAAGGGTGGGAAGCTCCCTGACAAGAAATAATAAAAAATAAGGGCGAGGGAAAGAGAGTCGGTCTAACTAGTGCTGCCTTATTTTCCGCTTTGGGGGTCCTCGACCAATGGTTGGGAAAGCTGGGATGTTACAAGATCACTGGCTACCGTCGTCCTTCGCTCCACGAACGAACTTGCAGGCGTCAGTTTCCACCTGTTGTTGCGTGCCTTATAGTTGAGTCACGAGTGGCAAGGGGATAATAGCGGGAGAAAACAAGCAGGCAACAAAAGACAGGGCAAGTGAACATGTTCCTGTTGTTGGTGGATATGTCAAGGAGGAACTGAAAGAAAGAAGGACGAGCGGGATCAAGCCAGGGTTAAAGACATCAATCAACTATCAGCATCTTGTTAAAGCTGGGGCTTTCCGAAGCAGCTAAATATACGACATATTATGATTATTATTTTTTTTTTCTTGAATTTTTCAATTATTATTTTTTCTAAGGAAAGGAAATTTTTAAGTCATTTCACATGTAAATTTTACTTTTTTTTCTCCCTATCTTGCTTTTCGGTTGGTCCATCTTTCGTACCTGGACCAAAGTTCCTTGCACATCATTGCAAGCTCGAAACCCAAGTCCGAGTCTACTCGCCTTCGTTACGCTTAACCTTTTGCTGCCACACGCGATGAGCAGTGAGAAAAAGACCCGGAAGAATGCAAAAATAAATAATAAATAAAAAAAGTGGAAGTATTAAAAATTTAAGAAATAAAAATTATAAAACTGGCTTGTTTTATTCCGGGGTGACACGTACGTTCGTCTCATGTCTGCTGAACATAATGCAGCTGCTGAACTTTTCTTTCTTCTCCCTTTCTCTTGTGAAAGATTTTGTAAAGTGTAATTACCTTATGTATTTTTTTTTTTTTTTTTTTTTTTTATTTCATGAGCTGCTTTTCTCTAGAGACCATGATATTTCCCCAATCCTGCCCGGATAACTGGCGGGGTCAAAAAAACACAAAACAAAACAAAAACAAAAAACCACAAAACGCTAACTAATCTAAATAATCCAGGATTTGGCTGCAAGCGAAGGAGAACAAGGAGGAAAAAGATGGCTGCGCAGTCAGTCTGGTTAAATACTTTGATATATGAGATGAGATTCACCTTGCCAGTTGTATATAAATTTTGAGAGATAGATCATCAACCCTCCGCACATCTCCTAGATTTGACCATTTATTGCAAACTTCGTCCTAAATACTATTAGTAAACCAATGGCTGTAAATAATAACAACAGTCACAAAGGCTGCGTTCATGACATGCATGACATGATACTAGGTTAGGTTGATCCAAGTGAACAACCCGATTTAGTTCCTTTTTTTTTTTTTTTTTTTTTTTTTGGCTTAGTATTTGCCCTTAACGTTAACTACCTCTATTTCAATACGTTGTCAGCTTTTAGTACTACGACTTCAGAAAAGATCGGTCTGAAGTTTTTCTTTCTGTCTGTCTGTTTCTTATTATCATTGAGCTTTTATATAAATTTGCGTATCTACACGTATATTATCTCTACTACAAAGTCGGAATCCTCATAGGGCAGGCAGCTCCAGCCGTTAGTTAAATGGTTTCTCAAAAGCGAAAGACAAGACGAAAAAAGGGAGATAGATAGACCAGCTACACTGGACACTATATATCTCCGCTGGTGATACAGAGTACAAAGCATCTAGCTATGCTTCAAATCTGTTGAATCACCCTGCAAGTTGCACGGCCGCAGGTACAGCACATGTTTTGTATAAAACTAAAGCGATAATAAGACCGGCGATGGTCCTTGCGCACCTCGTTTTCGACACCCTTTCTATCCTCAATCATAATGAACCTCTCGGCAGCTTGAGAAGGGAATGGAAAACATCGAACTCAAAATTACGACTTTCCTTCGTGTCTTCACTTCACTAGGACCAACCAAGACGGTCATTAAACGAGGTTGCTCCAATGTTCTACATGTGTCTGCCGAACAAGCGCAGATCGCAGCTAAAACTCGTCCTCCAGAAGACATCGCGGCTATGGGAATATGTACTGTAGATAGCCGCCCCCATGAAATTGAGAATGAGGCGTCTAGAAAGACTATTAAAGAGTATTCCGCCAATGAGGAATTTCTCTACTCTTTGTACGTTGCATGTACATGTACATGAACAGTACATGCAAATACATGGTGCCTCCCTGCTTTTGCGCTGGATGGAGCATGCGGTGCAAATTCTGGGCAGGGTTGCGGTGAAGAATCTTGAGCAACGGCGAACAGGACGTGGGTAGGTCGAACCCAGTTGCCATGCCCTGAGGTGAAGTCGAACGGCAGAGCTGGGGCACAATTAAATGAGATGGGGTTTTTCTTCCATTGCATTTCTACTATTTCTCTATGAATTTTCATCTTCACCTGAGGGCATGATCTATGATGATCGCAATTGATAGCGTGGCTACGCGCAATATGACACCTATTATTAGATGGTCTGTACCCTAAAAAAAAAAGGGGGGGGTTCTCAAATCGTATGTTTAGCCGTAGGTTAGGTCACCCACTGCACACTCTTATGAGAGATGATAATGTCCGACATACATGTTGCGGTGTACATATCCTTCGCTTTGAAAACAGTGTGAATTAGCCCCCAAATAAGAAATTGGCTCAGTGACTGTCCCTTTTTCATTTTGGCCAATCGACGTATCAGGGAATATATCCATGCGGTGAGCAGAAAAATGAACCAAAAAAAAAAAAAAAAAAAAAAAAAAAAAAAAAAAAAAATCCCCGAATGTTCACTCCACGACACACGGTGTGGTGTGTGGGCCCGGTGTAGTAGTCGTAGCCCCTGTAGAAGTATAAATCGTGTGTACCATCGCATCGCACAATGCAAGGGACTGTGCCACCAACGTCTCCATCAGAAGCCTCACTTGCAAGGGATCTCATACATATAAACCTTGAGAAGACTTACCTGACTTAACAAGCGGAAAACTTGCGCGACAGGGGAAATGCTAGATTTTTCGCAACTATTCAAAGTTGATATTAGATTAGTTGGCATTGTAAACGAGGGAAACCAAAACAGTGCTGCTGCCCTTGGAGTATGATCTTGACTCAAATATTCTGGGTCCTTGTCTAGGGAGTTTCATGGAGAGGGAGGGGTCATATTCAATTTCAGGCGGTTGCAAGTACCGCGTAAAAAGTTGTAATGCAAATTTTAAAAAAAAAGAAAAAGAAAAAGAAATGAAAAAAGAAATGAAAAGAAATGATAATGAACGGATTCTATGCAGCAGGGATTTGGCATAGGAATCCAGTGAATTGTCATGGATTGTCACGAACTGTTGCATCTCCCGCCGACCAGCTAATAATCATCTATCTCGCTCCGGCCATCATCATCAGCAATCCGTGGGGCGATGTGGGATTGAACCCCCCCAACCAGGGCGCGCGGAAGAATTCTTTCAATCAGCATGAGGGGCCAATATCTGACTATCTGAGAGTTAGCCGGGACACTAACCGTGTGTCTGGCTGGGCGTTGTTGTTGAATTACACGTCGGCCGGAGGCTCCGAGTAAATAACAGATGGAATAAATTCGTCCATACATACTATACTGCAGGTTATTCCACTTCTTCCCATATTGTCTGGAAGGCAACACAGCATATTCGCGACGACGACCATGTGGCATGTAACTAACTATCTTCGTAGTGTAACTAGTAACTAGTAACTATCAGGCCGACATCCGGCCAGCAGATCGCCCCGACGTCTTGGAATTTTTCTTTTCTTTTTTTCCTTCTGAAACGCCACCCATATATCATTTTTATATGATTGTATGCACAGAGTATGTATATATGTATATTATTAATTTTGCATGATCTTCGCTGTTGTAATATCAGCGGGGTTCTTCCTTCCTACGCAAAGGTAAAAACCCCCTAAGGATAGAGAAAAGGGCTATCAATGTGATACATAATGTATTAAGTATGGACAGGAGGGAGTGGTCGAAAGCGGTGAAGTCACCGCTACATTCTTCATTTTTACTTCACATAAATCGATCTTCGATTGCCCATGCCTCAAGATGGTTCAATCGCCGAGAAATAAATGCAGGACACCCCATCCCCCATGCGCAAACCCCTCTGCCACTTCGAGCTGAAATGACATCAACAAAGCGCCCGAATTTAGGAGAAATCTGCCGTCTAGTGGTCTGAAATTTTGTTTGCCCAACTGGAGTGTAAATACGCATGCCCAAAAAGCATGTAAAATGTTGACTTCTCTGCCAGTAGTAATCTTGCCCGCCCACTATCCCAAGGGATTATAACTGCTGCATGGTCTAAAAAAAAAAAAAAAAAAAAAAAAAAAATCCGATTGTTCAAAAAATGAGTGGGAAAGACGTTCTCCTGACTTCGAAGAGGCGACTGTATCCCAGGCTTGGGCCGTGATGAAGGCAGTAAGTATAAGGTGAACAAAGCCCGAAAATAAAGTTGCCTTAGTTCATCTCACGTTGGGTGAAAATCGCTCCGGCCAATCCCTTAAAGAACTACCTCCTGGATGCAGCTGGGAGAAACCCCGGGCGTTGCGGCTGTGTATGGGCGCTGGTGGCTGTTTACACATCGTTAGTCCGTCCCCAAAAGCAGTTCGCCAATGCAGTTCATGCAAATCATCACGGAACTTGCTGGAAGGAAGCGCAAACGCAAAAAAACTTGGGCAACGAAGGCCGGCTGGCTAGATGAGACACATCTTCCGTTCCCGGATTGCTGCGCTCTTTTATTCGTGCTGTTTCCCGCCCTCGCCCCAGCGTTCTCCCTATCACACTACCCAAGAAGCGTTCATGCGGCTGACGAACCGCTCCATCGCGGGTGCAGGGCTGGAGAAGAAAGCCTTTCGCAACCTGATAGTCCGTTAGTGACTCCCGCTCGGGTCGAACTGTGCAGCATTGTTGATGATTGGCGGGCGTGCTGGGGATGACCGCCGTGTTGCAACCAACAGCCGACGACAGCGAACGCCCCGGTTATCTGTGAGCCTTCGGGACGTCCCCATGACACAATGGCATACATAAGTTAAATGATTGCTTGACAGCAGCCGCTTGGGCCATAGTGAATTTTCAAATGCCCGAGTTCCCTACTCCCTTTGCCCGCCGAAAAGTTTTCTATCGCCTGATTAGAATTTAGTCCGCTGGAGATTCCGGGCGCGGGACACGGCCCAAAAACAATAATGGCGCTGCCTGATATCGCGCGATGGATGCTTGTTCGTGATCTTTTTTCTTCATTTGACTCTAGCTAGTTAACTAGTTAGCTGTTCCCGGACTTGGCTTGGACAACGGGATTGCTTGGTGACGACCTGGTTGTGACCCGCGCAGGGGCTTGGCTGTGAATTGGTGAAAGAAGGAAAAGAAGTGTATCAAATTTGACCGACAAGTAACTAACTTAACACAGGGACATGAAAAATGATTAAATTAAATGCAAATAAAAATTAACAAAATAATAACAACATGAATTATTCAGAGATAACAATGTAGTTTGATCAGATTGAATCATAACTATATTAATTAGTTACTTATTAATATGCAATAGTAGACTCAAAGGAATATGAATCACCAAACAAGATCAGTTCATGAACCACCCCCGCATCTATACAACCTCATTATAGATTACACAAGGGATGTTAACTGAAAAGCTTTTGTGAACTATTCTTCCCCAGCTCTTCTATGTACATGTAACATAGCACAACCTCCAGACGCGTCCATGAAAGCTAAATGTCAAAGCAACCACTCAGCAGCTGAATCACACTAACAAGCAATAGGATCAAGCAAAAGTTGATGATTGAAGTCAGGAACGATTTTGAAGGACCCAGACAAGATTTAGAGAGAGGCAGAATGTTGGCAGTTTGAATGAGAAGCCCCAATATATGCCATCTGGAACGAACTACATGTCATCCGGTATGGTATTACATGGAGAAAATATTAATGGCAGATAATGATTGAGCGGAAGGGGGCCACATGTTCGTTTGGAATGCATCTGCGATCCTTGCTCGGGGACTTCATCTTTCTCAGCAGGGTTTTCTATTTTTTTTATAAAAGAAGAACTGCTGGGGATGATTCTATCCTGTGCGGTGATGCATTGTCCCTTTAGGTTCTACGAAGAGTTCGCTTAACGGAGACAAATCGTTAAACACGGGTTGTACTGTATAGGAACGCTAATATCGTTCAGTTAGAACTCCGTGCTGGATCAAGAAATACATGCCTGTATCAAAAAGATCGAGGAATTGTGCTGCTCAATGGGAGTAAGTAATATCATTTAAGAATATGTTATATTGACTATGCAAAAACTCCTTGAGGCCAGTTGATCAATGTCGTATATATCTGCGCTTTTGAAGTGGCAAAATAAACACAAAAGTAAGTAAAGAGATAAATGAATGATATGTTGAAATGGTCTCCTGCAGAATGGTGATGTTGCAAAGTTATCTTCCTGCTGGAGGTGTCGAGAATGAACCAGTTTGGGACAAATAATATCTTAGCAGAATCACAATCTAGACCAGGGGAGAACTGTAGTTGTGATATCATTCATTGATATTATCAGAGAAATATCTGTAAATTGCAATCAATAATCAATATGATATATCTTGATGATGCTGGCTTTAAATAGTTAATTAAGCCCTACCGTAGCGTAGCCTCGGCCAATCCAGCCACCGCCCAGCCTGGATCGTACCAAAGGTTCAGCCAGCATAAGCTTGGCATTGGGGCCCAGGATCTGGCGAACTAGGCTAGATAGATTAGTTACCTCGGTTAATTGCTAACTTACCTAACCTAACTACAATATCTCCACCACAACTTAACTTAGTGTGCGCACACTTCCCCAAAAAACCCAACATCACTGGCCGGCTGGCGTAATGGCTAACGCATCCGTTTCCGGTTCACCGGATTCACGTCCGACTTTCCAGTCTGCGGAAGATTGCAGGTTCGAGTCCTGCGTCGGTCGATTCTTTTTTGTTTTATTTTTGTTTTATTTATTTTTATTATTTTCCTGATTTCCTCCGTATCATCCTAAAAAAACCCCGTCGGATTTCCAACCAATTGTTGCGATTATAAAGGGGCTAGAATCGATAGTTACTATTATTATTTAAACCAGAAAAAACCAATATGATCGATCACTCGTCGAATTCGAGCCAAGGATGACGGATCTAGACTTCTCGTCACTCTCGCCTCGTTATTATGTATATACCATACCACAATATAGTATCTACACTTATGGAGTTTTTTTGTCTTCAGGGGTTGCCTTTGTAACGATTGTGAAGGGCACCGGTGTTTCAGGCCGAAAGAAGGATATGTATGTACATGTACATGGTCTTGACTTGATTGGGCGGATTTCCTCCTGTTGGCAGCATGGATTCATCATTGATTGCTCGTTTCTGTCGTTGGAGTTATTTTTGGCTGTGATTACCTGGGAGGTGAGGCAGTATTCCCCAATGAATAAGGGGCTTCACATTTATGATTATATATCCCTTGTATTAATAGGGTTCAGCAACGTTTGGCCCAAAGGGGTCTGCACAATCCATAGGGTATGATTATTCGGGCAGATATAGGGCCGAATAATTCACTATGGTCATTTTGATTTCCGCCTCCTTCCAGTTCAATCACCTTGGTCAAGGGGCGGTAGACGCCCGACAGAAATACCTCTTGTGTTGAGGGAAAAGAATTCGTAGCTGGAATGAGAGGTGGAGGGAGGTGCCTCCGACGTATGGTGCCTGAAGGAAGGGAATGTTTACTGTGCAGTGTCATTGGCCTGTCCCGTCCTAGGGTGCATTTGTAGAAGCTCATGCTTATGTAGAGCATGACCACCGTCGACGGTAACCCAGCACCTGACGAACCAGTGGAGCACTGGCAATGAATGAATGGCTGCTGAGGATTCCAGAGGAATTCGTCGGTGGCAAATATATTTTGAACCAGCTGACCATGATAGAAGATCACCCTGCCACGCCTCTTATTGCTGTCATTATCGGCTTGATAGTACTATTAATATCAAGAGTAGTTTTTAAAGCAAATTTTCAACGGAGCGGAATGTCAACGAAGTAATAATAATAGTAATAATAAAACATAAAGCTACAATTTGCAACATGTTATATATTACCATCAGAGGAATATGAAATATTATAACAGTCGCAATCGCAAAATATTTCTACTCCAGAATTTCCAAACTGCCATGGTCGTAAAAGAGTTGAACGAGCCCACCTTTGGTTAGAGTCCACGTTTCCACCAAGAGAAAGAACTTTGATACAAGCCTGGGGAACGTGGAGTGTCGAGACGTCATCATCCGATGGGCGAACCAATATTTTGGGAACGGCAGGAGGCAGCCATTGCGGTTTGCTGACTTGTTTGTGCATGTCAAGACGAGGCTTCTTTCCTGGTGCAGGCCAACCCTGCAGGCTTTTTGGGGGGCTTGGGAATAAAAGTGACAAATTCATTCGTGATGAGGTGGACAAATCACGCAGTTGGTTTCCGGATAGTGCTAGACGAGCATTGCGAGAACGGAGGGCGTCAAATCAAATGCGGCAAAATCAAAGTATCCATGATTCCACGAACCGAAAAAAACTTGACATCATCCCTCGAGCGGGGGTGGAAGCGGATGAGGTGGAGGATGATGTTGATGATCGCCCCAACGAACACCATAGCTAGCCAAAAAGTGTTTGCAGACGTGAAAGCACGAACCATGAAGGTTAAAATGTGGAATCCCCGATACGTTGTCACCAGTCTCAACGATGCGGAAGCAAATTCCTTCTGACATCCGCTCCGCCACCGTGTCCACGTTGAGGATGCTCTCCATACAGCCTTGACAGAACAGAGCGAACTTTCACCAGTCCATTTTTCATATGACAGCAGTTCGCGCCATCCCACCAGCGTAAGGTCTAGCGCACTCGAAAACAACCTTGTTAGTTGTCAAAGTGCGTTGATGGTGCCACGCTTTTGGAACCTGACTCTCAATTCGTCAGGCAACAGGGAATATGAACCAGAACAGGGGGAACATGCATCCCGTCTGTTGGATTTCCGACATGTCCACCTCGGAGGATTGGGTGGAAAGGCTCGGAAGGGGAAAAAAGGAGCCTGTATCTTTAATCCAGCTCATCATCCAAAGCTCGACAATTTCAAGATATCGGCAACTTTTGTCCGCCCTCCCATTTTTTGTTTTGATTCAAAAAGTATGCATCATTACCATAGTGAGGCTGCACCAGTCTACTCATGCACATGTAAATGCTACTTGAGAACTAGCAACATGCTTTTTCTTTTTCTTGAGCGGCGGCGGTGGACCAGGCCCTCGTAAAAAATAATAACAACAAATAATGAGGCATGAACTGGCTTTCCCGGGACAGAGATGATGTGAAAATTTGAACGGCATGTATGTAGGGTTTTGAATAATAATAGATGCCCAACGAAGCCATGCAGGATCGGTATAGTACATGGCCGAACCTGATCCACAGTCCCACGCTATTCAATTACCGTGAGGCGGTTTCTTACGCAGAGACCGAGCGATGAAGAGAACCAAAAGGCGAGAGCGGTCAACCCTTAGACATACATATGCGTGATACCGCTGATCACGGTTGAGGCGGGAAAGGGTTTTGGAAGGCCAATTGCACCCTTAACTCGTGGGAAGGAATTTTGTTAAAATCAGCCAAATACTGTTTTGTGCGCTGCTGCACGTCCTGGCCTCTCTCCTTGGTATTCTTGGTGAGTTGGCCTTAGTTCTCATATGCTCCAAAGGCGGTGAACGGTTGGACGCCATTGGACCGCCAGGGCGAGAGTAGGGGAGTCGAGAACCTTGAGAATCGAAGGGGCCTGTCACGGAGCTCTCTCTTCCATTCTTTGTTTGTGAACAAGGCTCATCCACACAATAAACGGGTCCTTTGGTGCCTGAAAGGAATTGATGTTCTCACCAGGCTCTTTTCTTCTGGAATCCTGGAAATTCGAGCAAAACCAAACGACGTCACTGTAAAAGAGGAATCTCTTCACTCCAACTAGGTATGGAGATTCCAGATAGATAACTGGCTCATAACACACACTTGAAAATACCCATGTACTGATACATCCAGCCCCCCGGATGTTGTTCGTAGGAGGAGTGGTCGTTTGTCTGAACCCCTCACGATAGTTTTGGATGAGTGGTTGGGATTTGGTGCTCGGGCCGCAGCAACACACGGTCATGTGATTGAGATCGCTGATTAAGAAACCACACAGCAGGGTCGAATACTTGCTCTCAGCTTTAGGGGAATATACGTGGATATAAAGATATCAAAGCAAATACACGCTCTTTCGATGATACACCAGGTAAAAATATACACCCTCAATAGAATATAATAAATTATGCCGCGAAATATACCTTCTCCGACAAGGCATGAGATCTCAACAACCTGCTGAAATGCACAATGCCAACCAAAACGCCAGACATAAATGCAGCGTCAAGCTAGAGCGTAGAGAGTACTCCGCACACCCCGAGCGACATAGAATGCGACCCCCGAGTATCCGCTGAACTGAGGTAAGAAAAATAATAGGGTGAGCAAGCACATCCACCCATAACCATACCAACAACCACTTGATTACTAACTAGAGACCAACAATCACCGAAATAAAAGCGCGCTCAATGCTGCCTCGGTCTACCTCTCTTTGCACCAGCCGGTGCCTGCACAGGTGCTTCTACAGGTACAGAAGTGGGCTCGGCACTTTCACTCTCACCCTCCTTGTTCTGGGGAACACACCCCTGGGTAAAGAAGAGCGCAGCGGGTTTGTCATAATCATTGGCAAAACTATAATTATTTCCTATAATCCCCACGTCAACAATGTCAGAAGTTAATATTGCGATTTACAATGGTAGCAAAATTGACTGGCAAGAATAGTAGAAGGTGGAGGAAACAGGAACGTGAAGAAAAATGTTGCGGATACTAACCTCGGGGAACTTGAAAAACGCACCCCTTTCCAGCGCTGAATTGAAGTCCTGACACATCAACCCGTATTCGGCCGTGGTAGACAAAAAAAACCATGTGCATTTTCTTAGAGTTCTTTTGTCTTTTAACAGCGCCAGGGGGCATATCAACAAATCCAGAACCTAGAAAAACGTTGTTGAGTATTTTCGCGAATCGGAATGTGGAATCCTTCACTTCATGCGTTTCTATTGCAGAAGGAGCAAAGGCAACATCTATACCCAAAATTTAGTAAAAGTAGCCCTTCTATTGAAGCTATTTCAAACGGAGGCAACACACCTATCATTTCCTCTTCCTGCGTGGCGCTCTGGGTTTTTGGATCCCACTTCTTTACTGGACCGTAAAACACCCCTTCTTCCGTTTCCCATGGCTCAGCGTTATCTATCTCATCCTCATCATCAGATGGGTCGTCCTTAGACCTTTTGGATTTGGACTTGGATTTAGATTTCTTCTTGGATGACTGTTTCCCTTTCCTGTCTACTCTCGTATCCAGCTCTTCTGTTCGAATGATTTCTTTAATCGTCGATAATGGGAAGCGTTGTCCAACTTCCGCAGACCCATCTCCATACACACACCGTTCGTTGCGCCAATACGCAAGTGGGCGTACTGATACCCGACCAGAGCGGGTATGCCTTGCGGATTGATCTGAGGGCGTTTCTCTTTTAAGTATATATAAACTTCGGTTTTTCAGTGGTCCATTTCGGTTTGTGATGTTCTCCACAACTGAATTTAGCTCCTGTTCTTGTTCAACGGACATATGAAGGTTGGATCGTCCCTTTGAACCACTTGTTTTCGCTCTCTTGGGTGCTCTGGAGCCATCTGCGTCCTCCTCGACATCATGATCTACTTCTGTAGTTGCGGCTTTGGGTTTTCTTCCTCGTCGTTTTGGTGCGGGCTTAGCTGATGCATTAGGGGCTGGCTCCGAATCCGCTTCACGTTCTTGTTGTGTCCTGGTTGAAGATTTGGGTTTTGATTGAGCATTCTTGCGCTTCCTCCCCACCGTTTTCGCAATTATTGAAGGTGAAGGTTCGCTTCCGGTATCCTCTGGGTCCTCTGGGTCTTCAACTGGTGCGTCATTCTCATCGTCGTCATCATCTTGATTCTGAGGGTTTGGTGAGTCTCCATCTACATTATCGTAGCCTTCGTGATAATCTCCGTGCGACTCTGCAAAGTGGGTATCCTCCGCTTCATCATCCATTAAATGATTGCCGTCATCCGAGAAGTCCGCAGGTTCGTCAGCTTCTAAAGGCATATCGGGAGGCGACCTGGCCAAGCGTGGCGCATGAGAAAAGTCAAGAGCACGCTTGGCTGATGGCCGTGCAGAAATAGGGCTGGAGGATGGGCCATAATGGGCAACAGAGGACGACCGGATCCCTGGAGTTCTTCTCGGGGAACCGGACATGTTTGATTTCATCGGGGAGCGCGATCGAGGAGGCAAAAGCAAGGGATTTCGTTGCACACGTCGGCCTGAAAGTACGTCAGCCGGTTCCGGGATGCTACCTAGAGTGAAATGAGTATATAGGATCCATCTTTGCACAGCAAACGTTATTGAACCCTAGTGAACCCTCTGCGTTTGTTGAGGAGGGGGATGGGGAGGGGAACGTACTATCTCCGGTTTCCATATCCTCTGAGTTTAGGGTATCGTTTCCGTAGCCATGGCCATTAGTCCTAACTGGGGATTTCTCCGGCGATGAGAACATCCCCTCAATCTCTTCCATGCCATGTTCATCGAGTTTCCCTTCCTTTAAGGTAATGCCCGTGCGCCTAATAGGAAGATACCAAAAACTTAGTAAATATTGTCGCAGTTTGCGCGCATTCCCGCAATGGCAATCCAGCTTCGAATCTCGAGAATTCAAGTACTTACCTTCCAGCCTTACCCACATTGGAGTAGTCGAAGTCGCGAGCTTTTGCAAGTCCTCGAGGTGGCATATTGCAGAATTGTAATGGTTTGTTGAAGATTTAAAGTCGGGAAAGCATAATATGTCCGCGATCAGCAGCGATGGCCCAAGAAGCAGGAGATATTCGGCAGCGACAATGAAAGTGAAAGGGCTCCGCTCAACACAGATATATATTCCCCTGCGTCGTTGTTGTTGTTGTATATGGTGCTGCTGGGCCTTGTTGGTCCGCCGTGGGAGGGGAGCATAATGCCGTAATAGAGCCAACGCGAATAAACGGCACTAATCCCGGTCTGGGGGACGCGTGTTATTTAGCTAAGCAACGTCACGTCTCCTTTTACTCTGTACTCTGTACTCTGTACAATGAACGGAGTATACAGATCACTGACCTATGATAAAGACAGACATTGGCGAAGTAAAAAGAGCCCTGAATACCAGCCATACAACAGGAATAAACACCATCGCCTCATTCCTCACCTTCCTCAATGGATAGTCAGGATTCCCCCAGCAGCGTACCCTTTATACCGCCATCAATACACGCTTCTACCCTCCTAGCTGGAGATTCATACACACATTACTCACCGTGTCCGCCAGTCATAACCCCGTCAACAACACCCTTAACATCCTCAAAAGACTCAATTGAACCAACCCCATGCGTTCTCGGTGTTGACGAAGCTGGCAGGGGCCCCGTTCTGGGCCCCATGGTTTACAGCGCATTCTACCTCCCACTATCACTCCACCACTCCCTATTAGCAGAAGAGCATCACTTCGATGATAGCAAAGTGCTCACTCCCGCCGTCCGATCAAACCTCATGCACCTCCTCTGTAGCCCCGACAACTCTTTGAGCACATCCTGCGGCTGGGGGGTCAAGGTGATGTCAGCACGAGACATATCTGCAGGCATGCTTCGACCTCGCACAAGAAACTATAACCTCAACGCACAGGCCATGGATGCAACAACAGAGCTTATTCGCTGTATTGTCGAGGAGAAGGGAGTTAACGTGAGAGAGGTATATATCGACACTATTGGGAATCCAGAAACATACCAAAGGAAGTTGGAGCGGGTATTCCCCTCGCTAAAGATTACGGTGGCCAAGAAGGCGGATTCGCTGTATCCCTCTGTCAGTGCAGCGAGTATCTGCGCAAAAGTTACGAGGGACGTGGCGTTGGAGATATGTTATGAGGCTCTGTTGAAACAGCGGGATACCGTGAAGCAAGACAGCACGACTGAGGGCTGGGGTAGCGGCTATCCTTCTGATTCCAAATGTGTTTCATGGCTCAAGAATGATATGGATACATTATTTGGATGGGGGTATGAATGTCGATTTAGTTGGGGGACTGCGAGGGAACTACTCGAATCAAAAACAGGGGTCAGAGTGGACTGGCCTGTTGAGGAAGACGAGGAGGCGCAACGGTTAACTAATTTCTTTTCAATTTCGGCAACTAGGGCTGGGAATAATGAGGAAAATGACGAGTTACGAGATTGGTACGGCCAAAGGCCTCAGGAGATATTTTGAAAACGCTCAAAAAATTTGATATCCCATTAATACTCTATCGCTTTAAAATGGCGATATAATGACAAATTATAACGGAGGAACCCTTTTAGGTTTGCCTCTTCATTAAAACGAAAAAGAAATGATGCATCCCGCACATTGTAATGCTCCCCTATAATACACACGTAGCCCGTTCTCTATAATAAACCAAAACAAAAGGGGAATTGCCATAAACTAGGAAGTTGAAACCTCAGACTCTTGAATAACAAAGGGAAAGATTCTCGGATCAGAGAGTGGCTGTTGGGAAGTAATAAGTATCCCAGAGATATTGGTAGTCTTCCACAATACCTCCGATCAATCCAATTAATGGCTTGCCTTCTAGTCTCTTAGCAAAACTTTGCAGCCAAACCCTGCGCACACAATATGGTAAGCATCCGTAAACAATTTCACACTCAGTGGCGCATAAGGAATTGAACAAGACCAGAACGTACTTCGTAATATTTTCATAAAACGCTCCCCTCATCACCCACCAGCCCATTGCCCAACCCCGTTTCCGAAGCTCCTCCTTCTCTAGAGCCGTCAAGGCCCGTAAACCGCCTGCAACTCTTTCTCGGAAATCCTTCTTCGCAAGTTGTCTGCATCCATACTCCATGCCAAAGCCAATAAGCCATGGAGTCCAGCTCTTCTTATTGTTGCGCCATTTCTGGAGGGCTAGCGCGTAGATCAGTGGGCGAATGATATACAGCACCTCAGCGAGTTGGCCCTGCCCGGTAACTCGATGAAGAAGACTTTTCGGAGGCTTTATATCATCGGCTGTAAGGACTCTAGATATCAGATAATTTGAAATGTCGCCAACATCCGGCAAAGTCGGTAGCGATAGGCCTGTCCTTGGCATCGTCCAACTTAAGTCTGAAGCTGATCCGCTTTCGCTATGAAGGGACGACTTATCATCCCACAGGTTATTACTCTCTTCTTCTTCCTCAGGGCTTCTTGGATCTACCTCCCTCTCCGGTAAAGGTGGAGAAACCAATGGTCTAGAGTTCGTGAGACGGAGTAATATCAATCGACATAATGCCTTCACGCCCTCGATAAAAACGATCACGCGCCAGCGGATTTTTTCTCCACGACGGCGGGCTATCATTTCCCAGAGTAATTCTGTATATTGAATCATCTGTAAGGTCAAGGCTACCCGTTGGTAAAGTGAGGAGCGCGAAGACCAATATTTAGTATATCGCGCATGTGGAGTAGGGTTAGGACGGGTAATGGTCGCAGGAAGCCGGGAAATAACTCTTGAAACGAGGGAATCATGGTATAACGATAGAAGCTGAACCCCAGAATGAACTATATGACGTTAGTTTGCCAAATGCGCTCATAGTTCGTGAGCCTGGTGCATAAAGGGGGGGGTGATGACGTACGGGACTCAGAAGCAAGCTCAGATTCTCGAAAACGTCCTAGTAGAGAAAATTATAGGTTAGCCAACGTTCGAGAACACAGACCCATCCGCGCATCCGCGCAACAACAGAAAGGATACTGGGCCCATACCTGGAATGATGTATGACAAGGATCGGAGGGTGGATTCGATTTGGCTGATGGAGCTGGAATTTTTGGTTACAAATTCTTCATACAGTCCTTTCAGTTTCCTCGGATGAGATAGAGCCGCTGGGAATCGACTGCAGTCCTTGTTTAAGGGCTCCATCGCGATATGACAGTGAAGCGTCAAGGCAGACACTGTCAGATCTGCCAAAAGGGTGGTTGTCGAGTAGTGTTGGTTGCGGGTGGTTGATCGGCACCGGAGAGGGATTCCACGTGACGCGCTATCAACAGGTGGGTGCCGAGGCATTCGGAGAGCTTTCCAGCGCAGACAAGGTATCAGAAACCTTAGATTCTCCAAACAGGTTCGGTTTTCACCTCAAAACTGAATGAAGACCACCGCAGGTAGTAGTTAAAATTTAGATGTACTTTATAATTAACGGTGTTTTCCTTATTATTATAATAAATGCCCCAGCAACAATATGGATAGCAAACAGCCGGATGTAGCCATTACATATGTATATAGATGCACTTCACAACTCACTTATTCATCAGCAAACTTCCACAAACCCCCTGGCCGCATCGCCTCCTTGTATCTTTCCGCCAGCTTCTCCTGCTCAGCCATCCTCGCCTCTTCCCGATCACGCTCCAGCTCTTGCGTACTAGGCATATCCGTACGCCAGAACCCAGGCGGCGAACGCCATCGTTCATGAACGTGTCGGTGTTTTCCAAACTGATTGGCAAGATGTCTCGTTCGCGCATCAAGAAGCAACTCCCGCAGCTCTTTTTCCGTCATTGTCTCTAAGACGTTTCTATTGTCGCCCAAGTATTCATCCAGAACTTGTCGGTCCTCCTGGTCTAAATCCTCCAGAGATACATCGTTATTACCGGCTGTCCCGAATCCCTTGAGCTTTGCCATGGCGCGGAAACCTTTCCCACAGCATTGTGGGCGGATGCAGCCCGGGAGGCATTTCCTCAGGTCCTTCCTGCGAACTACCTCATCGAATGCATAATCAAGTCCCTGGTTTCTTTCTGGGTTGAGTTTGAAATGTTCGAATCCGAGGCGATGAAGAGGTCTAGCTCGAAATGGTTCATCTTCTGGTGCCACCTCGTCGTCGGCTCGAGGCTGATGGGGTCCGGCAGAACTGCGTAAACTCCGCGAAGTTGGAGGAGGGGGCTGTCGCCCGGATCGGGCCCTCTTCTCGATACCCTGCGGCCGAGCAGTCCGGGGAGTGATGGACCTTGCCGAAATCTTACTTGGGGTTCCAAGGGGTGAGTTATCCGAAACCTCAGGGTTTCGAAAGGGGGAGGCCAGTATTGGTTGTGGCCGTGGCGCACCTTCTAGAAGATCTTCGAGGCGACCAGCAGCAGGGGATTTCGATATCTCAATTTTAGAGATCGTGTGCAGTTTTCCAGTATGAAGACCCGTATTCGCTCTCTGACAACTCGCTTCTTCTCCATCTTCTGCCACTAAATGCACTGGCTCAACACCTCTAGGTTCATACCGTCTTTGTTTGGCCCCTTGATTCGGGGTATGCCCGTCTCCTTGTTGAATAGAAGGAACATTGGCATTCACCGGCTGAAGGGCTAAGCGGCGCTTGGTTCCCGCTAATGGCCGCTGATCCAAATTTGGTGGCTTTATTCTGACATTTTCTCGCTCATCAAAGGCAGGAAAACGATTGTCTGATTGTTGAGCAGGTGGACTATCAGCATGGTCCCTTGGTATAAAATCAAATTTGCCTTTTTCGCGGGTACTCAGATCTAAACAGTCATCGTCGCTATCCCCCTCGATATCGTTATTATTGTTTGTCCTATGGGTCCTCTCAAGAGGGCTACTTGACGTAGGCTCGCTTTTCACAGTAACAGGTGTGGTAAAACTGCCAGTCTCGTGGAGGCCTGCGGCATTATTCAACACTGGATGTTGATTTCCCCTCCCCCTCCCCTTAACTGGCCTTGACGAAACGAAAATCGGGGTCTCGGCGGGGGGAGAACTTGGAAATATATGCGGCTCGACAGCGTATCGGGGATCTTGTGTTTGGGTTGACATTATATCCGAGGAGCTCAGCTCTGAGGAATGCTGCTGAAGTGACTCTCCAGTAACGCTTCCCGCTCGGGTGTTTGGACTGGGTAGGGTGGGTAATTGGGGTTCTCGCGCCTTTTCCAATGTTCCAATGGCCGTATTCTCCTCGACCAGACCGTTTTCATGCATGTGGGGTTGGCGTATTTGA
This sequence comes from Blastomyces dermatitidis ER-3, assembly GCF_000003525.1. Classification (NCBI taxonomy): domain Eukaryota; kingdom Fungi; phylum Ascomycota; class Eurotiomycetes; order Onygenales; family Ajellomycetaceae; genus Blastomyces; species Blastomyces dermatitidis. The sequence continues at coordinate 144,473 of NW_025544779.1, read as the reverse complement.
CCCGGAGATCCAAGTGTAGATATACCGGGTGTAGATACGGCTTCATTCTGTCCAGGACGATGGTGTCTCACTGGGCAATGAGCCGCAATTGTATTGTCCCTCCGAAAAACAGTCTTTTTCCCATGAACGTAAACATCAAATGTATCGCGTTCGAAGCATTTGTTCCACAAATTGACCTTGCTTTTGCAACTCCTCAGCTTCTTCTTCACTGTGAAGAAGGATTCAATTAGGCTAGCATTTTCTTGAAAAAGTTGCTCATAGCGCTTCGCTAGACTCGCATAATGTTCGTAAGAAATCGTTTCAGGTTTCTCTGCTGTACCCCCGAGATCATGAATAACCGAATGTGGAGCATATTGCTGTCTGTTTTCGAGTAGCCTTTTCTCTACTTCATCAACAGAGTCAGTGTCAGTCGTTTCAATAGCTTCGAGCTGTCGTTGCAAGTCTGAATTCTCCGTTTCCAAAACTTTAATCTGCTTCGCATGCTCTTCGAGCTTTGTTGCCAGCTCCACATTCTCTTGCTTCCATTGTCGACATTGGTTGATGAGGCCGCCAACCTGCTCTGCAAGATTGCTGAAATCACCTCCCTCCATTGGGGCTTTCTCAGAGACAATAGCGAATAATGGAGGTGATCATAACTCCCAGCTGTTAGGGCGCCTGGAGAATAGTTGGTCCCCAGAAAACGTATTAGAATATTGCAACGCACTGGGACTTAAAGCAATTAGACCAACCCCCGTTCCACGGTGGTGGTGCACTGTTTTCGGAGGGAGCCCGAAAGACGCGCTTGGAGCGCGTGCAACCAGAACGATATCACGTGGCGATAAGTCTGCGCCGATAAGAGGCGCTCGCCAAAACCAACTTCCAGCACCATCGCACCCAGTCAGACAGTGAATCGATATATGTATTGGTAGTCTGTCTTTTTTATGGATTAACGTATTTGAATTCCTTTTCGTCCCCGTAAAATGTCGAAACGTCGCCTTGACGACGTCCAAACAGCAAATGCGCCGCCGGAGAAGCGAGTGCGTGCTGACGATTCTCGAAAGAAGGATCTTCTATCAGGACTGAGCGATGAGCTCATACTTCATATCCTGAGTTTCCTACCTACTCAGTCGCTGAGTATATGCCAGAGGTACGCTCTACCTATTTATACCATGTTCTGTCCATCTTGGTAATGATCATCCTAACACTTGCGTTTTGAAAACCCGCACCAGATTATCACATCGATTCCATGGACTCGCCGGCGATTCGGAATTATGGAAGCAGAAATACTACTCGCGCTGGGTATGGCCTCGAGCCCGCCGTATTCGTCATCTTAAGGACTCGGGCCTCGCCTCCAGCACCACGCCCAGGCCTATTGGATATACCCCAAGGCCGTCGAGGTGGATTGGCCATGAACATTTAGCTACGAATCTAGAAAATACGGATTGGAAGAAACAGTATCGTTTGCGGCATAACTGGTCCAAAGGGTCTTGCCGGGTCACTGAAGTCGAGGTCGCACAACCGTCGGTCCCGCCGGTGTTAGTGAAACTATGCAAAGGGGTAGTGTTCACAGCCGATGCGGGTAATGGGCTTCGCGCGTGGACTACTGGAGACACGAAACTGTGTCTGGCTAAGTTGTCATTTTCTGATATGAGGGAAGGGAAGGGCTCCTGCAGCGCACCCACGGCGATTTCCGTGACGGCAGAGGATGGCCCCCATGGCGATTTCGAAGTCATTGTTGGATTCGAGGATGGGAGTTACAGCGTATATTCTTTAAGCTGCGACAGTGCGCGTTTCCATTTCCGCTACTCACATCCCGCATCATCGAATGGCGCCATTACTGCTCTTGCATCATCATCCTCGTATCTCTTTGCACTATCCCAGAACCAAACAGTGTCTCTCTACCGATTTTGTGCTTTTGCAAAGGGGAAGGGGGAAGTCCAAGAACAAACGATGAAATCGCCAACGCTAATCGCCTCCCTTAAAGCCCACAATATATACGCACCACTTTCGCTCTCCATCCGGTCATTAGCTACCGAAATCATTGCATCCATAGTATATAGCTTCCCCCGAATAGGTTGCGGATGGTCAGTTGGGCTGCAGGAACTCCGACTAAACCATGATGGTGAAAACCTAGGAAGCCGGCTCGCAACCACGGTCGATCTCCAATTCTGCGCCAGCCCCTTTAATTCCCCGACAATAAAAATACTAAATAACAGAGGCAACGGCAAAACGCGCCATAATATCCATAGAAACAGCGGTAAAAATGACTCCATCGTCATCAGTACTTCCTCCGCGCCCCTTAGCCCATGTCTCTCATACACACAACCGCCCACCTCGATCTCATACAGCCATCCATACCTCCTCACCTCCCACGCGGACAACACGTTGACGATGTACCTCGTCGTCTCCACCGCTGACGCGCTCATGATCAAAACGGGGCGTCGGCTCTGGGGGCACACGTCCTCGGTATCTGGCGTGCAGGTGAGTGAGCGTGGGAGGGCAGTCTCCGTCAGCTCGCGCGGTGGCGAGATTCGTATTTGGGAACTGGAGGATATGATATCGTCGTCGTTTCCCTCGGCGCGGATGGTGCGCAGAGATAGTAGTGTTCAGATCAGCGCTGAGAATGAAAATCGTAATGGAAATGGAAACGACGAAACCAGTGCGGATGCGGATGCGGATGCGGATGCGGATACGGGGCGGTGGAAAAGACGGCGGTTACAGCAACCTTTGGAGCTAGTTTCTGAAGCCATTGAGCGGCGCGGGGATGGACTAGGGCTTGCGCTGCAGGATGTGTCGAGGGAGCTGGCGTTGGCGGCACGAATGAGGGGGTGGGTGGGATTTGATGATGAGCGGGTTGTGGTGCTTCGTGAGCGGGAATTGGGGACGCAGTTGCTGGGTTGTTATGACTTTACGTAGAAGGATTGTCGCTTTTTAAGTTCATATTTAGCTGAATCAGATGGTAAATTGAGTCTGATAGTTATCTATCTACTGCGTAGATTCATAAATAGCTCCTAGACTTCAACATACGTAGTAAGCACGTGTACCTGCACATGTACATGTGCATGGGCCCCTCAGGAAAAATATCTTGCTTTTTTAATAGACGGTTTATACAGCTCTCGTCCTCTTCTCGTGGCCGGTGGGTGTCCTTTGCTCACGATTGTACAGGACAGACACACCACGTACAGTCTTAGGACTCCAAATGTTCAAAACTCAGACGAACTTCCACGGAGCTTTCTGTATATCTATCATCTAGGTGTACAATATGAGTGGACATGTGTCCTGGGCCATTCCTGCCTCTCTGCTGTCTGATGAGGGGGATGTTTGCAGTCCTAGAAGTAGAAGCTAAAAAATAGAATAAAAAGTTAAAAAGTAGGTATCCATGTATAGGTGGTAACTAACAACAATAATAATAGAGATAACCTGGTTCGTCATGAAGGCGATCATCGGCGGCTCGAGCTTCCTTCTCCCTTCCGTGCAGCTACGACGGACACCCAGTTCTGCCCTGAGTCTTCCCCTGGTCTAGCTCCTCTTAACGGATGCCACATATGGGTGGAATAGGCGTCATGCAGATTGCACGAGGGTGGGGATAGAGAGGAATATACATAGATATAAATAGAGTAGAGAAGAGAAGAGAAGATAGCGAGATAAATAGAGAGACAGCCGGGACCTTGGGGGCAGCGAACACGGAGGGAGACAGCGAGAGGGGGGACCTTGGGGGGAAGGGGAAGGGGTTGTTGAGCTGTAGTTATTAGCGTCAGGATAAATAATCAGGGTGTTCTAGTATAAATATTATATATATATATATATATATAGTATAGTACGCCCCCAGTTTCTCTTGCTGGATTGTTTTGTTTCTTCTTCTTTTTGTTTCTCTTCTCCTTCGTCTTCTGTTAATTTTTGGTGGGACAGACAAGACATGGCTGACAGACATCGCAATCCATATCACTACTACCACTCACTACCCACCAAGATGGCCTTGGGCCAGTTGGAAATTGAGTGGGAGATTGAGTGGGAGATTGAGATGAAGACGGCGAACAGAAATGAATAAATATCTAACATACTGAGTATCTAGGTGTTTCTGATAGGGGATTGTTTCTCATTTTGCAGCAGAAAATGAGAGCTTACTGCTGCTCAGTAACTACTTGTGCAACCCAACCGTGAAACTAATATTTGTACATGTACATACAAAATAGAGCTGACATGACAGGACCGCTATTTGAACCGACCAGGATTGAACAGGAGATCCTATTGTGGAGAGAGAAAGGGATTTTTATTATTCCCTTCAACAACTATGTTATTGAACAATAAAATATTATAATAATGGCTCCCGACTAACAAAGCCGCGGGTCCAGTGACTTCGTCGTCCTTGGGGCCAGCCGCAGTCCGTCCAGTCCGTCTTCTTCTTCTCTTCGACATCATCCAGACAGACAATCAATCAATCAATCAATCAACAACCACCACCCACTACCACCACCACCACCACCACCACCACAGCAGCAGCAGCAGCAGCGGCAGCAGCGGCAGCAACGTCTTCGTCTTCTTTTATATTATCTCTTCTTCTTCCTCTTCCTCCTCTGACGATAATCCTCTCCGCCAACTATTGTGACGGTACGTATTATTGACCCTCCGCTACCTAGCTCTAGCGGGCTGGCTTATTTTTGGCCCCTCGCTCGCTTGGAGCCACCGCCGTTTTCAAGCTTTCCCCGCATCGCACTGTCCGGCATTTTTGACATTTTTTTGCCTTGTGAGAGGGGCGATATTTTTTCGAATTTTTTTTCGAATTTTTTTCTTTTTACCTTTTTTTTTTCGCTTTTTTAAAAGATTTTTCCAAATATTTTTTCTTTCCCGGCCTTGCTGCTGACTTGGGTCCTGACTGACAAACCTTTTACCCTATATTTTTTGCCCCAAGGAGCAAATAATCGACATAAAATTTTAAACCCTCCCCCCCTCTCAACCTCCTCCTCCTCGTCGAACTTTCAACCCAGATCGATTTACAATACTCGATTTATTCTCCGGTTCTTTCGATTACCACCAACCTTTCATCTCCCCCCTTTCAGTCCTTATCTATAAAAGAGAATACTTTTTTTCTAAGTCGCCAAAGATGGATTACCAGTCAGGTAGCCGTGGATGCTTCAATTGTGAGTCCGCCTCTTAATCGCTGCGATTACAACCTTTTTTTTTATGTGGTTTGAAATTTTATTTGTGGCCGCGTCGGTTGTGTAGGTTGGCTGGAACTGTTTCCTCTGCACTATTTGTCCCTCCAGCCCTCACTTGGCCGTTTAATGTCTCTGCGGGACTTGTCCAATATCGATCGAAATAATTATCCAGGCGATCTGCGATATCTCCCCACGCGCAAGGCTCCGTTTTTTTGTTTTTTTTTTTTTGTTTTTTTGTTTTTTTGTTTTTTTGTTTTTTGTTTTTTGTTTTTTATTTTTTTATCGTTCTTGCACTTGGAAATGTTATTCCCAACTCGCAGTCGAGTGCTTTTTTGGTCTTAACCCATGTTTACTAACACCCATCTCCGTTATAGGTGGCGAGGCCTCTCATCAGGTTAATATGTTTTGCGCCCTGTGGATTCGTGGATGGCATTGATTTTTGTTTTTCTCCCCTCATTAGGCTCGTGATTGCCCCAAGAAGGGAACTCCTACCTGGTAAGTCATTCGACATCTTCTCCTCCTTCTCCTCCTCATCATCATCTATCCCTGTTTCATGTCTAACTCGATTTTCTTCCAGCTACAACTGTGGTGGTAAGTCGCCAAAACCCAGGTTTCATTTATGAAGAAGATTTTAATCTGGTTGTGTTTTGTGCTATCAGGACAGGGACACGTCAGTAAGTATACGCACCCAGTGCCCCCATTCCTCATATGACAAACCCACACGGAATCCATCTAACGCAATTTCCCTATTCTAGGCCGTGAATGTACTGCTGCCCCCAAGGAAAAAACCTGCTACCGATGCGGCCAGACCGGACACATCTCCCGTGACTGCACATCTGCCGGATCCGGAGACAACTACACTAGCGGTGGTTACTCTGGCGGAGGAGCTGCTGGCGGCCAGGAATGCTACAAGTGCGGCCAAGTCGGACACATCGCCCGTAACTGCTCACAGAGCGGAGGTTACGGATCCGCTGGTTATGGCGGTGCTGGTGGTTACGGCGGTGGCTATGGCGGCGGCCGCCAGCAGACTTGCTATTCGTGCGGCGGCTACGGTCATATGGCTCGCGACTGCACTCAGGGTCAAAAGTGCTACAACTGTACGTTTTAATTTACCCCCACCCCTTTCCTGTCCCTGTCCTCTTTCTTTCTTCCTTCCTCTCTTCCCCTCTCTTTTCGTCTCTCCAAGCAAATATCGTATCCAATTCTGATTTTTCTTCTTTGCCTCCGTCCCTCAAGGCGGCGAAGTTGGCCATGTCTCTCGAGACTGCCCCACTGAGGCCAAGGGTGAGCGCGTTTGCTACAAGTGCAAACAAACCGGCCACGTCCAGGCAGCCTGCCCCAACTAAGTACGGCAGAGAAAAGGGCGTTTATTGGGGCCGTCGTGAGAGAGAAGATCGAGGAGAAACTGGGTTTCCTTTTCCTTTTTTTCCTTTCTTTTTCCTTCCAGCCAAGCGTGCGGGCATTCATAGTTATTTATTTTTTGTTGCCCCCCACCACCACATGGCCCATTTGGAAGGATAGCCTGGTCATGACTCGGACATGAGAAAAAAAATAAATTTTTTCTTTTTTATTTGGGCCCCCTCCCCCTTTCTTGTTTTTTGCCTCTTTTTTCTCCTTTTTCCGTCGTTTTTCTTATACTTTAAATCATCATGAGATTATGCCTCTTTTTGTTTTTCCTGTCTTTCTTATGCTACTATTACCGCTACTACGTCACACATGGAAAGAAAAACAATCCCTTTTTTGAAACAAAAATGAACACCCCCCATACTCACCCTCCTATGCACACGCACATCATACACATACATACATACACCCTGGCCTGGATTTGGTTATGTCAAGGAAATCAAGGAAATTACTGATAGGCAAAGGAGAAACGAAGGGAAAGAAAAAAGGGCAAAAAAAAAAAAAAAAAAAAAAAAAAAAAAAAAAAAGAAGGAAGGAAAAAAGATATTCAAACGCTCTGAGGATGGTTTTGCGTTTTGCTCTTTTGGTTTTTTTTTTTTTTTTTTTTTTTTTTTTTTGTTCTATGTATGGATTTCCTTTTTTTTTATTTCTGTTTTTGTAAAAGGATGAAGAGACAGAAATTGAGAGTTGAAATGAGAGAAGAATGACACAAGCAAAGCAAAGCAAGACACACATCCCCACATACATACACCATCACACCCATGCATGCAGGGCATGTATATGCACAACCCGCTCCACCAAATCACCAAATCACCAAATCCCAAAATCGGATCAGCAATGGCACTTTTGTGTGTTCTCCTTCAGGTTGTTTTTCAGTTCAGAGAATATATCTTTCTCTTGTTTTTTTCTCATTTTTTCTTTTGTCCAGGCTACATACCATACCATCTTCATCATTGCATATTTTGTGGTGTATTTTTCCCCCGTTTATATAAATAAGCACACATACATGTACTTGCACCTATCTCCAGCGAGGGTATGCTCGAGCTATCGATCTCACCGGATAAAAGGCAACAAAAGACTACCTCCGACTCTGATACAAAATTGTCGCTTCCCTTTCTTTCGTTTTTATTTCTCTAGGGTATGTAAAATTTCTATTAGGTCTTCTCGATTTTTTTTTCAGGGTTCTTTATATTTCTTTTTTTCATTCTTTTTTCTTCTTTTTTGGGAAACCAAATTGTTATTTCTCCTATCTATATAGAATGAATGGGCTATGTATCGATTAAATAAAAAGGATGACCGGGGAAGGGGGGTTATCTTTCTCTCTTTGCCTTTCCTTTGTGTTGGTTTGCGAGAGACAAGGCCAGCTATCTGTTTCGGTTTTGAGGTGTCCTCTCTACACGTCAGCTTGTTCTTGTACCGTCTAGTAGCTAGCTATAGTTGTTTTTATCCTTGATTAAATAAGAAATACTTTTGCTTTGACGGAGAGAGCAAGGGAGAAGAAGGGAGGGCTGATATCAATATCATCATCATTAAGCTTAGCCGGGCTCTCTTGTTGCAAAATAGAAATGAACAGCGCTAGCTTCATATTTTGTTCAAGTGTTTACTTATTAATACCCTATAGACGAACGTGCCGACTCAACTCCCCACTTAGGAGGTTGATGGATGGGTAAATAAGTAGGTAGCTGAAAAGTATGGTTCAGGAACTCCTACTCTACTCTTTATCTTCCCTCTACCCACCTAAATTTCTCCCCTCTCCTACTCACGATCCCTCTACAACCCCAACACATTTACAGGACATTCCGATTAGCAGCCCTAAGCGCCTCCCCCAAATCCATATCCCCCACAATCTCCCACCGCACCATTCCCCCCCCTTCCCCCTCAAAAGTCACAGAACTAGGCCCCTGAAACACATACCTCCGCCCCCTCGGTGCCCCATAGCGCTTCATGTAAACAGCCTCCGTATACGTCGGGACGCCGCGGTTGCGCCGGATGGCTTCTTCGTCCTCGTCGCGGCACCTGCCGCCAGCGGACTCGTTTATGGCTGCTTGCATTTCCGCGTGGTTGAGCTCCTCGACGGCTGCGCTGGTAAGGCCCGTGGGGAAGGAGTCGTGGCGGCTGCGGACGAGGACCTCGTCGAGGGAGTAGGTAGCTATGGGGGAGAGAGGGTCTCGGTGGGATCTTCTGTGCGTTCTACCGCTGCGGCTGCGGCTAATGCTGCTAGTGCTGCTAGTGCTGCTAGGAGCGTCCGCTGAGGCCCGGGGTGGACGGTATCTTGTACAGTGGTCATATCTTGGTGCTGGCTCAGATGCTTGTGTGCTGCGGGAAGAGCGTGTTTGTGCTGCTGGTGAAGTGTTGCGTCGAGCTATGGCAGCCGCTGGCGGCCGTAGGCTGCCGATGAGGAGTCTCTAGATCTGTCTTGTTAGCAGCTGGTGTTTCCCACATGGTAGTATTGCGGAGAGGAAGGGGTGGGGAGGACAAATACATGCCTCTAACAGAGATCGCTCTACTCGAGGCCTCCGCCGTCTAGGGGCACCCGATCGAGGTCGTGGATGCGCGGAGGTAGGATCTGTTGTTGACTCACGGCGAACGCTTGAGCGCTCATATTCTTCCGGTTCAGCATATAAAGGGTCGTCATCTCGCAGAACGCGGTCAATTCTCTCTTCCTCCTGAGCGGACAATAGACTTTCTCGATCCATACCCCAGCTCCTTCCTGACCCAAACAGCCGATCCAGCCTCGCACGTTCGTCCTCCGCCATCCTCCTCCTTCGAACCCTGCCCTCGTCGGCATCCGCAACGCTTCTCTCAAGAATCAGCTGGAGCAGTTCTTCTTCACCTTGTCTGGTGCGCTGGGCCTCTGCAGCCGCGGCCTCAGATTCACGCAATACCCTCTCCTCCTCCTCCAGTTCGGATATTGCTGCATCTTCCACGTTTCTCTGGTGCTCTTCATGCAACTGTATACTCGCTTGAAAAGCACGAGCGAGGATTTCATCTTCGTCGCATTCCATGACTCGCAACGCTCTTTCTTTCTCCAGAAACTAGGAGGGCAAAAATCGTTGTTGAAAGCCGTAACTCCTGTCTCTTTGTTCGTGGAATCAAATGACAGTAGGTATATAGACGTGGACTATATCTTCTTGTTCGTAAGTATAATGAAGGTGAAATAGAAAAGCAAGTGTCTGAGGGATCTCTCGCTTTTTTAAAAAGCTTATATTTCACAAATGATGCTGGTGAATAATTTGGTGGCAGATAGAGTCATCAAGGATGGCATTTATCCAGGAGTTCAGTGTTGCAGAAGAGTGATAATCGTAGTTGTGCTGTGCATTTCTCAATGATCGAGAAGCGTAGCGTATATAAAAACGTCTAAACCACAAGGGAAGAAGAACCCGAAACCTCGAGTGCTCAATCCTGCATTATCATAAGATGCAGTAAAAAAAATAGTAGGCAGTCAGATATACATCAAAAAATATGGAGTTTCATAGAACAGGAAAAGAATTTTTTTTTCCCATAAAATATACATAGCCAATTAGTATGGCGTACTTATGAACTGCAACTGCACATCGTCATTCTCTTGAACTGCGGAACATCTCCGCAAAATCGCTCTTCCTCGTCTTTGTTCCAATTCCACTCCTCCTGGAATGGGTTCAAGGCCATATGCATGACACGGTCGAGAATTTCTCGGTCGCCCTTGTTCTCGACACGTTCGATCACCTCGTCGAGAATCCAGGATCGGGGTAGAAACTGTAAATTAAGGTCAGCATCGCACATATTGCTTAAACACAAATTGTATAATTTGTGCATCCAAGCTTGATAGATGAGTGGAAAAAGTACTCACTTTCGGATTAACAGCTTTCATTGCCTTCTGTCTCTCCTCATCAGTTTCCGTACCCCAGTCTTCGACGATGCGTTCCCGCCATGAAGAAAGCCATTTTGCAATACGCCCCCTAGCAGATTCTTCAGTGTTTCCTATTCCCCCGACGCCTTCTTTATGAAAGAAGATACTTGAAATAGCCTTCCTTTTCTCATCGGTGTCGATGTCAGCGAGCGAAATGCTAGATAGATGTCTGAAAAAATGATTGAAGTCCAACTCAAGAGCCTCGAGCGTATCAAGCAGTTCTGAGAACAGCTCCTGGAAATCTGATTCCTTGGGAGCTTTCAACGCTAAGCGCGCCGACATGAGCCGTTTGTATTCATTCAGGAATACAGTTTTGTATTCTTCGCCAGTGTTATCAATGAGTTTCCCTGCTCTTTGTACCAGGATCTTGCTAAACTCTTCAGTCACCCCCTTTGAAACGAAGGTCTCGTCATCCACTTTATCGCCAGCGCCCATCAGTTCACCCAGGGACTCTCCAAGTCGGACTAAGTTCCACCAGATCACACTTGGTTGGTTCTTATATGAATATCGAAGGAGATGGTCATCGTGGTTCGGGGTATATTGCGGATCAAAGTTATCCAGGAACGCAAAAGGGCCGTAGTCGAGAGAAAGACCCATGATTGAAGTATTGTCGGTATTTAACACTCCGTTCATGAAGCCGTAGGCCTGCCACGCGGCAACGGTCTTTGCATTGCGTCGGACTATTTCTCGATAGAGGCGAGTGAAGCGGTTCTCTTCAGCTCCTTCCTCTCCCTGGATTTCGTTTTTAGGCACACCTCTCAAAGGATAATCGACAGACGGTGTATCTTTCGCATCAGGCGATTTCGAAGATAGAGCTGCTGGAAGCGACTCCCAACCGGGAAAGACATCTTCCGCGACATAGGTTGCTAGTTTCCTGGTGAGATCTCTATCACCGCGAGATCTGGGAAGGTCAAAAGTTCCGATCCTTATCCATGATTGAGCAAACCGGGTCACAATAGCTCCGGGCTCCAACCGCTCTCTTCTCACTTTGGAGTTGGGTAACAGCACGAGCGAAAGGGCACGAGTTGTAGGGATTCCCAGGGCGTTCAAAGCTAGTATCAGCATTAGTGTATGCGTAGATATATCTACAGGCGGAGTGACCAACCTTCTGAAACTACATACTCCCTAATGCTCGAACGGAGAACGGCCTTTCCGTCAGCAAAGCGAGAATAAGGGGTCCTGCCAGCCCCTTTAATCTGAAGCTCATATCGAGTTTTCGTCGTAGGATTCGTTGATTCGAAGAGGCTGATGGCGCGCTATATATAGAGTATTAGTATCGCAACATGCCATAGCTTTAAACATAGAGGACAAATATATAAAAGACAATTGAGCATACCCCATCGCCCAGTTGCCCGGCCCATGAACCACTATAGAAGTGTCGTTAATATAAATCCTAATATCGAATGCTAAAGCGGTGCTTTCAACATACAATTGCCAGCCTCAAAGGTGTTAGCAGATAACTTATGATGACAACTTGACAGAATTTTCAATTTTCTAGATTTCCTCACCGCCATAACACTGTGCCCACGGATATATTCCTCCATTCTCCTTATCCCAGAAGATTTTATTTCCCGAGACAAGGTCGCGAAATTGCGCCGTCTTCTCCTCGCCGTCTTTCAGACCAATGTCCTTTAGCGCCTGTGGGCTTACACTTAACAGCTCAGGTCGATCTGTAGGTTCCGGGCGAACATAGGTAAACAAAGCACCTTTTACAAGCCGGGGTCCTAGTGCTTCGCGGGGCGCATTGTGAGAGGATTCCGGGGTTTCGAATGCGGGATCCGCAGGTAGTTTTGCTGTGAAGTTATTGGACTTGGGTAGTTCTGCTAGGGTTACGCCCGTAACAAGCGAATTTCTATTTCCATTTCCATTTCCTGTATGTGAGCTGGATAGATGAGCGGCCATCTGAGCAATGCGGAACCGGACGAATTGCGGTTGGCGGATGTTGCTGCGCAACAGCATATGGCGGAGTGGAATGGGATGTGAGCACTTTGCGATGTGGGGATAAATGCTCGACTAATTATACGACAGTCTAAAATACTTTGAAAACAAGAAGTTTAAATGGTCTAGAAAAAACGAAAAGCATTGATGTTGCTGAGAAGATTTAAATGATAATTGTTGATGAGCGGAGAACAGGTAAATATTGCCAAGGTTGGTCGTAATGATGACATAACTGCTATATTAACTAGCCTAGTTAACATTAACTAACTTAACTTACCACAAGCGCACTCACTCACTCTCTTCTACTAATATGGTAGTGAGTTGCGGTTAATAACTAGTTACTTCTCTCCACACGTCGAATATCTTTTTCACAATCCCTCGGATTCCCTCCCTCGGTAAATAACTAAAAGCTGCCTCTACACTGCCAATCTAGCTGCCGCTCTTCTTCAGCTTTGTCCATTTTTTGATTGCTGTTAAGCATTTCAATTTGACTAGAAGCATCAGCTTATGATGTGGACTTTTTCTCTTCCAAGGTTCTGATCCCTCAAAGTCAGTTGTAACACTAATAATATAAGAGCTTAATAAATATACTCAATCACCCTGATGCAGGTAATAAGCCTTCCAGCTCCTGATATTATTAATATTCCTCAATTTCGAAATTATACTCTAAAAGCAATTCCACTCTTAGATGATATCCTGTGCTCTTTTCCTGATCTAGATTAGGTTTGAGAGACCATCATGTCAAAAGCCAAACAAGTCACTGTGATTTCATTAACTGAGTTAAGTTTGTTGACTCTAACAATCTATGAATCAACATCCCTTTGTTAAGTTACTCTGTATTTAAACCATCTTTTGCACCACTTCCCAAAACTTCTTCTAACACAATGCATTGCAAGGTGAGTTGCCTGCTACCCCTCTCTGTTCAAGAGGTCAGCCTCTCTGTATGCCCTTTCCACTGAGCCAAAGTGAATCTGGACAAGTTCAGAGACACCAAACCCCCTAGTGACATGCTAACGCATGGTGTCAGATTGAAAAAAGAATTTATCATCATTGAACATTTGTTCTCAGATCGTAACGAGGGTTTTTGTTTTCTTCATTCGCGGGGAATCTATCGAGTACAGGGGCTAAGCCTCGCCGTCCCTGGAGACAATGATGAACTCATAACCAAACAGCCATCTCATCTTTGATTCAAACTTCATCTTGAGAACGTTTGGACGCGTATAGGGACATCTTGGTTGATCTAACTCTCCTCCCCTGCTTCCTTTATGCCTCCTGCTTTTGTTGTTTGGCTGTTGTTAGCACCATATACGAAAAGGATGTGAGAGAATCATCCAAATGACTTTGCCGGATTTTGGGCACCCTTTACCTTCAATACAATAAAAATTACTGCTTGTTCTTGCTGAAGGCAGCCCGAGGTAGAAGCTGTTAGGGGCAATCTATGGCCAGGATGATGAGCGATGCAAGTCTCAGATGTGTTAGCCACACACTGGCAAGAAGACACCACAAAGCGCTGCATTTTGGGCTGTGATTGCCAGTTTGCCTCGAAAGATACACTCGGTCAAATTATATGATGAAGACACGGGCTTTTTAACGATGATGAAGAAGAGGAAGAGAGGAATCCTCTACACCTCAGAGTTCAGCTTTATATACTTTGTTTACCTGTTCTGTTGGAAGGCTACATCGGAGGGAGGAAAGCTCTCAATACACGGTAGATTGGCTATCCACAGGGCCACCTACTCCTTCCAATCAATTTAGACCTCAACGATCATGGTCAGAACTACCCAATTATGTATCGTGGATGGATGGAGATATAGCAAGCCCGTAGATGGAGAGCAGCAGCACATAGTCGATTCTTGTTACTACTATGTATCTTCTGCAGGCTGCAGTTGCTTCCTATCACTACGAGAGATACGTGAATGCCTCATAGGACTATTCAGATTTTTATTTTTATTTTTATTTTTATTTTTATTTTTTTGGAGGGGGAAGGGTTCTGTTCAATTTCTACAGAGCACAGAAAGTATGTATGTAACATCCCTACACCCCCTTTTTTTTTTGATAAATCATATGTTACTTCCCAAACGAACGCTCTAAAAGTTTGTATATAATTATCAGTTCATTTTTTGTTAATATAGTCATTTTCAACGTCCGAGAGTGGTTCTGGGAGGCTAACTACCTCAATCCTTCACCACGGAAAAGTGCTGGTCCCTCGCCTAGAAAGTTTCTATAGCTAGTGATCGGGCTTATGTAGTTTTTGAACAAGAAGAAGCCAATCAATCTTTGATTTCGTGACCTGTATCATAGAAGATAAAATAATAGCTAAGTAGTTATGCCTAGGTAGATAAAGATTTTTGTTAATGTTTAGTTATTTGAATAAGATGTTGAAGCTGTACCCATCGTTAACTACCGACTAGTTATGGAATGCATGGATAACCGTGAAATTTCCTAGATACCACGATTTAGAGCTGATACCATGACCCTAACGGTATGCTGATTAGACTGTTCCTACATAAAGGTGGTAGGTAGTTATGACGTTTGTTGACTAACTCTGTAGTGCTGACGGGAACTACGAACCCTGAACCCTGAGCTTGTAGTCAGAAAAAGCTGATCTGACATAGTTATATAAATACTTCTTGAGTGCCCTGGTTTTCATGCCACTTCTATCTTCTCAAATAATAATCATGGTTGGTCTTGCTAGCAAATGCAATAAAATGTTTTTGAAAGATAACAACTAACAATCTCTCAACGTGATCAAGATTATCCGGGTTGAAGGCTCTATCTCCATTTAGGCTCTCTCTCTGACTTTGCTAACGGCGCAGACAGAATGAACTTATAATGCCGTCTCTCTAGCCCAGTTTGCTTCAAGGAACCTCCGAATAGAGGAATGCACCCACTACAGCGTGGTCCATGTTCTCATATGTTCCCATATTCTTGTTTCTCAACAAGATGGAAGCCTATGTTCAGAGAGATTCGGCTGGTGTTTGGGCAGATGCACACGGTATAAATTGCTATACGAGGTAATTACATCGCAGGAATCTTTGGGAGAAGCCATGTCATGAATTCTTGATGTGTCCAATTGCCACCATTCGCTTTTCCCGGTTTTAGTTGAAAAAAGGGCTCTATGATGATGGATATTTTGTCCCACTTATTATTTACTGGACCGGCTCTCTGGCGGTTAAATAAGCTCTCCCCCACTCTTTGTGATTTCTCCAGACTTCCTCTCGCAACCTTCTCATCTAACCAATACACAAATTTGCTTCTCTAAAATGGCTATTTTACCCGAAATCAAGCTCGAGGATGGCAATTCCGTCCCAGTGGTTAGTGGTTCTTGAAACCTTCGATCCTCAAGGCTCGTTTTTTTGATCGCTGGATATGGCAATTGGGCTAATTTGATGCCGTCATTTGCGGCTTGACAGCTCGGCTACGGAACTGGAACCGCGTGGTACAAGAAACCTGGCGACACAGGTATTGACAGGCAACTGGTCGACTCGATAAAGGAAGCAATTAGTTTGGGGTATATCCACATCGACGGTGCAGAAGTATACGGAACAGAAAGTGAAATTGGAATCGCTATCAAGGAAAGCGGCGTTGCGCGAGATAGGCTCTTCGTCACAACTAAGGTTATCGACAACATTGGCGACATTCCCAATGCCATTGATACGAGCTTGAAAAAGCTTGGGCTTGATTATGTGGATCTGTACGTTTAATCAGCCATTGTTGTAAACTAACAAAATGCGGTTTGAAACGTGTTTATTCCTAATGAGGAAATTTCCCGGCGTCTTTCTACTCCAGGTACCTAATCCACAACCCATTCTTCGCCAAATCCGACAAAGACCTCCAAGATGCATGGGCTGAGATGGAGAAGGTCAAAGAAGCGGGCAAAGCGCGGTCCATCGGCGTCTCGAACTTCCGCCAGCATGAACTCGAAGCAGTGCTGAAGACGGCAAGAATCACCCCAGCCATCAATCAAATCGAATATCATCCATACTTGCAGCACGGCGGCTTGGTACCCTTCCAGGAAGGAAAGGGTATCAGAACCAGTGCGTACACCCCGCTCACGCCGGTGACAAGAGCTAAAGGCGGGCCGCTCGACGATATCCTAGCTGGACTTGCTAAGAAGTATGCGGTTACT
This sequence comes from Blastomyces dermatitidis ER-3, assembly GCF_000003525.1. Lineage (NCBI taxonomy): Eukaryota > Fungi > Ascomycota > Eurotiomycetes > Onygenales > Ajellomycetaceae > Blastomyces > Blastomyces dermatitidis. The sequence goes on along the minus strand of NW_025544779.1, from coordinate 127,978 downwards.
GAGGGGGAAGTTTTGCTGCGGTGGTGTATTGATCGCGGTGCTGTCACCATCACCACGAGTAGTAAAAAGTCTCGATTGACATGCTACCTACGCGCACTCCAATTCCGTTTAACCCCAGCAGAGATTGAGGAGATCTCAAGAGTTGGAGAGGAGAAGCATTTCCGGGCGTTTTTCAATCAAAAATTTGCTCCTGACGATCGATCGTGAGGAGGCTTCCCTTTTCTAAAATATAGACGACTTTGCAGTGTTCTAATATATGACCTTTCCCCAAGATTTCATTTAACTGTATATAGCAGAAATAGAACTGGCTGCCTCCCTCATAAGTAGCTACAGTAGTATTGCTTCAAACAGAATCTTTCGTCTTCATGGTCACTCTTCTCACTCTCGGTTTTATATCGGGTCCGCAATCTCTTAACACAGAAATTCTGGGTAAGACAATCCCAACCAACTTGTTTAGACTTAGTTTCCGGGATAAATAAAACCAAACTCTTTCTCCCTAACTAACCAGAACTTTTAGATACCCGGGATCAACGTCGGAAGGGTTTAAATCAATAAATGTATTGTAACTTTTCGCCTAGGAACTCTGTGTTGCAACTCTAACAGGGCAAAGAAACTCTCTCTACAGAACCCGTAATCTCAACTGTTAGTTTATGGCGTGATTCGGTCTTTGTCCAGGGGAAATGAGGTTTCCTTAGATAAATATTAGGCTTGCCAGACATTCAATTCTTCCAAGCTAACGATTAAGTGTGAGCAGAGTACAGTACGAATCAATTGTTGAGAAGCCAAGCTTGAAACCCTTTTGAGGCAGAATATGAATATGAGTCTAAATGATCGTAGCAGAGTTAACTATATGAGCAGCCTTGAGAGCATGGCGATTGGAAACATGGACTGAGCTTTAGCAACAAGGATGGATATGTCAAGAAATACCGAGAAGACAGACAGACAAAAGAGGCTTTGTTCACAGATAACTATACAATAAGGAGCTGAAACAATTGGATCCGTTCTATTTGGATTGCAGAACTTAAGAGACTCCAACAATCAATTCTATCATCGATGCGTTGGAGAACGGTCAGTATCCGCAGCAAGACGGCGAGTGACTTCTAAACACACCTATTCCACAGTAGAAATAGAAGTAGCTATATAGTTATTTATTTAGCCAGAGATAGATATATATATATCTACTACATCCTATAGTTACTAGAAACATACAATAATTTATTCTTTTTTTCCCCAGCCCGAGATCACTAGTAGCAGATTCTCCAATAACAGCGGGCGATCTCCCTTCCAGTGAAGAAATCCAAGCTTTGTTAAGTTACTTTGTTACGCCAGCTCCACCAGCCGTGATCGATCCTCTCCCGCCGTTCGACTGCTGCGATCTCCGCCACTCACTCCACCCACCACCACCACTACCACCACTACCATCATCATCATCATCATCATCATCATCATCACCACACCATATCACCACCACCACCATCACCATCACCACCATTGCTCGTCCTCCTCTCCTCCCGCATTTTCCTCCCGCCAACGCCCACGAACTAACCCCTACAGCTCTGCAGCCTCCGTTGTCTCGAGGCCTTTCTGGTTTCCCTCCTGTTTTCTCGCTCGCTGCCTTCCCTCGATTCCTCTCCTCCCCCCAATCAATGGCCTCGCCCATTGGAGCCCGAACCTCAGCCGCCCATCCAACCACAGTCCTGAAGAACGCTGGGCTGTATCGCTGCGGCCTTGCTGTCACTGCTTGTCTGATCTAGTTCATATATTTTCCCGCTTCCTGTTAACCCGCCATCCTCTGCTATTTTTTAATTTTTTTTCATTGTTTTTGGACAAGCGCTTATGGGCATCAGCTGGCCTCACCCTGGGCTCCATTTTCTTCGTGAAATCCCCCTCTGACCAACACCCACGCCGGCCTGTCTTGTCTGTTGTTGCAAGCTGCGGTTGGAAGGGCCGTCTTCTGTGTCGGCCCAGCCAGCCAGCCGGTCTGTCAGTTAACCTACGAAACGCGCACTTCAAGAAAGCAAAGCGATCGCTGGCTCTGGCTTGGGATTGCTGTTGTGATGCTCCTACTATTCACCACTTGTGAGTTGAATGCGCTGTGTCTTTTTTTTTTTTTTTTTTTTTCTATTTATTGCTCTCTTACTATACCCCACCTTGTTCACTTCGAGTTCGCATCTGTCGTGGTGGGTAGGACTGGTGAATAGGTTATTAGTTTACTAATTTGAGCTCTCCTCTAGCAGTTAAAAACCACTGAATGCTCGAACGGCCGGAGCTTTCCCAGATCCACCTGCGCTCCCCTTTCGCCGAATACAAACAAATCCCCTGCCACCCGCGCTCTCTTTCCAAGCTATTATATACACCCTTAAGCTCAGCTTACAGCGCTGAGTTTCGTTCACAATCATTGCGCTTGCGTCCGTAGCGATCTGCCATGTCCGTTGAGCTCCAAACCTCACACCGGACCCAAAACACCACCGAAGCCTCGTCGCGTGTGCCAGCCAAAAGATCCTATTCAGAATTTCTCAAGGGCGTCAATACTCGCTTCAAACACCTCTCCGACAAAGTGCTACCCGCGTCCCCATACCTCCTCAAGGTCCCCACTGAAAGACCTTTCCACTTGGGTTCCCGGTTCGTCAGTAATTGGGCTGTGGGTGATAATAGACCATTTGCGCCGGAGGAGGAACACCTTCAGTACATGACCTTTCTGCCCCACCAGGTTGAGGACACTCTACTCGTTGCTGTGGGGGGATGGTCTGATGAACGTGGAAACATCATGGAAGAAGATACGTCGAAAGTCCCAAGCATCGCCACAAGCCCGTCCGTCGATACACCAAAACAAAAGCTTCAGAGAAAAAAAATTAGTCTGAGTGACTACAAAAAGAAAGCATATGAAACTCCAAAATCACCTCCTAGAAGCGCTACCCCAGTGAATCGCAGGAATGGCACGGATCGTTTGACTCCAGCCGTAAAACCCAAGTCACCTCGAGAACCCGTGCCAACGCCCAAGGTGCCGGTGATATTACCTTCTAAAAGAAAAGCCACCACGTCTGTAACAACCGACAATTGCTCCGATAATGCTAACGGAATTTCGCAATCTAAAAGTTCCCGCGATGGAAATTCCCGATCCACACCTAGTTCCCACAAACCTCCACCATCAGCTCGAGAATCCCCGCCCCCCACTAAAAAGCCGCGACTTTCAACTACAAAGGAACCTCCCGATAATAAACCCACGAGACAAAGAAATGCGCCGCCTGTTGTTCCCGCGCTACTCTCTCCAACACTTCCCCCTACTAGCGTTACACCTAGGCTCCCTAGATTACTCTCACCCACTCTCCCACCAGATATAGAGGAAGAGCTAGCTAAGATAAAAGGCGGCGAGCTATCTATAGACAGAATTTCCAGCCCCAGGAAAGCTCCGTCACCCTCTACCATTACAGGATCGAAGCCTGAGCGGCCACTACCCAAGTCGAATAAACCTAGGCCCCATTCTAGTTCTACCTCCAGTTCAAGCGATAAAACTACCAAGGCTAGAGTATCGTCTTCATCCTCCAAGCCCCAGGACAATAGCGTCGCAAGGCCTGTCCCTTCCAATAACCAACGTTCTAGAGCTGTCGATCATACACAATCGCAAATTTCCTCGAAGCCCAAGGGAACAACCCAACTTGCCAAACCCAAACTTATTGTGAAACTAAGATACGGGAGGTCCAATCGGAAACGGATAGAAGCGTTACTCAGGTTTTCTGGTAAATATAAAAGCACACCTCATCACCAGTCATCGAAACAGAAAAGAGAACCTGAAAGTCAGCGAAAGAGTAAAACTGCCCCTTCTTCGAAATCAACAGAAGTACAGCGCGCTGAAAAGCGACCAAGGCAGACGGACGAAGACGACAGCCAGGGATCGGTTCCCAAACGCCAAAAGTCCGCCACTCTTCCGGCTTCAGAGCGACCAAGGACTCCAGCCACAACGGCCTTCAAGTCTCCTTCCGTTCCGCAACAGCCGACATCAGTATCAAAGGGCCAATTTCTAACTCCAAGTAAGGATTTGAGGGCTACAACCATGCGCCGTCTAGGCTCTGGAGACGGTGATTCGAAGCTACCAGCAGGGTTGGACCGCGGAATGAACACGAGCACACCTGGAAGCGCGGAGAAAGCAACCACCAAACACTCACCTGTAACGCCGAGTGATAACCCACAAAACAAACCTCGGGATACAGCAGAATCTCGTTCATGGCAAGAAGAATCCCAGAAATATTTCAATATAGGTCGCGAATTAAAACGTTCATCCCAGAGGTACCCGGGACCGCATGCGACAGACGCCGATCATAAGCTTAGCGCGGCGATTGCAGTTGAAGCGGTCCTCTGCTTTATCCTCGCCTTCATCCTTGACGATAGGCACAGAACCTTAAACCGTCGACTGGGAGACTCATCAACCTGGTTGTCCATCGTCCCATACTGGAAAATGGTGAAAGGTAACATGGACAAGTACCCGCATCTCCACGCCCTTTGCTCCCTCCTCGGCGCTGTCTTCCACGAAATCATCCACGGCCTCGACCTCGAGCGCCTTGCGATGACCGCACTTCCAAGCGACCATAGTCCCGCTCCCACTCCAGGAAGCGATGGCAATACGGTAACTTCAGAAGAAAGCAAAAAACAGCAGCAGCATAGGGATTTTATGGATCTTAGGAAACGACTCGTCGATTCACATAGAGAGGCTAGAGCCCTTTGGCTCGAGGGGTCGCGCAAACTGTCGGAGGAAGTACTGACCCACCAATACCCAGAGACGTGGTCGAAGCGGTCCATGAATTTCTCAGAAAGGGGTCGAGAGAAGGCTCTTGTGCTGGGTGAATATTCAGGAGAATATTTTTTACCTCTCGATCGTACGGCTACCCCTCTTGAGGCGATTAGGTTTGGGTGGGTGTTTCTGACCGAGTGGACCAAGAAAGAACGGGTAGAGTGGAAAGGTCAGCTTGGGTTATGAAATGTATTTGTTTGACTGTCATGATTTTCTTTTCCTCTTTCTTTGGCATTTCTCTACTTTTTTTCAAGTTCTCTGGCTTGTTGGAACTGAAACTCACCTCTATTTACATCTTATTTCCTCGATATACCCTAGTAGCTTTGTCATGGAGAAATTTTCTTAATCACAAGTTCCCCTTCTAGAATAACTTCGCCGTCATTTATTTTCCTTTGATTGGAGTCATCGTATACCACTGGTTTACCAACCTCGTTTCGAAAACACTTTTTCTTTCCAACTTCACTGCTCCTATTTCCTCAGCCTACTGTGTTTATTAAACGAGCAACATTCTCATCTCCTCCAACGAAACCCCTTATTTCATATACTTGGTGCCCTGTACTTTTTCCCTCCTTTCCTCCCCACTCCCTTTCCATACATAACCTCCTCCGCACACGCACACATCTCATTCTATTACTGTCTCAAACTCTCCATCTCTGTCTCAAATATACATTATTTATGATACCAACGAACTCGGCATATTTTTTTTTTTTTTTTTTTTTTTTTTTTTTTTTTTTAGCGGGGAAAACTATTTCAGAGCGACTCCAACGCTTTTCCAATCTTTTTTTTTCCAAAATTTTTTTCCAAAATTTTTTTCCAAAATTTTTTTCCAAAATTTTTTTCCAAAATTTTTTTCCAAAATTTTTTTCCAAAATTTTTTTCCAAAATTTTTTTCCAAAATTTTTTTCCAAAATTTTTTTCCAAAATTTTTTTCCAAAATTTTTTTTCTTTTTCTGCTTATTCTTTCCTTCATTCTCCTTCTCTCTCTCTTCTCTTTGTGTTGTTCACCCTCTCTATTCAGTTTTTTTTCTTCTTTTTTTCTTTTTTTTTCTTTTTTTTTCTTTTGCTGTTGTTTATCCTGCTAATGGCATATATGCCACGAGCACCCCAGCTTATAGTTTTGTTTTACTTTCCCTGCATTCCTTTAAATATCCGGGGAACTAGTTCTCTTCTCTCTGTGGTGTTTGGGCGCTGGACGAAAGGAGAGTTTTTCCCCGATACTCACTGGACCGGGACCTGACTGGATTGGATTTGGATGAGTATATATGTACGCAGTACCGTGCCCATCGTTTAGTGATTGGGTGGCTACGGTGGGGTGGGGTAAACATTCATCAGATTGGATTTCTTTTGCTATTCGCAGTTATACGTTTTTTACTATTCCGATTTGGTAGGATCCAACGCATGGGCATGAGAGTTGAGAACTGGAACTGAGAAATTGTAGTATTGACTGAGGTAACATGGTTGCATGAATGGAAATTATTCGATGATCTCACAGTTGTTTTTTAGTCGTTAAAGATTAACCCGCAAGAAAGCGTGAAAACATCAATTGTCACTTGTGGTGTTGGGGAATATGTAGAAACAACGTTCGTTTTGCTCAGGATGAAGAAATAAAATCACGAAAACATAAATAATCCTAATGGACGAAAGATACTGTGAAAAACAAATGAAAAATAAATGATATCTTCTTCTAACTAATTATAAATAAATGCCAGGCCAACCGGGCAACTTGCACCACTCAATGCAGCCTTCAAGTTATGATAGAAAAAGGGATGTTGCAATGCATGCATGCGCATAAAGCATTTTGCTGTAACCATCGCCATCCATTCATAGCAGAAACAAAAATAGATAACATAAATGCTCTGCTCGCTCTAGTCCAAAAAAAAATTAAAATGAGATACGCTCCGAGAATCATTTCGCTAGTTGATAAATGAAAGCGCTCGCATCAAATCAATGGGAAAAGATTTATATCAAACGTCGTAATCATCCTCGCTCTCCCTACCTCTTCCGCGATTCCTCTCCCCACCAAACAACCACCCAGCTTCCCGACAATACCTCGCCTCCCTCCTCTCGCTGCCCACCTCACTAGCCCAGCAAACAACAGCTGCATCCACGACGCCAGTCAGCACGCCTTCCATCGCACCCAGGACACCCCAGCCAATAGCCCCCGCAATCAATCCCACAACATACGCGTATAAACTGCCTCGGATAGTGGAGGTTGATCCCGTTCCTGTTCCCGTTCCTGTTCCCGTAGTAGCTAATTGCAAGCCACGAGCGGTAGATACCCACCCGCCGAAACCTAGACATAACGACATTGTGAAGCGCATAGCATGGAGGAAAAGTTTGGCGAGGCGGTATGGAAGGAGAGAAGAATTGTTGTGACCGTTGGTGTTGCCTCGTGGGTTAGAGGAGAAGGAGGTTGGGTGGAGTGAGGTGGCTGCTGTCGATGGGGCGAGGAACGTCATTTGGCTGAGGCTGCGGGCGGAAATGCCCAGGGGCAGTGAGTGGATGGCGCTGTAGGTTAGAGTTAGGGAGTTAGTGAGAGCGGCGATGGGAGTGGGAACGCAAGAGTATGCGGCTAAAGATAGAAACGACGACAACCGTCTAGGAAGGACGATTAGTGGTAGACGTATTAGTAGGGCGAGGAGTGTTGAGAGGCAGATGGTGCCGAATAATGTGCTGACGGAGTGAATTAATGCTGCCTGTACGATTTGTCGGGATGAAGGTGCTGGTACTGATAACCGGTGGAAGTACCACTGACTGACAGTTGCAGCCGTGACGGTCCTTTGGATACCTGAAATCACTCCCAGGGACCAAAGATAAATTAGGATGAAGTAGACGGCCAGCCACCAGCTTCCCGCGTTGATTATAAACATATTTTTTGTTGTGGAGATATGGCCACCAAGGAACACGCGGGTGAACATGAGGATCCATACCCATGTCCAGGAGGCGATAACAGCCAAGGTGATAAACCCAAGTGCGAGCAGCGCTGGGTTGGATGCAAGAATGCGACATGAAAACTCCAAGATGCTGATCGCTTTTTCCGTTGAAAAACGACCCTGAATGACGGAATATACCCAGACAGATGCAATTATGGCGGGTACCAAGGAACCCCAGCGCATGACTTTGTCTTGGATGCTTTGGCCATGCCAAGCCCCGCCAAAGCTAGCAATGAAAGGAAAAAGAGCAAATGTGTAGAGTATCAGAGGGACTGCTAATAAAACCAAATAGACCAAGGGGCGGACATATGAACGAAGGAACGCTAGCCACAACAAAGAAACCAGAATGGAAACCAGAGTATATATCGCTAAGAGAAAAAAAGAGGCATGAAGAGTGGAATAAATGGTATCGCCAAGGATAGGCTTACCCTCTGGTAGGGACGTGTGCAAATAAATAAGAAAAGCTGTAGCAAACATGCCCACGAGAGAGATTAAAAAGAGGTTGCCCCAAAATGCGTCATGCTGGGGAGGTTCGAAGTCCGGGTGCGTCATTGACGCCGGAACGGACGATCCCGTAGAGCTTGGAGGGCGAGGATGCTCCAGAAGGGCGCGCTTATCCGTTTCTTTGGGTAAGAAGGAGGAGCTAGTTTGGAAATGGTCCCCCGCGATGTCAGGTTGTTTTCGGAACTGTTGGACGGCTGGTGGAGGGTCATCATCAGCGAAATCATCACGCGCGCTGTCTCGTTGCACGTTCACCATATCACTCCTCAGCGTATCTTCTAGGCCAACATCAACCATCCTATCTTTCCCAAGAGAGCTGGCGCCCGTGCTGCCCCTATCGTCCGCCTCATTCTCATCACTTTCGTCTAGTCGCTCGAAGGGCTTGCCTCCCAGAACAGGCGTGGCATCACTAGATCGACCGGCACGCCAGGAGCTCTTGATGCCTCCGCCTCTTCCGCGATTGCTATGGTTACTACCAGCAGCATCCATACTATTTTCAGAGTGCTTGCCATCGTCATCAACCTCGGATGACTCTTCTAGATGCCTCGAGTCGAAATGGCGTCGAGATCTCTGCAGGGCGTAGAAATCTGCAATTTCGCGTTCGTGCTCCTGCTCGTCATCTTCTTCTCTAAATTCATCAGCAGCACTGTAGAAGAGAGGAGCATGCTGTATGGAGGCCCTTGAGGAAAAGGGGAAGTGCGAGATGTGAGACGAGCTTGGTTGGTAGGGGTTGCCAATGGCGCGGTGAAGATAGGACCTGGAGGCTGGATTTCGCGAAGACCCAGAAGGCTGATTGAATCTTCTATTGTAACGGTCTGAGCCTTGTCTTTCGTTGTTATCTGGACTGAAGGCTATTCTGGACTGGGACTGGGCTAGGAATCGGGAGGCATCTAGGTTTGGCGGTTAGTGATATTATGACGTGACTAGGGATGGAAGTGTGGGGAAGGAAGCTCCATACATTCCGAAAACATCGTTAGCTAGGTTTAGTCTAGTCGCGGGCATAGAGAGTGATATATCAAAACTGGTCGTACGGCAGTATAGGATGTATGTAGAGGAATAAAATAAGAGATGGCCCACAGGCACACGTCCAGTATTGAGAGAGGTGAGTGTGTGTGTGTGTCTTATTACTGGTGGGAGTGTAGTGTGGAGAGGGAAAAGAGTCGGTGAATGGAGAGCTTGACATAGAAACTGCCAGAACAACAACAACCCTAGGAGAGGCAACACGGCCCGGAGGGATTAAAGGGGATCAAAGAAGAGCATACAAAGAAGAATGAGACGGGATCATCGGCAAATAAATGAAGCTGGGGAGTTGCTGAGAAGAAGCTGAAGGAGACGAAGAATGAATGATGCCGGATCGTGATCAAGCAAAGTCACACTGCAGAGCATGACTCAGCAGGCAGCGAGCGATTAGGTCATCCGCGTGTCATGTGCTTCTGCTCTGTTCCGTTGTTTGGGCAGCTTTTTTCTTTTTTCTTTTTTTTCTTTTTTTTCTTTTTTTTGTACATATATTTTATATATATCTATATTGTATATTTGTATGTATATTTATCGTTTGTATATATTTATAAATATTACAGATACGCCTGTTGGACCGGACCATACAGCGCTCATCAAGGAGACTGAACCTTTTGGTCCCGTTTAGTCCCGTTCACTCACTAGCTGGAGCATCCTCATCATCCCCATAAACATAACTCTGCCTCACCAGAGCTCAATCTCGCAGCTCTCTCTCTCTCTCTCTCTCTCTCTCACACACACACACACACGCAAAACATTACATCCTCCATACAATAAAACCTACATTCAATTCTGTTCTCTTACTCCGCCGCTACAGCTCTACATATCTCCGCTGCGCTCAAATCTAACTTGTTCTGTACGGTTTTGCAGCTACCCGGCTAATTACCTCCGGCCGCTATCCCAACAACTCACCATTTTAACCTCACCTTCGAGATAGGATAACTACCTCAACTCACAGCCCAGTTGCGTTCATGTCGCAGCCATGGGATTACATCGCAAAGCTTGTCTGTATTGGTGATTCCGGCACCGGTAAATCTAGCGTGTGCTCTCCCCTTTCCCATTTTCATCTCCCCATCTCGATATCTACTCTAGATATCTACTATCGCATTCCGTCCAACTAACCCTTTCATATTCAGCTCACCATCCGACTCTGTGAAGGTCGTTTCTCCTCATCCCACGATGTAACAATTGGCGTCGAATTCGGTTCCCGCATCGTCCCCGTCGGGCCGCCAGCCTCGGATTCCCTTGGCATAGACTTTGACCTTCCCTCTTCGTTGTCTACTGACCCATCATCTCACCTCCCGATTATCCCCCCGTCCCAAACAACCACCACTACTGCCGCTACATCGACCCCCCATGATCCTACGACATTAATGAACGGAAGCGATCCCTCGAAGCGAAAACCCCCCCATCAACAGCCACAACCACCATCCGGCCTGCCCTCCCCTCCCCGCAAACTACAATCCCCACCCATCCAAAAACGCATGAAACTTTCCCTCTGGGACACTGCCGGCCAAGAAACCTACAAATCAATCACCCGCTCCTACTTCCGCGGCGCCTCCGGTGCCCTCCTAGTCTTCGACATCACACGTCCCTCCACCTTTGCCTCCCTGACGCAATGGCTGCAGGACCTGCGCCAGATCGCCGAGGAAGGGATCGTGGTCATCCTCGTTGGCAATAAGAGCGATCTTGCTGCCCCTTCTCTAGCAGGGAGTAATAGCGCTGATGATGGCGGTAAACCTCAGAAGGAAGCTATAGTTACAAGAGAGGAAGCGGAGGCATGGTGCCGAGCCAATAATATTTCGCGGTACGTGGAGACGAGTGCAAAGTCTGGAGAAGGGGTTGAGAGGGCGTTCCTGGAGGTTGCAGAGCGGATATACCGGAACATCGAGGCCGGGCGGTATGACTTGAACGACCGGCGGAGTGGTGTTAAGGGATTTGGAGCCACTGGGGGAGCGGGTGGTGCGGGGCGCGTGCAGAGGACGGTTACACTGGGCGTTAATGATGCGATGGGGCGAGGCGGCGGTGGATGTTGTTGAATTTTTTTTTTTTTTTTTTTTTTTTTTTTTTTTTTTTTTTTTTTTTAGTTCTGCTCCTTTTATTACCGCTCGCTGCTTTGGCCTATTTCACTTTATTGCCTTTCAAGAAACAGTTCCGGGTCAACGGGCTTGTTATACCACTACCTCTTGTTTTACCACATACGCCCCTCTGCCCCTCTGCCCCTCTGTTATATTAGTTGCGTCATATCTCTATTTAATATTGTTTTCCTTCCTTCTTTTCTTTTGCCTTTACATAATATTTCTTATAGCATAACTATATTCATGTCTAGGGTATTTTAATAGGGGGTGTGATGCTTAATTATCTTTTTCCAGGAGCAGTGTTATCCGCTGAGCCTCCCTCCGAACCACCTCTTTCAACCCACTTTGTTATTAGTGCTGTATTATGATGTTCTACTTCACATTCAAGTTTGTAGGATTAGGTGAGCCCCAATTTTATTTGTATTTTTTTGAATCTCCTGTTCATGACATGGAAAATAACATTTCTTGTTGTTTGTATGACCTCTTCACAAAATGAGGCCAAGAAGATGGACAAATGATTGCAGAAGAAATATGCTCAAAAGCTCACTCAAGGAGAAGAACCAGACCAGTAGTAGAGGAGGGAGGGTGATGAGGGACCCTCATTGGAAGGGATTTCTCTACCACTGATAGGAAATTTCGTTCCCCTTTTTCAAATGGACAAAAAAAGCTCATGGTAGACTCCCCTGTTCTGTTCTACAACTGACAAAATGTGAAGAGATTCCAGATTGATAACTGTACATATATCAAATCAATACATATCACTGTCCTTCCCTGTTCATTCCCATGCACAAAGCCATACCATAGTTACCTGCTCAAATATGTATTCTGTTTCACAGAGAACGCTGCCAATAACAATGGAAATAAAACAAACAATAAACAAAAAGCATGCGGAATGAAACAATGAGGGAGAAAATAAGGGGAAAAGTATTTCAAAACAAATTAAAACATTCTCTTTTCTAAAAATTATTCTTTTCCCGTTTTTTTGCGTCATTCAGAAACTGTAAAATGAAACACAACAATTAAAAGAAAGGAAAAGCAAAATAAATACCACAAATGTAGCATGATAAGATAGCAACAATACATCTTCCGTTTTCAAACACGTCTCTATCTCCCCCCTTCTCTTTCCTTCCAAAGCTCGAAAGACCTACGCAATCCGCCACGTACTCAACCAACCCAGATGCGCCCATTTCGAGCTCGAACCTTCCATCCCAAACACAATATCGCGGAAAAGTACAAATAACCCAATAACGGCTGCATAGAGAACTGTGTAAACCGCCCACTCGACCGAACGGGGCAACTTCTGCGTAAACCAATTCATACAGAAGCCCAGGGACAATATCGTGAAATACAGCGCTGGGTAATAGTGGTGCACGTAGGTCACGCGCGCCATGGCGACGAACGGGAAGTAATGCAGGAACCAGCCTATCGCCGGGTATAGGCCTGAGTGGTAGATGTGTTCCATGTCAGCGAGGCTGAGCTCGTCGTAGCCGCGCTGCCAGCGGATTAGGTACCACGCGAGGATTGCGCCGAGAAGGACTAGACTGAGGGTGCCGCCCCAGTAGACGATGGGGTTGCCGAGGAGGAAGTACTTGATGACGTTGTCGTCCCAGGAACACATGCGCAGGCCGACGTGGAGAATAGGCCATTGCCAGAATTGTGAGGCGAGCTCGTCTTGTTTGTCTGGGTCAGGGATAAGAGCGTTATTTGAGGTCATCATTGCGACGTTGAGGTGGATGAAGTCTTGTAGGAAGGGGGATTTATAGGAACCGGGGTCACCAGGTGGTACTAGAAAGTAGGTATTAGAAATTTGATCAGCCTCTTCGAAGCAAAAACGACAGGCACGAGAGAAAAACTTACATCTTTCATTAACATGACTCTCAACATTCCAGTGAGTATATCTGTCCCGAGGGTTATTTTCCTTGATACAAGTGGTTTCAATCTGCTTGAAACCCCACTGCGGGAGATTGACAGTGCCAGCGCGAAGGTAGCAGCCAAGCACAGCGTGTCGGAGGCGAAACGAAGTCGTCAAAGTGCGAATCTTCGACCGGTCCCTAGAGGCGACGTCGCCGAGTACCTCAACGCGCCAGTGGTCTTTTTCATCTCCTACCGTCGTATTTCCATAACAAGACACTTCGTTGTGGCTTTTCGTTATCGGTGCAGATACGGTGTGCGAATGTAGGTTGCGTCCTGTTTGCGCATGAATGAGCCGGATGACATCCTTGTCGGCGACATATTTCAAGGGATCGTTCGGGTCATAATTAGGTTCCTGGCGATTCGGATAGATAAACCAGTCATTGTTGGTGTCCTTGTGGTGGTAGCAAGTTACTTGCTGCTGAGTTGATCCTTCTGGGTACGTTTGGACGTGTGAATGGAGAAGGCCGCCGCTATATCCCATATTTTTCAGCGTAACCTTTGATCCGATGGCGATTTCAAGTGGGCTATTCTTTCCAACGTTTGTGCCTTTCAGGTTGGCCTGGAATAGAGAGCTCATTTGTGCATCGCCGGGTCCTGAGTTTTCGAGGATAAGGAAGTGGACATAGAACGAGAACATGTAGACGAGCAGCGGAATAATGATCAATCCCACTACCCTAGCGGCAAGATGTTCTGCAAGCACAACCTGTTAATGGGCATATTAGTTACATTTCCGGTGATACATAAAAAAAGGCACAAGAAATAAACTGAATGGTCCAACCCCCTTACCTTGGGCATTTTGAGATCACCGAACTTGTTCCAGAGATCCTCAGCTGTATAGAGCCCGACTAGAGCAGTAACGAAGAATCCCACCCATTTAACACTGCAGACACAGCCAATGCTTAGCCCAGTCAGAAACAGCCAGGAGAACCATTCCGCCGAGAAACTTTTATTTTGCAGACGGTGGAATCGGGCCCAGCAAAGGGTAGTCGTGAAGGTAAAACATAACAACATTGAATCAAGGAGAATGAATCTGGAGATGGTCGCATAGGAATTCTCACACAGAACCATCAGAGTGATCAACCAGACAGCCGGGCGACGTAAATTTAGTTCGCGGGCGGTAAAGTAGGCCAGGGGAACGCAAACAGCTCCGAAAAAGGAGTTGAACAAACGCATGAAAGTGTAGTTAAGCTCAGGGGGGTACTTCTCTCCGGACTTGAATTCAAACGAGCCATTGTAGCCCGCAAGGTATCCCGAGAGGCCCACCAGCATTTTCCCCAGCGGCGGATGTACATCGAAATAGAACTCCCTCTTCAAGTAATGGGAGCCAAATTTGCCGAAACTATCAGGGTTTACGCGGTTGGTTAGCAGCGGGATCGACAGCAAAAAACCCACGTCGTAGCTCCTATCATTCCAGCGGCTACCAATCACCAATTTGGACCCTGGTACAACTTACTGAGCCTCATCCCAGGTTACGATATCTGATCTACCAATACGCCACATTCGCGTGAAGAAGGAGAACGCAGTGAATATCAGTGGAGCAATAATAAATTCCCACTCGTCTAGGACATCGATGAAGGTAGACTATGACCGGAAAAGACAAACCAGAGTTAAATTGATGGACCAAAGCTTATGGCAATTGAAGGGATGATTGTGGTCCACGCCTCAACAGAAAAGAAAGCCATGGGTATTGAAAAAAAATTACCTTGCGTGGTGCTTGCTTCTTTCTCTTCTCGTCAACCTCGAACGGAGTGTGTCTTTTAACCCCACTGCCATCTTTCTCCGAACCGGTGACGTTTCTTCGGCGTAGATCAGGGTTCTGAGAGGTGCCAGTGGCCGTGGCAGTCTCATGGGCCGCCATGAAGGGTGGAAGAGTAGGAGAGAATGTTGACGGGAGAGAGATAGCGGAGGAGGAGAAAGAGGGGGTGAAGGGGAGGCTTTGGATCAGGAGCCTGTTGAACAGGCTTATTCGAAAAGGTCCCGAAACCGTAGGAGGTACACGATTGAGAACGCAACGAGGCTAGTTAAAAGTAAAGATGGACAAGAGCAATATCCATCAGATGGATTCAGCGTAGCGTGATAGAAATGAAATTATCCGGTCGAACAGCTCCCTCTCGCAATAAGCATCCGAGAACGAAATCGAGTTCTTTGAAGGGCAGGCGGGCGGAAGTATGAGCGAATGTAACCCGTTGTTTTCCAAATGAAATGGTTTAAAAAATAAAAAGAAGAAGCTAACCCGACGATAAGGAATGAAGGAATAAACTACTGTACAAGGAAACGGCGAGGAAAACGGGGGCTTTGGAGATAGGGCAGGCCAATTGAGCAAGGATATGGGTTTAATTTGTTTCGCCCAGCACAAGGACGGGCGACAGGGGAGGAGGAGAAATAAAGAGAAAAAAAATCTGGAGAAGAAATAAATGAGAAGAGGTATATAGAAGAAGAGCAGAAAGTAAAAGAAATGGAGAAGAGAGAGAAAAAAGAGACGATTGTTGTTCGCCAACCAGGAGGAGTTAGAAAAAGAGGATGGATGATTGAAGCCGAAACAAGCATCGTTGGTCTTTTGGGATTGGGCTTGTTTCGGAGGCTGTACTGTACGATGTGTACCGCGGCTGTATTGCGGCCTGCTCCGCGGGTGTGTTTGCACCGTAGTTGGCCTGTGCTGGGCGCGGTATTACGCTTACATCGCCATGTGTTACGTGCCAAGGCGGGTGCATGGGATATTATCAGGTGATCAGGTATGTGCGGTGGTTCTCGAAGCCGAGTAGAAGAAAAAGATGATGCTGATGATGATGCTCGGTGGTGATCTATCTATATATTATATCCAAGGATCTGTGTATCTCAGAAGAACAAGGTGTTCAAATACGTGACGTTGCAGATCAGTTTCGATTATTGTTTGCAAACGTTTCCGGTCCCTCAAACAAGTATATATATATATGGAGTTTAATGTAACAGGTTTGAAAGCCATAGCTAGCGAGTATCAAACCCTGGATCCAACCAGCCCCTATTTAACAATAATAAATGTGTCTTAAAATAATAATAAGTTAATAATAGTAATAATAAATAATAAAATAATAAAATAAAATAAAATTACCCAACACAGATTTGACCATCTAAAACTAATAATAAAATGTAAAATGCAATAAGAAAACAAGAAAAAGGATTAACAGTTTATGTTGCACTCTCATGTACATGTACATGAACCGGCTATGTGTAGCGTCTACTCTCCGCTTTCTCCCTCTCTCCCCTGACCTAGCCAGCCAGCCAGACGGACAGATAAGATGAAAATATGAAAATGAAGAATGAGGAAATATTACAGCAAATATATAATAAAGTTCGCACATGTATCATGTAACCAGATGTTCAAAATAAACTTGTAGGAAAAAGTGGAGAATTGAATGCCCAGCGTGTATGCCACCGGGACGAAAAAGAAAAGCCGAGGGAAAAAATAATGTAAATGGGAAATATGAAAGAAAGAAATAATAGGGAGGAGAAAAAGGCGTCTACATTGGTGTGTGTGTGTGGGGTGTTCCTGGCTCCCACCGGGCGCAAAGGGTGGACCAGGAAATTTCAGGAAGGAGAATAGACTGTATAAAACTTCAGAGGTCTAGAAAAGCTGAATAAGAAATGATCCCAATCAAGTGTAACCGATGCGGGGTAGTATCAAAGGAAAAACACACCGAAGAAAAAAAAACATTGTAGTACCACCCTGGGTCTAGAAAATGAGCTCGCTGGAGAAGCGTTAGCGGGTGTGATGAAGGATGTACGCTCCCTGCTCCACCTCCCCTACCGCAATCAGCCAAAATTGCCCTCCTTCCTTCACGTTGCAAACACAACATTTATGTATTTTTGATCTTTTGTCTCTTTTGAAAGTATGATCACTCTAACTCTCTTCATCCTGGTCAAGCCGACTATATCGTCCCTGATCACCGTTGTTGCCGGAGTTTCTCCCCCGCCCAATCATGCTAGCTAACCACGAACCAATTCCTTCGCGGCGGTCAGATCGTTCTACCGTGCCAGTGCTGGGTCGATCAGACTTATTATTTTTATAATTATTGTTACTTGACTCGGGTGGGTTAATGTCAAGTCCTGGGATCGCATGTTCGGCCCCGGGATAGCCCTCAGGAGACCTTCGAATATCAAGAGACGGCACCGGTGATCCGATGCCCATGAGAGCGTCGCGTTCTGCGGGCGTGGCTGGTGTTGGAGCAGCAGTTCCATCGCCAAAGATCGCATCCATGTCTTCAAGGCGGATTCCACTGGTTTCGGGGTAGACGAAATACACTGCGAAATGAGGGAGTTAGTACGGAAAAGTAGGGGAGTAAGGATTGGTTGGTATTCGGGTTACCTAGAACAAAACTGCATGCGCAGAAGAAAGCATGCATCAAATAAAGACGCCATTTTATCGTTTCCTGCAGGACTGGGGTTATTTCCCCGACCAGCCAATTGAACGCCCAGTTGGAAGCAGTACTCAAACTCGCACCTTTTGCTCGAATGCTGAGTGGTAAAATTTCCGGTGGATACAACCATGGGATGGGGCCCCACGAAGCACCGAACGCGGCGTTGTAAACCATGACGGAAACAACGGTGAGGACTGGGGTTAATTTAATATCAAGGTAGAGCCAGTAGGAGATAAAGGATAGTGATATAATCATCGCCACGGCGCCGGAAAGCAGAATTGGACGTCGACCCCAGCGGTCTACAAGGTACCAAGGTGGGATCGTCGAAGCCAGGTAGGATAGCGAGTTAATGCCGGTCATAAGGATTGCCTTACGTCCCATCATGCCAGCGGATTCGAAGACCAACGGGGCATAATAGGAAATAACATTGATGCCGTTGAGCTGAGCAAATGCTTGGGCAGACATGGCAATGAAAACTCTTTTGCGGTAGCGGCGAAACATGTCTGCATATGTCCGTTCGCCCTCCTGTCTCTGAATCAAGACTCCCATTTTGATATCACGGTATTCTTGACGGGCTTTCTCATTGTGAAGGTCACCTCCACCGTACAGGTTGGCAATGACGACCATGCCTTCTTCATCGCGATCTGTATCTAGTAGCCATCTATATTTTCTACGATGTCAGCAAACTGATATTGTACGGACATATAGCAAGTTCAGGAACTTACCGAGGAGATTCGCAGATAATAAGACTACCAAAACCCAGAAGAGCACCCATAAAGCATTGTAACGAAAGAGGTAACCGCCAAGCCCAGTTGTTTGGGATAAAGCTGCAGAAGTAGTCTACCCAAACGCTGGCTGCATAACCACAAATGTTTCCAGTAAACTCGATACAAGCCAACTTGCCTCGATTATGGGGAGGCGATATTTCAGACTGATAAACAGGGACGATAGTAGATAAGGCACCCACGCCCAAACCGGCGATGATACGACCAAGGAGCATCATAGGAATGCCCGTAGCGCAAGTCTGGAAAGCACCCCCAATGAAAAACACCATGGACCCGTAGAGAATGGTGCGCGTTCTGCCGATGATATCGCCAATCTTTCCAACGATAAGAGAGGAAATGAACGCTCCGATCTCCAGAATGGCAACCATGGTACCGATCTCCGCCATAGTCGGTTGGTTGAAATAGTCTTTGAAATCGGCACCCCTAAAACGAACTGTGAGATTCTAGGGATTTCGATGCATGTGTATATATGCATAGATGAAGCGGTGTACATACGTGATAATTCCTGACATAACTCCTTGATCATATCCAAAAAGGAAAACACCCAATGACACAAAAACACTCGTTAAATATCTGTGGGAGAGGAATCAAATGTCAGTAATCTAATTGTCCTGATAGATATATGCCCGTGTAGAGATACATAGGGAGGGGAAGGTCCATACAGTAATGGTTTGCCCACCAGGCCATTGCTCCTGGCCTTTCGCGGGGCCCCAGGGGACATGATAACGGCTAATATTCTTTCCACTCTCGAGATAGTTCGAGGAGCTGGGGTTGGGATACGGATCTCCTTGAAGAGGCCACTATCACTGTTACCGTTGCCGTGGCCTTCGTGGTGGTGATGGTGATGGTGGGTTCCGTGAGGGTGCTCTTCAGTTGGGTAGTGCACCCGTTTTGAACGCTTCCCGCGAGAGCGAAAGCCGCTTCGCCCAAAGGCGGAATGTTCAAGCGAATGACGGAGATGGATCTGAAGAGGGTCTTCTTCGTTGGCTAGTTGTTCAGCGAGGTCGCCAGTGTCTGACCAAACCGAGAAGTCGGAGTCTGAATCGGAAGGCGGAAGAGAGGAAGAAGAAAGCCGCCGGTTGCCCTCTTTCTCGCGTGAAAAGTCTAACAGCGCGGAAGGTGGATCAGGCGAGGGCCGGGATTGAGGAGAAAGGGACCGGAGGGGGATAGCGGTGGGAGGCTTGGGGGGTGTTGAGGAAGAAATGGTGGCGGTGGGAGGTGAGGGCTGGCGGGAGCAGCCCTACGGAGGAAATCGTAGAAAGGGGAGGGGAGAGAGTAGGAAGAGGAGTGGGATGGAGGAGTCGGGTGGGTGAGGTGTGATCGGTCTCTCTCCAACGGGTTGGCTGGTTGGGGTGTGATCAAGATCAGGAGGAGTGGTTCTGTAGCAGACGAGACGGGAGAATGGGGACGGGCTGCGTTGGTGGTTACGGGGTCAGCCAAGGAGGAGATGGGAAGCCTGACATCTGACGAGAAAGAAAGGACAGACGGGGCATCGAAAGATCCGGGGTTGTCGGTGGATTGGCTGGCTGTTGATTTGTTGCGGAACCTGAGATGCGTGGTTAGTCCGGGTGTAGTGGAAGTTGTTGGTAGCTGGTTGGCCGCTGTATGGACGGGTGGCAACAACGCTGGAATAATGATGATGATAGAATATTGATGCCGGTTGTCTCGGTTGTTTCTGCTGGCTCTGCTGTATCTGCTGGTGTCTTGTTTCTCGTTTCTCCCAGACTAGGAATAAGATAGGATAGTCTAGTAGTTATTGTTGGAGGTATTACAATCAGCCCCAGACGGTGGACACTTCCCGCTAACTTCCTGGCGTACCGTAAGTGGTCAGTACACGTGGTCTTTGTCTCTTTACAGCAAAAATGGCAGCAGTGGTACCTGGCTACATGTATCTCGATATTTTTCTTGCACAAGTGGTTCTGGTTGCGGATGACGAAGTTTCCGTATTCTGCGTTATGTAAGTGACGTCTTGTAACTTTAACCAGGAAAAAAAAGGGGTTGGGAGCTTTTCAGTTATACAGTCCAAGACAAGGGCAAAACTGATCAAAGTTGATCAAAATTGAGTGTGCTTTTGCTTCTTCTGAGAGAACCAAATCAATCAAATCCAACGCTCTCCTTGTCCTACTGCTGTTGACCGCAACACTCTGATAGGAGTAGAGAGCAAAGCCAAGACCGATTCAAAGGCACACTACACTGGAGGTGTATTTGTTGTTACGGTGATACGCGAAACAGGCACATTATTATTTCCACACCAACCACCAACACGGCCACGCAGCCTCGGAGTGGCGCAACCCTAAAACTATCCAATCAGCGCATTTCTTTTTCCTTCGTATTTATTTATTTATTTATTTTTTTTTTTGGTTTATATTTTTTTTCGCCTGAGGCGTGGCTCAGCGTCTGCGCGTAGATATCAAAATCGAGGAATAGAGTATATGAAAATAGGTTGAGGACAACGAGTCCACTTCCTCCATCCAACACCATTGACACAACTCCTCTCACTCCCAGCAATCCTTTATAATAGATACTACTATTACGGACTATCATACAGACTACAGAGCAACAAAATATGAACTTTCTACCCCACAACCTTCAATTATTCAGCGCTATCCCCTACCACACAGTTTATTATTTTATGGAGAGATACAATGGTCCCCTCTTTATTGCCCCATCCAAGCTTCCCCCACATTCAGCGGGAACATACTAAACAACAGCATAATACTATTATATCTTCTCATACATCGTTCCCCCAGCCCGAGGAGAGAAGAGGGGCATTCGTGTGGACATCATACTTAATCCTCAATCTGGCAGCACCTTGCACAGATATTATGTACGTAGTACGTGCTGAGATAGAGCATCGAACCCCCAAAATCCAGCGGAGCTAGCATAAAATATGGAGTTGATGTCCAGCAGACTTGGGGCTCATGGATCACCAGAATATGGTCCCTGTGGAGTCTCTTAAACGGTAGGCGATCTGTGGGGACGTCCAAAAATTGGATGGAAAAGGGTCACGGGACTCAGTGCTTGGCACCTGGGCACTGTTAACCGTTAGCTCATAGCCTGTAGGGAGATACTATTCCTGTAGGCTATGGACATCGAAGCATTCGGTTGTTGCAGGCAGATCCCTGCGCCGTTGTTGCCCATCATCAGCTGCTCGTACTCCGTACATGATACGCGATGGTGTCCCACCCATCGCTTGTCAGAACAGACGGTGGCTGACTGGGTCAAGGGGACAGACAATACGTCATTATTCTTTTCTTCGAAGCAATCATCCGTACACAGACATGAATGGATGAATCTGGACACTGGCTGGGCGTACGTTTATTTATGTATATCTTGGTGGTTATTGTCTAGTAAAACACTCCTATCTATATAGCAACAAAACCAAGACGCCCAAAGAAAACAATAGTCTACCTGTGGTATATATTCTAAAACAAAACCCCGACAAAAAAGATTCGTTGCCCCAAGCATTTAGAAATCCAACATCCAAAAAAATACAAAAAATAAAAGAAAGGGACATCCAAACCCCGCAGAAACGATCATCACCTCAAAATGATATCATACCCGTCCTGCTGAATATGCACCACCTCCGCATCTACCCCATATTTACGCCGCACCAGCTCAAAAATGATAAGACCGGCGCTAGTGCTTGGCACCTGGCGGAGAGCATTCCCAAAGAAGCCCCCAAAAAGCCACGGGCGCCAGCCGCCCGCTCGTAACGCCCGCCTCTGACATCGCATAAACAGTTCCAAGTACGCTTCATAGTGATGCTTCATCATCTTTCTTCCCGAGTGATCCAACTTGGCCATCGCATCGATGTGCTCCAACCTCTCGTAGTAGACCGTCTGCACCAGAGTGAGAGGATGATGCACAAACTGCTGCACCAGGGACGCCGTAAGGCCGGCTAACATCAGGAAACACGGTTCTAGACCATAGTGCGGTCGGATCGTGGGGATATCTCCAGATGAAATGCCTGCTGTTGACACAGACAGTTTCTCGACCCGGTGCGGCTGAAGGGAGCCGTAATAATATCTAACAAAGGTATAGTATCCTTGCGACTTGATCGTTTCGAACATGCCAAAGAAGAGAGCAGAACCGAAGGAGTCCTTGAGGAATGACAGACCCCAGCCAGAAAAGATGCCCCGGATGCCTATTTCATGAAGTTTGTGCTTTCCGTATTGCCATACGTTCCTATACTGGCCCTTCATCATATCGTTGGTGCTAAATCGCACCTGGAGCGCATCTAATGGGGCTGCAATGATGGATTGTATTCCTCCCGCGGCAAAACCGGCCGTGAACGTCAAACTCGGAGCTGGAGGTGGGTAAATGCGCTTGGTCGCTTGTAATGTAGGCTCATGGAGTCCGCTTAATATTTGGAGATATGAAGTATATAGAACTGCCCCAACCCTGTTGCAAAGAATAGTGCCAATGGGTCAGAAATATCATATCCCGCAGCAAAGAAATTTAACTGTTTAAAATAGGATTTGGCGGGACGTGATGACATACACAACATTTCCCATGAGCGGCGGGAGGACTTGGTCTGGAAGGAAACGCCAGCCATATGTGCGGACGGCGTGGGCAAGGAGACCTGGAGTCGTCGTATGCCATGACCAGCCGCCCTCCGCGACTCGCGGGTTGATAGCTTTGGCTAGAGCCTAGGGATATCCGTCTACCAATCAGCCTGGCTGTGACTCTGGCCGGTGCAAGCAAATCTATGCAGGGAGGTGCTAAGCAGACATCTACCTAGGTAGTCACCTAGGCAGGTAGTTAACTAAAACTAGGAGATTTCGTACCATATAGCTACGGAAGTAGATCGTCAACAGCTATCCTGAATACAACATGATAAATACAAGTAGAACACCTACTCCACTCGTGTGCGAAAAAACGCTTTGGCAGGGGCTCTGAAATAGAAGGCTACAGCCTGCGCGCTCAGGGCACGAACACCCGCCGCGGATGCGCCTGTAGCGGCGTTTGTTCGAGGTTTCCTGCGCGCTCCATCCTCCGAGGAATCTAAGTCGGCCGAGGGGATTTCATCAAAGCTGGTATTAGAGGGGTCAACAGAAGCGATGGACATAGTTCCGTGACTGAAGTGATTGCGGGCGATGGCTCCATGGGATGGAGTTTACTCGAGGACCTGTACAAAGAAGATTGACTTCCTGGGGCGATGAAACTAGAGCCGTGTCGTTCCTAGAGAAATATCATGATCGCAAAGATTAACGAGAGAGTGGAGAATATTAACAAATGAATAAAGAGAGCTGTCGACAGGCCAAAATACCAGCCAAATGTATGTAATAATATCTCACGAGTAAAATGCGCCGAAGTGCAAACAAAGCAAACATTCCATTTAAGTCAAGATCTACGCTAAACTCAATTGGGCTAAGCACAAACGCGTTCTCCCAGCGTCACGTCAAACGCCGCAAGACAGCAGCCGTCTCGCAAGATTTCTTCTGTCAGTCGTCAACTCCCTCGACTTCACTCTTACATCCTCCAGCACCTTTTTCCGCTTCCAAGTGTTCCTTGCGACTTGTTGCTCTTCTCGTTTCCATGTGGTAGCTCAGTAATTTTCCACCTATTGAAGCTCACAGTCCTCCTCAATAACTCCCTTCCTGGCCCTAGAATATCTTTTTGCCAAAGATGGCGGAAGAGATAAAAATTGACAAAGCGACGTTTTTCAATCGCCTCTCTAGCTTCTATTCAGCATGGAGAGCAGACAAGCGATCGTCGAATCCTGTGTTTGGGGGCGCTGGTTCGATTGTGATCCTTATGGGAAGAACAGAG
This sequence comes from Blastomyces dermatitidis ER-3, assembly GCF_000003525.1. Classification (NCBI taxonomy): domain Eukaryota; kingdom Fungi; phylum Ascomycota; class Eurotiomycetes; order Onygenales; family Ajellomycetaceae; genus Blastomyces; species Blastomyces dermatitidis. The sequence goes on along the minus strand of NW_025544779.1, from coordinate 103,798 downwards.
GAGGCAAATTCCTTTCAGAAAAATAATGCTATGCACGTAAGTTTGATGTCCCATGCTGTTGGCATTAACGCTCTCGTTTTAGACCTTCGTTTAATCGGTTTTATCCTACTGTTTAGTTCTGGCTGCTGGGTTATGAGTTCCCGGCGACTCTATTCGTTTTCACAACTGAGGCCATGTATGTGGTAACAACCACAAAGAAAGGTAACATCATACCAACGCCTCCCACCCCTCTTATATAGGATCAATTACTTTAGTGCTAACTTGCATGTATTATAGCAAAACATCTTGAACATCTAAAGGGTGGAAAGATACCAGTTGAAATCCTCGTCACTACCAAAGATGCCGAACAGAGAACGAAGGTTTTCGAGAAATGTCTGGATGTCATAAAAAGCGCCGGGGTAGGTTGTCATTTCTTCCCCTTGATAGCCAACTGATCTGGCCTAACCCATACGCAAATCTATAGAAGAAAGTGGGCACCCTACCTAAAGATACGTCCTCCGGTCCGTTCGCGGAGGAGTGGAAGCGGGTGTTTGGCGAAATATCGAAAGAGGTAGAGGAGGTCGATATTGCGCCTGCTCTATCATCCGTTGCGTTCGCTGTTAAGGGCCCGGAGGAACTGGTAAGAAGTTTACTTCTCTATATCTTCACGGAGAACCCCGTCCTGACTAGGTTAATAGATCTCGATGCGAAATGCCTCCCGTGCCTGTAGCGGTCTCATGTCAGAATACTTTGTGGACGAAATGTCCCAGCTTCTCGACGAGGAGAAAAAGATATCTCATAGGGAGCTGGCAAACAGAGTGGATGCGAAAATTGATGATGCAAAGTTCTTTAAGAAGCTTGCTAAACTGCCCGCCGAGTTTGATCCACAACAAATCGACTGGGCTTATGGCCCCATTATCCAAAGTGGTGGCAGCTACGATCTTCGATTTACCGCCGTTCCCGACTCCAACAACCTCCATACCGGTATTATCATCGCTGGATTTGGTATTCGCTACAAGACTTACAGTTCCGTAATCGCACGGACGTTTTTGGTCGACCCTAGCAAATCTCAAGAGACCAACTACACGTTCTTGTTAAGCATCCAAGAAGCTGTCATGAAAGACATCCGTGATGGGGCTGTGGCCAAGGACCTGTATAATAAAGCGCTTGGAATGATAAAAGCCAAGAAACCGGAGCTGGAGAAGCACTTCCTTAAGAATATCGGCGCCGGAATTGGAATAGAATTGCGAGATTCCAATATGATTCTTAACGGCAAAAACAACAAAGTACTTAAGAGCGGAATGACCCTCTGTGTCATGATCGGCTTTACTGACATTCAAGACCCGGATCCGAAGGACAAGAAGAACGAAACTTATTCCATGATTATCACGGACACTGTTCGTGTTGGCGAAAGTGGGCCCCATATCTTTACGAAAGATGCGGGAGTTGACATGGACTCTGTCTCTTTTTATTTTGGTGACGAAGAAGAGACTGAGAAGCCAAAAGTCAAAAGCGAAACTGCAAAGTCTAGTGCCATCGCCAGTAAAAATATCACAAAGTCTAAATTGAGAGCTGAACGACCAACGCAGATTAACGAAGGCGCAGAAGCCCGTCGACGTGAACACCAAAAGGAGTTGGCTGCAAAGAAACTCAAAGAAGGCTTAGAACGTTTTGCTGGAACCACAGGCGATCAGAATGGGACATTACAGAAAAAGTTCAAACGTTTTGAATCCTACAAGCGAGACAACCAGCTTCCCATTAGAGTTAAAGACTTGACGGTGTACGTTGATCACAAAGCCTCAACCGTGATCGTTCCTATTATGGGTCGGCCTGTTCCGTTCCACATCAACACCATAAAAAATGCGAGCAAAAGCGATGAAGGGGAATACGCATACCTACGTATCAACTTCCTGTCTCCTGGACAAGGTGTAGGTAGGAAAGATGACCAGCCGTTCGAAGATCCATCCGCGCATTTCGTGAGGAATTTGACATTAAGATCGAAGGACAATGACAGACTTGCGCAAGTTGCGCAAGATATTACTGAGCTTCGGAAAAATGCTCTCAGGCGCGAACAAGAAAAGAAGGAGATGGAAGATGTCGTTGAGCAGGACAAGCTTATTGAAATTAGAAGTATGATAAACTCCTGTTCGTCTATCTGCTGTTTTGGATTTTACTAACAAAAGATATATTCCAGATCGTCGACCTGCAAAGCTTCCTGATGTGTATCTTCGACCACCGCTGGATGGAAAAAGAGTACCAGGAGAAGTTGAAATCCACCAGAACGGTCTCCGATATCAGTCGCCACTACGGAGTGAGCATGTTGATGTTTTATTCAGCAATGTCAAACATTTATTTTTCCAGCCCTGTGCACACGAAATGATTGTTATCATTCATGTCCACCTAAAAACTCCTATCATGATTGGTAAACGGAAGACCAAGGACATCCAGTTCTATCGGGAAGCTACGGAAATGCAGTTTGATGAAACAGGGAATCGCAGACGGAAGCACCGTTATGGAGACGAAGAGGAATTCGAAGCTGAGCAAGAAGAAAGACGCCGTCGACTTGCGTTGGACCGAGAATTCAAAGCGTTTGCCGAGAAGATCTCCGATGCTGGCAGAGATGAGGGGGTTGACGTTGATGTTCCCTTCCGAGAAATCGGTTTCAACGGTGTCCCTAACCGCTCTAATGTGCTCATCCAGCCCACCACGGATGCTATTGTTCAATTGACAGAGCCTCCGTTCCTAGTGGTGACGTTGAGTGAAATTGAGGTTGCCCATTTGGAGCGTGTCCAGGTATGTTGTTCTTCCCATATTTGTGTCTTTGGAATTTTTACGGGGCTAACAGGACGTTCGCGAAAACCAGTTTGGCCTCAAAAACTTCGATATGGTGTTTGTTTTCAAAGACTTCCACCGACCCCCGGTTCATATCAATACTATCCCCGTCGAGTCACTAGAGGGTGTCAAAGACTGGCTTGACTCGGTCGACATTGCGTTTTCTGAAGGCCCCCTCAACCTCAACTGGGGCGCCATTATGAAGACAGTCACTAGTGATCCGCACGGCTTCTTCGTTGATGGTGGCTGGGCCTTCTTGGGCCAGGAGTCCGACTCGGAAGAGGAAGAGGAGGAAGAGGAGTCTGCCTTCGAGATGTCAGACTCCGAACTCGCAGCTTCTGATGAGAGCTCTGAAGATGATAGTGAATTTGACGATGAGGCTAGTGCAGAGGCCAGCGACGAAGCGTTTAGCGGTGATGAGGATGAGAGCGCGGGTGAAGACTGGGATGAGCTTGAGAGGCAGGCGAAGAAGAAAGATCGTGAAAGCGGGCTCGATGATAGTGACAAGGGCAAAAAACGGAAACGGTAAATTAAATATTTTTAGTCCGAATTATCTGTTTTGTTTAGTGGGCAGCATGAAGTATGAATATTTATTGCGTGGATCATCTCTGCGAAATGCGGACTTTTTTTTTTTTTTTTTTTTTTTTTTTTTCGAAAATAATAATATGGGAGGCGGGTGGCGGGAAACGAAGATATGATCAAACGGGGTGTTCATAATTATTGGCGGTCAATTTCTTCTTTCTCTTCTACAAAACTCACTATCTTCTTTTGCTCGTTCGCCACAGTAAAACGCGGGGCCATCATAATAGTTGTTTATCCACAGAGTACTCCGTAGAAATGGCTCTCTACCAGGCAAACTAGTATGCTCGGCTGATCTCGAATAAAGTCAACCCCAAGACGGAAACCATTAAGGTCGCAATGATATCTATCTGCCCCTGTTAAGCAACTTCCTTCGTACGCATATCTACAGTTGATGGAACATAACGTCTCCAATATGATATGAGGAGGGTTCGCGGCCCATATAGTAAACTCAGACACGTAGAAGAAAGTAGTATACTTCCATTCCGCTAACTATTTGAAAGAATCCTACTAGGCCATCGAAATAGTTGCAATGGGTGCTGGATAATATTTGCGAAAACACCTTGGTGGGGTGTTCAACTTGTACTGCCTCCATTGGATTAATGGAGAAGAAAAGAAAAGAAAAAGAAAAGAAATATATAGAAATAGTTTCGAAATCAAATTGCGACATCAGATAAAGCAGGAAAGGAGAAAAGGAGGAAAGGAGGATCCAAGAAAACGCCAGAAAACAAGATAGAATATACAAGCGAGTAGCCTAAACATGTATAAATATAAGATGGGAGAAAAAATGGGAGCTCTTTTCAGCTATCGTCCCAAAGATGTAATGTATAATGGCAAGGAAACGAAGAGAAAAAAAGGGAGTTTAAGGGGAATGAGGAAAGAAAAATGGGGGGTGGGGGGGTGGTTTTTCAACAGGAAAGAAAAATAACGCCAGACCCAAATCCCTAATGACAATCACTCCCTCACAATGAACAGAGTAGGAACTGCAAAGAAATCGTTGATAACAAATGGGGAAAAAAAGCGGAAATCAATTTTCTACAAGTAATGAATCATGACCTGCCACCGAATCGGTTTTCACGACCGGTCGCGGTGGCTGTACTCGGCTGTTCGTTATTCCACGTCAGATACGTGTGGTCACCAAGTTTCCTATTTGATTTAAGTAGGTTGGATTAGCCGAACGCGATTTTGGTAGATGGTGCTTGGATTATTGGCCGGGTAGAAAAAAAAACAAGACAGGCGAGGGAGCGGAAGGACGAACCGTGGCTTAACTAGATGTGCCAGTGTAAACAAGGCGCCGAGAACGATGCAAATCCCACCCACGACTACGTATGCAATTCCCATGAATGGATTCTTACCACCCATCACCGTATTTGTGGATATCACAATAGACTTCGTCCCTCCGTAGCGGTGGACTGGGAAATCTGATTGTGAAAATGTCTGTTAGCCAAGGGGTACATAAACGGAGTAAGAGAGGAGTAGAAAACGGCGGTTGAGGACGAAGGAACCGTACAGTCATCAATGTCAATTCGATAATCGCCAGCCCTCATAATGTCTTTGTCATTTCGTCTCGCCAGTTTGCTAAAAGTCGGCAGGCCTGCCGTTCGCATCCACACCTGGAGTTCTTCGTACTCGTGCAAATCTGGCGGAGGAGTCTCATCGGAGTAGCCATTGGGGTATCGCTCCTTCCAGTTGGGAGGAGGACAGATCTGATCGGGTTTGTATTCAGTCTTCCCGAATAATTGCTTGTCGCTACTCCATGAAATGCCCTTGTTGGTCATTTCATAGAATGGTGTGTCCGACGTTCCTAGGAGGGCAGGGGAAGAGAAACTGTCATTGAAAACCGAGTTCGCAATGAGGCCACAGGGATAATATGCCTTTTTAGTTTCCGGGTCAATCCTGAGAGGGTCACAGGGACTCCCTTCTATCGTGCTATTGGGGAGAGCCTTGCCCTTGAGTTGTTCTAGGTCCAGCGATTTAACATATCGCCGGTGGTTTTGGTAAAAGTTGGTGAGGCGGTAATAGAGGAATACCGATGGCCCGATATCATTTGGGATATCAAAATACAGCGAGCATACGGTTGAGTTCACGGATACGCCACCGGGGAAGGTTCTGTTCACATTTTCCTCACGCTTCCAAGATGGGGTATCAATCTCTCGGGACCGGAATGACGAGCTGTATCTCCCTTCGTTCATAGGCTCGGGTTTGTCAAGTGGAGCTTCGGCCGCGCAATTCGTGTAATCAATAACCACCTCTTGTACCTATCCCGGAAGAGCCGCATCAGCAAGCAATCGGTCACTGGCCCGGACAAAGCCTTCCCCAAACCACACAAGAACACAGGGATGTATTGCGTACAGTAGAACTAGCCCATATCAGTAGACCTCCGATCGGCGCAAATATAACTCCGACAATGAAGAATAACGGAAGAACAGTTTTCGGAGTTAGGATAGGCCTGTCGCAAAAGCCGCGTCAGCGATATATGGCCCATGACCGCCAAAGAAAAATAAAAATAAAAATAAAAATAAAAATAAAGAAGAAAAGCGTAATAGTCCTTAACAACAGAGTTGTAAAATAGGTACTTACTGCCAGGCCTTCAAGCGTTGTTGCCGGAATGCCGTGTCTAAAAGAGTCGTCGCCGCAATATCATTTTGTCAGCTGAACGTTGTCCGCAACAACCTCCATATGAACAAACACGCTGGGATGTAGGAAGCCAAGTAGAGAAGTAGGGATTATGCGCACTGGCTGGTCTCCGGCTCTTTTGTTTCTTTCCATCTCCAGCATTGCGAGGATCCTGTTCGTCTACAGAATCCGGTTCTGATGCCATGACGGCGCGAATGGCGATGACGAAGACCTGCGGCTCAAAGGGCAGAATTTGAGGGGGCCTAGTAGTCCCTGGAGGGTGGTGTCGAAGGGTGGGTGGGTGGTCAGGCCAAGTCCCTCTGGGAGCTTGTCAGGTATCTGTATGTAGATGTCTTGTCGTTCTTCCTCCCCTTTCCTTTGTCCTCTGTGTTAGACTGCAATCCTTGGTGTTTTGTTTGTGGTGGTAGAAAGCTTAGTAGCAGAGACGAGAACAAGTCGTTCGTGGAAGGTTGGGCTGATGTTCAGCTTGCGTATGGTACGGGAAAGTGGCTGATGGAATCGCCAGAGATTGACCGGCCTGCTTATTCATCCACCAAGCCCCAATCAACGGACTTCTACTCCGTACATCTACATTACATCTACTCCGTACTCCCTACACTCCAGGTGGAAAAGGACGCAATTGACTTTATTATTCCCCTAAGGCGATGGCTAAGAAACGCGATGTAATTGTTCTAGAGAGGGAAAAACCAAAAGGGGCCTGTCTAAATCACTCTGATGGCTGTGCAATTAATTTCCCTCGCTTCATGCATTTGAACTTTGATGTTGTGCCTCATTCTATATTTAGCGCCAGGCGGAAAGGTGCCAAACCAACATAACTAACTATCAACTCTAAATGATTTTCAGTTCCAACAAAGAAAAGACTCTCTTAACCCATTGGCAACTGGGATTACACGGTGTGGGCAATAAGAAGAACAGATCTGCAGTTTCAAGCTTTTCTGCTTTTAGATTCTTAGGCTGCCTCATAAAGTGTGTCAAAGAGAAGACCGGTGAAGACTACTGATATGAAGAAGCATGGACATGGAGTAGGTGGTGGCTGAAGTAGCCAATGCAACGCGGTGTGTGAGGGATTATTATTCTGGGTTGCACCTACGCAAGATATGTATATAGAAGGTATTAGTTAAGGAAAGACTTCATATTGGGTATTGGGTATTTCAAATGCTATGAACCAAGCCAGTCGCCACTAAGCCATGATAAAAAATAATAAAAAAAATGAAAATGAAAAGCCGAGGGCCTGTAATCATTCTGAATGTTCATCCGGTTCCCAACCAACCAACCTAGACAGGAAAGATAGAAAGAAATCCCAGACAGAAAGACAAAACAAAATGCCCAACATGATGAAGAACGCCACTCCAATGTACCTAGCGAAGGGAACAAAGAAAGAAGTTAAGGAATGCCGTATGGTAAAGTGCATGCAATGCACATGCACATGCCAAAATATGAAAAGCCCTCGCGTGTCCGAACTAACATTTCCCTCCCCGCCCCCACATCCGTTTCCTTCGCAAAAAAAAAAAAAAAAATCCCCGTAAATGCGAATCAAAAGAATACGCCCCATCGAAGATGACAAAAGGCAAATCATCAAAGTAAGAACGTAAGAACGCAAAAGCCAAATAAACCAAACAAATGGGCTAAGGTCGTAACTTGCCCTGCCCCAGACTATCATCAAATGCAATGTGGAACCATGAAACACAAAGTATAGGCCGGCTGATACCTTGCTCCGCATAACAATAGCAAAATGATAATCTCGGTTCGGGGGGTGTTTGATAAGTAGAGGGACGGGAAAATCCAAATCAATAATAGAGAAATGAAAACAGAAAACTCGAACCTTTAAAACCCATGATGCATAAGAGATCCGAAACAAAACGTTAGGAAAACATTCAAGTCGTAAAAAAGAGAGGGGGGAAACATGTAGTCAAAGTAGTCCCACATCATGCAAGGAGCAGGCTTGGCGGAGATATGAGTTCCATTCCCGTTTCATAAAATAACAACCATGCGATATCACAGATTCAATCAGCGATTCAATTCAATTTTCAGTTCTCATTGTCCCACTCTGGCCTAGGTACCGACTCAAGTAGAAAAGACGGAATTAAGTAGCGCGAATCACAGATACTGTCGAAAGTACTCTGGTTTGAACCAGCCGACCTTTTCGTAGGCAGTCCACAACTTGCTTGCTTTGTTGACATCGATTTTGCAAGCCTGCTGAGCATCGGTTTTGCGGAATTCTTTACCGATGCGGAGGGCGTTGAGGCGTGCTTCAAAGATGCGACGTTTGCTACATAGATAGGTAGCGCAGGAAAGGCGAAGGGTGGCGGCCAGACCCACTTCTGCGGGGTCAAGTTGGTGACGGTCTGGGTCATTACTAAGATCCAGCATCTGGCCTTTCCAGTCCGCCTTCAAGCCCTTTGTGTTTCCACGAAGAGTTTCGACTGGAGGGCAGTAGTCAGGCAGAGATCTGTAGTCTGTATCATCGCGATTGGTTCCGATAACACGAGTAGGCTTTGGTGTAGAGGTGGCGACATCGAAAGAATCGTACACTCGTTGTCTGGGAGTGGACTTGGGGGTACGTCTTGGCCGCGGTCGTGGGGCCCGTACGCCACCGGTTGGGGTCCGCTTTTCTGGCGCTGGAGCGATCTTTTTCAATTTCATGGCGGTCTCGTGGCCAACCCGTTTAGTCTCTGAAAGTTGACGGTCCAAGAATTCTCTTTCCTTCCTTGCCCAGGCACCAGGATTCCGATTGTACTGCCTTCCGACAATGGGAACGCAGGACAAGGCGAACATGTATTCCCTGCGAGTCGGTTTGTTCTTCTTGTCTTGGAATCTTAACATCTGGCTCTCCATGTGTTTGTCGACGAGGCGTTCAGCGACGGGGGCCAATTGCGGGCCAAACAGTGGTTCATCAGGCAGGATATCGGTTTCATTGTTGGGGAAGAGGACTGGATCTTTCGAAGAAGCGACAGAGGCATCATTCTCGATCTGATCGTGGGCGTTTGACTTTTGTTTCTTGTTCCCTGTGTACGGGGTGACGGGTGGCGAGGGTAGATCCATCTCGGATTGGGTGCGTTTTCGATGGGAAGAGATGGGAGGAAGGGTGTTATTCTCGTCAAACGAAGACTGTTTAGAGGTGCATGGCGAAAGAGATCGAGTGAAACTATCGAGAGGCTTTGCCTCTGGCGGCGACATTAGGCTAGATACGGGCGGTAGACGATTCATGGCAATGTAAGTGTCAAGATGGTTGTGTGTGTATGTGTGTGCGTGGGTGAGTGTGAATTGAGTTGCGGATGGCGATAGGCGAATTGCGATGATGAAATAGGCCGAATTGAAATGTGAGGGAGATAGAAAGGAAGGGCGTGTGTCGTAAGGGTGGTTTGATTTGTGATATTAAAAGGAAGAAGATGAAGATGAAGAAGAAGAAGAGGAGGAGGAGGAGGAAGAAGAAGAAGAAGAAGACACAAGAAAGAAGAAGAAGAAGAAGAAGAACGATGATGGATGAAGAGAAGAAGGAAGAAAGGTACAGGTGATGGATGTGATGGATGAGGAGGAGTGAGTGACGTTCCCGGGTCCACCCCAGGCAGAAGAAATACGTGTGAAGGGCGAAGGCGACAGACGGAAAAAGGCTGAGTTTTGCGGCCTGACCTTGACCAGTGAGTTGTAGTTGACCAGTGAGGGACCAAAGCCAAAGGGACCAAAAGGGAACCAACAGAGCCAACCAGAGCCAACCAGCGCTGCGAATTGGAGGTTGCTATGTATGTATGTACTGTTTGCTGGGAGGCGGCTTGATTTGTCAGGCGGGCAGGTGGATGAATGAACCTGTGACTGGTGACTGGTGACTGGTTGACCGGAGACAAGTTACTAGGTTGGGTGGCAACGGTTGGGAGGTTATTATTAATTAATTGATCAATTGTATTAACTATATATATAATGACTGGAAGGGCTGGATTTACCTAGGTATAACTTTGGATGTTTCCGTAAACTTTCCACGCTTTAAATAATGTAATAATGATAATAATAATAATATATAAGTAACAATGGTTAATAACCGCCGATGACTCCCAAAGTCGGAGTTAAGCTGCTAAATGTGTCTGAACTAAGCGGGTAGGCAGGCAGGGAGTAAGTTAGTTCACCGTGTCAAGGGTCTGGGTCTGGTCGCTTCGTTTAAAAAAAAAATGGGTTCTTGGAGGATCGACGAGGCTATGGGGTTTTGCCTAGCCTGGCGCCGCGTCTTATTACTCGTTATTAGACTAACAAGACGACAAGAGGGGTAAACAGGCGTAGCAAGACAGCGATTTAGCTAATATTAATAGCAATGATATTGGCTGTACTTGTTGATAGGCGATCAGCAGCTGACAAGGCTGAGAGGGGCGTGATGTATGATAGGAGATAGATGGTAGATGATAGATGAGTAGATGATAGATGATGAAAGATGGATGGATGACTTCAATGGTTAAAGAAGCGAGACAGAAGGGACGAAGTATATAGTTTGATCAGTGCTATGATTGAGAGATAGAGAGAGAGAGAGAGAGAGATGAGAGAGTTGAAGGATGAGAGAGTTAGTGACCAAGGCAGCTGATATACAACTTGGAGGAGCAGTATTTAGCAGTACAAACAAGCACAGGGATACACAGGTCAAGTGATGGCATATGGATGGTTGCGGAGGTTTGGCGACAGTGAAGGAGGCAGAGGAGGATGGATGGAGGAGGATGGATGGAATATTGCCGGGAAAAAAAGCCACCGCCGCTGGCTGCGGAGGAGACTAGCTTTCTACCGGATTGATCCTCTCTCTTCTTTTCGTATTTAATGTTCTTGCTATTGACTCATGCGAGTTATTGCTTTGTGGCGGGGAGCTAGGAGCTGGGAGAGTGTTGATGTTTGCTCTAAGGGAAGAAGAAGAGAACGGAGAAACACATGAAGCAATTTCTTTGAAAATGATTTGGAGTTATGCGGTTGCCTGTTTCATGATGGGATGATTCATTCATCTATCTCTAACTAAACTTTGGAGAAGCGAGCTTAATTAAATAAAAAAGAGATTAGGTTTCGCATCCTCATTCATGTCTAATGTGCCGTTAACTCTCTGTAGTGAAAGGGCAACTCCGGCTGGTATAGAAAGAAAGCAAAATTACATTTACGGTTGTTTATGGATTGCGCTGTTGGACAATGGGAATCATGGTTTGGATCCAGTTTGAGCATCAGCAGGGCAGATGGGCAAAAAAGCAAGGTTTGATCATTGGGCGCTACATAAAAATAGAACATTTATTCCCAACTCTAATTTGTCTTTTAGGAGTTTAAATCCATAACTACTCCACACACTGGGCCCAGGATCCATCCATGGGATGATACTGACAGAGTTCACAAGAGTCAATTTAAAGCACAGAATACATATATCAGAATACACATATATATATATATATACACAGAATATACATATATACACACCCACCCACCCACACACACACACACACACACACACACACAGTTCCACATACCTCCTCCCCTCATCTCTAAACCCCTCTTCACCCAAGCTAAGAATCAAGCTAACCGCCCATCTGTCTCCGCGCCTGACAACAGCTGATGGTCACCAACATCATCACCAAGCCAATCACATCCATCCTCCCTCCCACAGACGGGGCTTTGTGCGTCTCAACATTTAACGAGAAGATAATCATGATCCGCGAAGTCTCTGTGAAATGGCGAAATGACAAAAGTTGTAACTTCCGCCTTGCTACGCCCAATTTTGATGTGAAGGCAAATCCTCCGCCATAGCCACCACTTCCCAATCTGGAAGCTGCTGTTGGAATATGCCCTGCCAAGCTTCCGAGCAGGCAGTCTAAGATAGAGGTTCTCGATGAATATCTGACCAATCTCTTCAATAAATACTGCACCATTGCTCCACCATTGCGCTCCTCTCCGGCGCATTGATTCTCAGGGGAGGGGAACTAGTACATATACATATACATATACATTACGACCATGTGAAGTAGAAATATCAATCTCGGTACCCTCAAAGTTCATCAAGTTCTCAATATCAAAATACAAGACACGTTTTGCAGATACCAGTGGAGTGTGAAGTTAGCAAGGCCAAAGGGGTGCTGGTTTAGTGATATAGAAGTGGCTCAGTCAGAGATATTACATACATCAATGAAGGCTTGGTTTTTAACCGTAAACTTGGAATTTGCCAAAGCTTCCAGCAAGCCTTGCATACTGTTCTGCTGTTCTGCTATTCAGTTTTGATCAGTTGATTCTTATATGACAAGACATTGCACTTTTTATCAAGAGCAATGTTAAGCTAATTGACTGACAGAATGCTGGGATTTATTCTGAAATTTTTGAATATTCAACATTGACAGTAAGAAGATGGACTGTGATACTCTTTGCAGATATGTTATTTGAACTGATTTTTAAATATTCAAAGATGAAGTGTCAGTTGTCTCAAATTATATATGCATTAACAACTGAGCTCTGAATTAACTAGGTATAAGCTGTGACATGAAATTTTAACACTATTATAGTGAGTGATCTTTATATTATAAATAGATATATAATAATGAATGATTGTGAACTTTTTGAAGTTTGATACTTTTAAAGTATTTCAGTTGCAGTGAGTGATATTTGAGACACACTCATTAATGTAAGAGCATCTGGCACAGTTGGTATTTCACATCATCACACTTTGATCCATAAGAGTCTTAAAGCCTTTCTCAGAAAATCATCCACCTCACCCTCTGCTAGATCATATAATAGGTCATACATCTCTATTGTCTCATACTTGTTTTCAGGAGGTTCTAAAGAGTTTACAGATATAAGAAGGTTCTCAACAAAGAGTGATTTGTGAGTTACCGATGAACCTTGAAAAGCAGCAGCAACAGCAGTGTGTGATGGCCCGGAGTTCCCTTGCAGAGCTAGGTACTGCTGCATGAAGTCATGTACTCTCTGTGATGCGAGGCAAGAGTCTCTGGATAGTCCTCCCACGGTGTAGCATGCTCAATGCCTTTCTTCATTTCTTCGTTCCATACGTACATCGACAGCTCTCAGTCTCGAGCGAGCCAAGAGGGATATCTTTCGTTTCCAACAAGGCGGGGAACCGCCGCGAGATTGTCCCAATTGATTAAGCCCCGCATACTCCCATCTTCGGATACAAGGATATTCTGTATAGCTTTTCAAGTCCGGACGTGTAAGCACGAACTTTGGGTCTTGCGGTGCCCGCGCCCAGTGCAAAAAGAGGTTTCAGCATCCCCACCTCGATCTCATGAGTTGGTTGCTTTGCCCTGTTGAATGAGAGAAGGTAGAAATCTCGTGGGTGAACGAAGGGTCCTGCTTCGTAATAGATTGCTGGTTCAATGTCATCGTCATCACTCTGTGCGAGTCCCTCAAGCATTGCCTATGGTCAACAAATCTCATTGGGCCGGTGCCGGTCAAGTTTCCTTCCGTATCAAATGTTGGGATCCCGCCGGTAGAAAACAAGAGTCGACTTAGCTTAGCCATAGCTCAATTGATATTGTCCAGGGTTCTGGTGCGGTGCAATCTCTGCTCTTCTTTTGAGATTCTCATGTCAAACCAGCAGTCACACAGAAACATTCCTTGGATAAAGCTCATGAGGGTGAAAGGAACAGCAAGTTCATTATCCAATGTTGCATCAAATGGAAAGACATCAGGAACTGGGATTGAGGTTTCATGGCAGATACGTTGCATAGTCAAAGCTTCAGATCACAGTGTGCTGATGAGGCAGGCTTGTTAAAATGCTCAGGTGTCCCTCCAGGCTGGAATCTTCAGGACCCATTGCAGCCCATCGTGAAATCGAATTGGAAATAATGCATGGTAAGAACTGAAGAGTGGAGATTTGATTGTTATTGGCTCAATGGGCGTTTCTTCTTTTTCCACAAAGTCTGCCAATTCTTTTTGAGTGACAGCACAAAAGTTGGGGATGCATTTGAGATTTACAGCAGATAGAACTGGGGGAAGAATTATAGTGTTGTTGCTCTGAGAAGAATTAGGCTTTGAAGTTTATCTCGCTCTTCTCCATGGAGGCCGATGATTATGAAATTCAATGAGAGGGAAAGAGTGAAGTTGATCAAAAGATCTGAAGTATAACTTGTGAAATGGTTTACTACTGTTTTTTTGGAATTCAGCTGAATTGAGTTGATGTAAAGAGAGAGAGTTCACTCCCATTTTGTCTCCGGGGGATGTGGCCTAAACAGCTCGTTTTCAGGACTTTTCCTATCTCCACAAGAAAAATCAACTGGCAGCTCCTGGTGCTGTTCAATTCGTTCGCTTCGCTCCCTACTTCCTGCATAGGCTCTGATAGGACCGGCGGCAAGCAATTCCAAATGGTGAAGCTTTTAAAAGCTTCAAGTTGATCAACATCGCAAAGGCCATGGATAAAATTTAACATCTTAGCACTTTTTAAGGCGTCGCTCTTCTAGCTATATTCAATGCCTATTCAACTTCACCATCTCTATGTTGCCTACATAGCGTGATCTACTGATGATGCGCTTGCTTTGTTCTCTTCATATTTATAGAACCCCCTCTGTTTCATCAGGGCTCAATACTCCATGGTTCCAGAAGATCATCTTCGGCGCTTAATGGTCGAGGCAGCGAGGTAGAGGAGAGCCATCTATCCTCCAATTCAGCGGCTAGGATGGAAAGTGAGCCGAGAACAAAGTTATATGAGCTCTTAAGGTCACGATCCAAAAACTCACCCTCAGCGGCGCAATCATCAGCCACAAATATTTTGCGAAGTCTCATTTTAGAATATCAGATTCGACTCATCCTCCGCTCATTTTCTCCATCGAGGATTTTAGACTTAACGTTACATCAACCTTCAAAGCATATTTCAGCACTCAGACGGGACACGGATATTTCAAAATGAATCATCACTGATCTGCACTCAGATCATGTCCGCCATGAAATTCCTACAAACATCATAATTTAGTTCAACTTGTCACAAAGCTTTCTTTACCCGCCGGTCAAAAAAGAACAATCACCCCCCAACCCCGAAGAAGTCATGCATTGCCTGCGTTGTCTCGTCATCAAACACCATCCCAGTCTCATATCCGCAAAGTACAGCACCATCCCCTACCGCTCCCGCACTAGTCCACTCCTCATTTCCATCCCCATCCCCATCGCCAATGTCGTTATGAGCACTGCTATTCCGAGTGTTCCCGCTCCCCACGGCATGCAGCCCTTCCCCAATCATCTTCCCAATCTCCCCCAGCCTCTCTACCAACCCCTCAAAGATTAGTGGTAAATGTTGTGCTGGCCTGGCCTCCCTGCCCCGGCTAATAACTTTATCCAACCGCAGTGCCAGCCTGTTCAGCACTTCTCGAAAATCCAACAGGTGAGACACATACCCCAAATCCCATGTGTTATGCCGGATCTCCATCACACGCGTCAGGATGAGGATGCAGTGCCCCAGCTGGAGCCAGGTCGGGTATGGCAGCGAAAATATTACCATGTCAGTCAGCGTCAAGAAGTGGTCCGCTAGGGATTTGATAGCGAAGAGGCACGAGACCAGCAGGTCGGTGCGGCGGACTGTGAGAGCGATTGTGGAAGTCGTGTTAGACGGCAGTACGTCTGTGTTGCTTGCCCATGGGCATCCTGAGGTCGTTGCTGATAATGATGAAAATAGCCGATCATCCAAGGCAATTTTATAAAGGTAGGCTTGCATCGAGTGGTAAGATATCATCAACATCGCTTTTTCCCTCCCTTCTTTGTCAGCCAGCGGGCATGTCTTCACACTAAAGCATCCGGGAACTCACATGCCGGTGGGATCACGAGATGTCGCATTTCGCTTATTTTATCACCCATTGCTTGGACTTCCTTCTCTAAAGATGAGATAACTAGGGGCGTTGCTGCTGGCCCATTTAGCGTGGATGAGTCCATGAGGTTATCATTGTATACTGTTGCACCAATTGTATCAGCTATTTGCTGAATGCGGACTAGATGCACAAGGTACGAATCGGTCGGGTACTCCGTCGCCTCTTGCAGAATATGACAGCATTTATCGGCATATCTGCTAAATCTCATTCCGTCAATTTCTTTCGCGCATGTCTTCGTTCTAATTTTATGATATTGTCAGTCATTTTGGTTTTGCCCAAAGGGGATCATTTATTTGACCGACACTGAACTCAGCCAGAATACCCCTAGGAAGGCACGCCGTTCCTCCAAAGTTCTTGCATTTGGGGCCGCGGGGGCCCGCCCTACTTCTCTTAGGGCCGCGGGTGAAGTTTTTGATCGTGTGTGAGGTTCCCTACTTAGCTCGAGGTCTGTTACCATGACCATGGCCAAGGGGAGGAGATTGGACAGTTGAGACTTGAGCTGCATGTGAACATGATTCCTAAATAAGAAGTTAGCAGGTTAATGGTGACTTTTCATGTCCCACACACACAGTCCTGGAAGTTTTACAAAACTCACCATGCCGAATAAACCAACAAAGCTTGCAATAATCCTAGGTTCATTTCTCCACAAATTAGAATGGAGCGGCTGATCTCTTCACGAAACATCTTGGCGAGAGTCTGTTGTCTCCGGGTATCGCTCTGATAGGCAACACCCAGAATGGCCATGTATAACAAGGGCTTCTCGAGCAGTAATTCTTGCGGGGTTATGCCCCATGGAAGTCGGGTGAAGGGGTACAGAGGAGCCATTTCTGAGCAGAAAAAAGCTAATAATCCACTGGCTTCCCGTGAGTCTGGCGGGATAAGTTGTTTAAATGCTGAAAGAGGAGAATATTCGACAGAAATATTCGGGACAGAAGACAAAGTGTGGGCATAAGATGACGAAAGAGCGGATGAGGGTGGGGATGGAAGAGAATCTGCTATCAAAGATTCTGTGCGGTCAGAAACAGATCTACCCTCCTTATCAGATCAGTCTGCAAACCGAACCAAAAAAATACAGATAGATAGATATATTATCTGTGGCTCATGATACGCACCTTGCTGTTGTGCGTCCCATGCGACTATGACTTCCCCGGGGCTGGAGAGTACATTCTTTCTTGAGTCGAAAGCATCTTTGACGGTGTGGTTTTATAGACAAAATCAGTCTCGAATAACTAAATCAATGTAGCTACTACATTTGTAGTGTAGTATAGGACAGGAAATTGAAAGTCCGCAAAAGCCACGTACCGCCTGCATTTCCGATCACCCTTCTCGATCTCACACCTTACTTTGGCGCTGGCACAGACCTTGCAGGCCTTCAGCGTCTTCATACCGTTCATACTTTCAGATTCAGCTTCCGGTTCCGAATGTCTTCACGAGTGCCTGTGTTATACACAGCATCTGTGGCAGCTTGCATGGATATACAGCTTCATATATCACTCAATGGTCACAGTCAACGCATGGTGATCCAGTCTAATGCGGCTGGACAGTTGGGCCATGGGTAGCTGACACGCAAGTGGCTGAGTTGAAGCTGACGTTGCTGGAGGTTGCTTGCTTCTAAGTTGGAGCCCTGCAGACACCCGCTGGGAGTGGTAAAATTCCGTGTCTGGTTCCTTGTGGCGTGGCGTAACTAACTTAGTTAGGTAAACTACCGTACTATCCATACATACTCGTTATTTTCATTCTTGTAAATATTACAGAGTAGTAGATCCCCAAGTATGGCTAGAAATGGATAATTATATTCTCTATGTAAGGCTACTCAAAAACCAAAGACCAAAACTAAAACATTCTATAGATATTGGAGTTCTTCCCCAAAGGAAATTTAAAGATAATACAATAAAGAAAAGCTGAGCAAGCTGGTGCCCATCACCCCCTGTCCTCCTCTTCAAAATGCCTCCCAACAACAGACAAGAAAACTTGGTCCAATGTTGACCTACTAACACTGTAATATGGTACTCCTAATCTGTCTTTTCCCTGTTCAAGTTGCTCGAAAATCTCGACTAGAGACCGCCCCTGGCCATACCTGCCCGGAATTGCAAACCGAACTTGTCCGTAATACATGCCTTTCTCCATTTCCGCTTCGGGAAATTGTTGCTGTATCCACATCTCCATTCTCTTCATATCTACTGGTCTCGTATGTGGCGCTTGGCTGTGCGCCATGTGGATGGAATATCCATTCCCATACCTCTGTCTCAGCGCATCGGTGGTCCCCAGCGCGAGCATTTTCCCTGCGATAATCCCTGTACGACTTGCCAACACATCTGCTTCCTCCATCGAATGGGTTGTTAACACAAGGGACCGGCCAGGAGTAACTGATGAGAGAGTCCGCCACATTTTCCGCTTGGTCACAGCGTCCATTCCTGAAGACGGTTCGTCTAAAAGGAGCACACTGGGATTACCCATTAGTGCGATACCAAGTGAGAGTTTTCTCTTGTTGCCTCCGGAGAGAGTTGTTGCTATTCGATCAGCGTATTCTTCCAAGCCAACACTTTTAATGATTTCCTTGAAATTGTGCCGTGGGTTACTGATACCACGGACTTTGGCGTAGAATCGAAGGTGCTCAGCAACCGTCATTGGGTCCAGAGGGTCGATTTGAGGACAGACTCCGAGCCTAGAACGTGCTAGTGCGCGATGTTTTAGGGCTGAGACACCGTCGATAAATATCTGGCTCTGGCGACTGCTTGGCTGAGCGTCTCCGCGGATCATTGAAATGCAGGTAGACTTACCCGCCCCGTTGGGTCCGATGAGGGCAAAACATTCACCACGCGGGACTCCGAAAGTGATGTCGTTAACTGCTAAATGTTTTTTGAACTGCTTTCTCAATCGAAGGACCTGAAGACCATCGTCACTGGATGTGGAAATCCTCGCAAATTCGGCAGTCGTCTCGAGTTCAATCGTGTCTCTGTCCTCTGCATCTGTTCCTGATTTTGTCCTACTCCAGAACTGCACTGAAGGCCCCGCATCCTTCCACTGAAGCATTCCAAATAGAATAAACGATTGAATAAAGAGGTATAAAATCGGCCCTCCAAATACATCCATCGCGCCGGGGTATGCTGCAATTTCACGACCTCGACAGGTCGCTCCAAAAATGTTCAACGAAAGGTAGAGTGCTCTTGAGAAGCTGTGCACCGGCGAAGTTACCCCAAGGCTGTAGTAAGCGATACTCAATACTGAGTTCTGTTGTGAAGCATCAACATAGGTCAATGTGACTACGAAAACAACCAAAAATACGAGATACATCCCCGCCTGAATGGCTGCGGTGACGGCAAATGCCGCTAGCTGAGATGGAGAGAATAAGGAAATAACGTAGGAGAACAGAGTCGAGGCGACCCCGTAGAGTAGAAAAATCAAAAACAGGTATTCCATGCGGTACCAGATACCAGTGACCGACGCAAGAATCGCAACGGTGATGGAGGCAATAGTTAGTGTGATCAAAAAGTCGAAAGCCAGATAAGCCAACCATAATGGCAAGGCACGGACGCCATTGCTATAATGCATGCTTCGGACTGCGCGTAATCTTTCAACGGTTGGATAGAGAGATAGAAAAGCCGGGTATACCGCCACTGACAGTCCGAAGAATGTGACAAAGATCAGCAAATTTCCAATCTCTGCCACAAAAGGGAGATCGAGTGACTTGTAGTCGGTGATAATGGTGGTATTCAGAAGCATACTATTCATGACGTTTTGGACTATAATTCCTGGCACTATCGGCACATCTGCCCGCCACACGAAAGTAGGTTTTTCCCCAAGAAAGAACCCGCCAGGAGTCAGATTTGCGAATTGGCGCCGAACTTCATAATCAAACTGAGATAAAGTCTCCACAAAATTTACAGACCCTGGAGGAGCTTCGGAAATTCTTTGGTGAGCGACTTCAGAAAGCTGGGACTTTGGGCCCGCTATCAAACGAAAACTCTGCGAAGACGATTCCAAAGCAGAAACGGATGCTCCCAATGCAGGATTACAATCCACGGATTCAACATTTCTTAGAAAGATAGAGGCACAACCAGCAGCGACAATGGGAATGGCAAGAGCGGCGATAGATGGAGCAAGGTTCCTTTGAAGGATAGTGAATCTTTTCGAGAAAAGAATCGTTAATTGTTTAAGCAAGCTGGTTCTCCTGCCACTGAGCAGTTCCAGGCGAGTGGACGATTTACCTCGTTCCATGGAAACCAAAGGTGCCGGTGGCTTCGCCAAAAGTCTGCGAGTATCAGACCCATGATCGAAGCTGTCATGACCCGATTTTGCTTCATCAGCGACTTTGAGGAACACATCTTCTATCGTTGGCCCATTGACTTGATATTCTTTCACACCATCTCCCTGTAGCCGTTTAAGGAACATCAGAGTGCATGCGGATGTCCCCGGGTAGTATACCGTCCCTTGCTCATCATTCGCATGAAGCACATCGCCGTAGACAGGCGGTTTGATCACCCCAGGCATGTTATATAAATGAACACGATATCCTGTCCCTAGTCTTTGTTTCAACTCCACGGACGTCCCTTCCGCTTTGAGTGATCCATGAGCCAAGATAGCGATCCGGTCCGCAAGCAAATCAGCCTCATCTAGGAAATGGGTTGTCAAAATTATTGAGCGTTTGCCCCGTTCCGCTAGAAGAATATCCCATAATTTACGGCGTGATAATGGGTCAACTCCTGAGGAAACTTCGTCCACGCAACAGATAGTGGAGCGGCCAGCAAACATCACTGCCATCTGTAGTTTGCGCTTTTGTCCTCCAGAGAGATGTTTTGAGTAGGTGGAAACCTTCTTGGCCAAATCGCAATCTTCGATTAAGACCCTGAGATTTTCTGCTGAGGACCTTGGTCCAACGCTTTTGATGCTGTCAAAAATCTTTACATGTTCGGCAACTGTCAGGTCGTCCCATAAGACATTTTTTTGCGGGCAGTACCCTAGTGTCCCTTGACTGTGTGGGTAGTCTATCACAATCCTTCCCGAAGAAATGGAATGTATCCCCGCAATAGCATCAAGTGTTGTAGACTTGCCACTTCCATTCGCTCCTAGAAGAACCATGATTTCCCCTCGATATGCTTGAAGAGTTAAATCTGCTACCGCATGGACTGTAGTGAGATGCTCCCTAGTCATAAATGATATCGCTCTTCGGACGAACGAGGGTCGATATGTCTTGCTCATCCTGCTCAAGTGGATGGCAACGGGGGAGTTTGAGATTTTCGTTTTCCTGGAAGTGGATGCCCTGCCGTAAAAACCTCCTTCAACGAACGCCCCCAAAAGTGGATAAATAACCACCTGGAGTATTGCAAATATCCAAAATACAATGGCGGGTAAAGTGGACGGGCTATTTGGGGCTGGGAGTAGCAACTTGGCCGCCTTAGTTTGACTCTCCCATCTAGCAACTGTAATGATGAAATAGACGTAGTTCATCGGAGGGAATATAAAGGAGAGCACAGCCATGACCCATGTAGTCACCTTTCCTGAAACCTGGGCTAGAATTGCGAGGACTAAGCTGAGGATTACTGCTAGTATGCCACTCAGCTGCGCTTTTCTGAAAAAAACTCCAGTAAATACTGCAAAGGAAGTAAGCGATAATCCGGAAAGCGTATTAAATACGATTGGAATTATAACTGAAGTTTCGCGAAAAGCCACGGCTCCCAGAATCGTACCCATACCAACCCAGCCAGGACCATAAACAATGACAAAAGACAGGTGATGGGACGTGAGTCTTATCATTTGCCTTTGCCAACGTGATTGATTAGGCATCATCGTATCGAGCAGGGCAGCCATACCGGTTTCTCGTTCAGTGGCGATGAGGCCCGTCGTTTGATACAGGACTCCGACCATAGAAATATAAAACGCAACAGCCAAAATATTGACGACGTTGTTCATATACTTGGAATGAATGTCGTCCTGTTGCTGCTCATGTGTCCTGGCAGTGAAAGGATATTCAAATATCGTTTTTGATGAGCTGCCGCCATTGCTGGATTTAAGCGCCCCGAGACGGCTGATTGCAAAGTCGATGGAGTGCTGCAGCGGCAAGGTATATATTTGTGCGTCGTTGTCACCGGCCTTTGTGTTGATCTTAGTTCCAAGTACCCCATCTGCTCGAATGGAATAGTTCCATCGACCACCACTGCCTTCGGAAGGAGAAGCGTAGAATACAGCAGCGCAGATACACCGGGAAGATCCCCTGAAAGAGCCGCGACATTCTGTGCGAAGCTCATTCTCGGTTTGAAATGTTTTAACCTCGATATCTAAATCTCGCAAAGGCGCCGTCACATTTTTAATGACCAGATCAATCTCACCCCCTGAGAATCCGCTGTTGACAAGGACGATCCGGTTACGTCCTCCCGATGCTCCGTCTATTGCATTGGACAGAGTTCGAACAGGCCGCGGTTCTCCAATACCAAATTGTGATGATGGAAAGAAAAGATTCCCCGAGTAGGACCTGCCTTGAGTCAGCTCAGTTACTTGTCAGGGGAAGGGGGAAGTGTCGCACAGGAAAATAACAAAAAGAAGTGGTAAGAAAAGCGCCCGCAAAGGAGTCGATAGCCAATGTCTGTAGAGTGTGATAATCAGATTTTTGTGAGTTAAGGTCCAAACTTGACGCAAAATACGAGCCATGGAGGTCAAACTTTGACAAACTATCAAATTAGAGCATACGGTGAAGGTTGAAACAAATAGTAGAGGATAAAAGGAGGGTAGAGAACTAGTATGTTGTTATCTTTCATCTCGGGTGGATGCACGGGGAGTACTTTATATAGAAAGCCACCCGAGTTTCCGAGAGACGGGATTTCCCCTGGGGAGTACGGGTCTCTTAGAGATATTGAGATTTAAGGCTGAGCAGTATATTGAAAACAATAGAATCCGTCAATGACTGACGGTATAAAGCACACGTTGACTTGAGGGCGGCAGCCCTGCCGAATCACTTTCGTCTAGGTCTAGATATATATGCCAAGACACGGGATCGGGATTCCGTGTCAGGAAACGGAGACGACAATTCAACCGGTAATCCTTGTGGAGATGTCTGAAAGCTCATCTCATGATACCAAGGCCCAATCAAAGACGGCCCCTTATGGCCGTAGTCCTCGCAATCAAGTCCTCATGATTCTGTTTGAACAGTGGTGAGGAGCAGCTAAGGTGTATCGCAGGGGAGAGCTAATGATTATTTCATTGTCAGAGAGAGATAACATAAAAATAAAATATCTTAATGCACACGAGCCTCTGTGTACAAAGACATTGCAGAGCTAAGCTTAAAACAGAAGACTCTGCAAGATTGATTTTACAGCTTATTAATAGAAGAGATAGAACTGTAACTATAGTAAAAGTATATCTGTAAAGTGAAATAAAATTGACTTAAGAATAAGTTGAATAATGATACAGATAATTGATGAAAGACTGAAGAGAGATCTGTAGAATTAAGAGATGAATTAATTATTAAAGATAATAACTGCAGCTATTTTCTTAATTAAGTTAAGAATAAAGTTAATAAGAGATGTTCTCTATAATATCTGATAATATAGTAAGCTTTTTGAATAACAGTTTTCTTTTTACAGACTGCTGTTAATGAAGATATATCAGAACTATAAATCTTATAGTGATAAAACTTAATCTTAGATAATATATCTATTTTAATAGACTGTTCACAGGCTTAAGAGACTACTATTAATTATATAAAGTATTGATATATCTAGAATAATAGAGAGAGTTCAGACTTATTTATCACAGAATCTGTAACTGTATGTCACGCCCCTGGCCGCGCCAAGGCCTCATTGCGGTCTCACACGGCTCATCACTTTCATGCAGATGATTTCATCTCATCTGAACCAGTTTTCAACCACTCTATGACATTATTCAGATATATCATAGAAAGATCTGATTAATGAATATAAGAATCTTACTTCTATACAAGGTCAGCAGATTACTCTTTCTTAACAATGAGACACTGCTGAGGTATCACTTCAGCTATTCTCACTTGTGAAATAAGAGAAGAGTATCTGTTGATTATCTATATAGAATAGCTAGATGCTGACTCTTCATTAAAGAAGTCAGTGATTTGTTTCTTTTTCTTCTACTGAAATATATACAAGAGTTACTGTGTGTCTTATACAATCTTCTTAGTATACTAAGTATTATATCTGTGATATTCTCACAATAACTCTGTAGTCTACAAGCTCACTATTTAAGCAAGATAGTCAAGCTCACTTATACAGCTTCTCAAACAACTATCTCTATATAATATCACTGACTAGTCATCACTTCAGTTCTATTATATTACAATTTAAATTACTCAATCTGATTATGTATTTAAATCAGTCAAGCTCTAACAGACTGATATGATCTCATACACTTACACTGAGACTGACTTAATCTCACTCTCTGAAGAAAACACTATATTATTCTCTAGAGTATATACATCTCTACTCTAATAGAAATCTGAGATTTCTAAATCTACTGTATATTTTGATATAAGCTCTTCAACTGCTCTATTATCACTGCAGTCTCTATACATCTATATCTATTATAAAGATAGAGAGATTAAGATTGAAAATTCTTTAAAATATAAGAAAAATATCTTATCTGAATTTCACAGCTTTATCTGTACTTTTGAACAGAAATTTCATCTTAATCTGAGCCAGTATAATACTTATAAGATATAAGTAATATATACTGTCAATCTTCTTGAAGACATCTCTGTGACTACTTAAGTCATTAAGAAAAGAGAGCTTGAGTATATTAATACTATTATAACTTAAGAAGAATTCAAGAACTTTCTACTGAATTAAATTAAAGATTACTATAACTACAGCTTCACAGCAGTGCAGTGATTTAACTCATTATATTAATAAGATAATAAGAATTCTTTCAATTTTAATATAAAATTTGAAGAATATTGAGAGAAATTAACTGATAATTTAAACTAATTAAAAACATAGCTTTATCTTATAAAGCTGACTCATAAGATATGAATAATAATATTATAATATCAGAGTTTATTAATTAATTACACTGAGCTTGTCAATCTGACTTCTTGAATCTATTTAAATACTTAATTCTCTGAGAAGAAGACTAATAAGATCTCTTCTAAGTAATTAATAATAAGATTTAAACAGTGCTGTGATAGCTTCAGTGCAGAGAAAATAAAGAAGAATTTCAAGTATTCTGATTCTTCACTCACTGTAAAGAAATATTAAAAAAGATTTGATAAAGATCTCTGTTTCAACTATGAAGCTGATGAATACTATATCAGTGATTGTAAGAAATTGAAGAAGAGAAGAAACTGAGAAGATATCTTCTTAAAGTTAACTTCTCTTCTGATAAATGTATCTGTGAAAGATAATAAAGAGAAAGAAATAAAGAATTAATAATTCTTATATCTTTAAGTTTATATTACAATTATAATATATACTCTGAATGAGAAGATATCAGTGAGATACCTACTTAACTTCAGAGTGAATACTAACTTCATATTCTATTTCTTTTCTTTGATGAAGAATTGAAAGAAGATAGATTTATCAGATTATATGAAATTTACAGATGAAATGAAATATCATTATTTTAATATAATTTAAGCAAAGTATGTGATCACAGACTTAGAAGAAATCTTTAAGAAGAGTAGTCTGCTTCTTTATATAGTTAATATTATAGATAAGAACATTATTCTAGATCTTCTATAATTAAGAGAAAACAATTCTCTCATTAACTGAGTTACTCAGATATAACAGTATTATCTCACTAATAAAGAGATAGTAATAGAGAAATCTGAAGAGTTTCATTGAAAGAATCTTAAGAAAAAGATTAAGTCAATATACTATATAGTAGATGATTAAGACTTAAAGATAGATGAAGAAGTTATTACTCTTATTACAAGATTAACAGCAGTATCTATTATTAAAGACAGATATACACAATATCTCTTTACAGATTTTAAGAATGTCTTTTTGAAAAGAAAAGTAGTGAAGTTTTCTGATATCAAGATATAATATAAGATTTATCTTGAAGACAGTGTAATGACACTGTATAGATCTCTTTATAACTTATCTATAAAGAAATTAAATGTTCTGTACAAATATCTTGAAGAAACATAATTAAAGAACTGAATATATTTATCAAAGAGTTCAGCAAAGACATCTATACTCTTTATACTTAAGAAGAATAATAGACTATGTCTATACATAGACTACAGAGATCTTAATAAGATGACAGTTAAGAATTACTATTCATTACTGTTAATTAATAGAATGATTAATTAATTATCTAGAGCAAAGATATTCTCAAAGATTAATATACAGAATATTTATTATAAAATCAGAGTTAATAAAGATAATATTTAAAAAACAGCTTTTTATATTAAGTACAGCAATTTTGAATATCTTATTTTATCTTTTAATCTTTGTAATACTTCAGTCATCTTTCAGATCTATATAAATGAGATACTACAGAGTCTTGTTAATGTCTTCTATATAGTATACTTAGACAACATTCTAATCTTCTCAAAAATAAAGAAAGAATATAATACTCATATTTAAGAAGTATTAAGTCACTTGAGACAGTATTAACTCTATACAAATACTAAAAAATACTCATTCTATATACAGAAGATTGATTTCTTAGATTATATTATTAAGATGAATAGCATTTCAATGAATAGAAGCTGAGTCTTCATCATTGAGAACTGACTGATACTGTAGATATATTATGAAATGCAGATATTTCTAGAATTTATGAATTTCTACAGATGATTTATCTATATATATTCATAGATTACTGTTTCTCTTACAGATCTGTTAAAGAAAGATGTGAAAGACAGAAAAATAAGATTATTTACTCTTATTCAAGATACTGTACAGATATTTACAGAATTGAAACAAGCTTTTACAGATATTATAATACTGAATCACTTTAATCTCAACTTATCTAGTCAGTGTGAGACTGATATATCTGAGAATGAGATCTGTGAAATCTTTTCACAGTTGACACTGAAGATCTTTCAATGTTAAAAGAATCAGAAAATAATCACTTCTGAGAAAACAGATAATAAATTATCTATAAGAGAAGACTTTTTTATAAAGTCTATAAAACATTATAAATAAAGATTAGTGATCTTCTTCTTCAAGAAGTTATCACTTATACAGAGAAGATATAATACTCATAATTAGAAAATATTAGTAATTATTGAATTCTTTAAGATCTGATAATATTATCTTCAGAGTAGTAAGTACTCAGTGTAAGTTCTTATTAATTATGTAAATCTGTGTTACTTCTTAATAACAAAGAGCTTGATAGAATATCAAGTCAGATGAGCAGAGCTGCTTTCAGAGTATGATTTTTATATCTAATACTGTTCAGATCAGCTTAACTCTGCTGATACACTGTCTAGACAGTCTGATTATAATATTATTAATATAGAGAAGAATTCTATAAAAGAATCTCTGCTATCACTGCAGAAGAAGCTGGCTGCAGAGAATTGAGATTCTCTAACGCTCAGAAATAATGCTGAAGAGACAGCTGTATAACTTAGTATAGAAGATGAAAGAGAATCTAGATCTCTGTGAGAAACTGACACTATTATTATTATTATTCTTCAATTATAGATGTATGCAGTCAGAGACTATAACATCTACCTGAGAACTTTAGTTCTCAGAGTTTTTTCTATGTCTGTAAAGTTAACTATTATACATTCATCAATTTCAGATATGTAAAATCAGAAAATTTCAGCTCAGAATACAAAAACTGTTTACAAATTGCAGTGTTTTAACATCTTTTGATACTTTGAAATCATTTGACAATATCATGACAAAAGAAAAGAGAAAAAGAACACAGTCTCAAAGATAGACACATTAAATAGATAGATAGAAAGAAATTGAAAGAAAAAGATAAAGAAAAAGATAAAGTAAAGAGAGACTATAATAAAACAAATTATTAAAAGAGAGTGTATAGCTGTTTTAACAGACTATATCTGATTGATTTCCTTCTCTTCATATTCAGATAATTCTGAATTTAGTCATTTTCTTATAGCTGCTTGAGTTTCTGATAGAAAGTCTATTAAGTATTTAATTTCTGTCTCAGTTGAGAATAAGAATCTTATATTTAATTGATTTAGATCATACTTCTCTTTCAATCTGACTCTGAGACTATTGTATAATGCACAGTGTATTATAATATACTCAGAATTCTCATTTATATTACAGAATGAGCATTCTATTGAGTCAAATCTATTATTAAATCTTTGTATATAAGATTTGAAATAGTCATGTTCTAGTTTCAGCTGTATTATAGATGAGAATATTTTCTTTTTACATTTAATTGAACAAGATTTTCACTTGGGTTTTGTTTCAAATCTTGAATAATGTATACTCTTCTTTTATTTCTGTCAGCTTTCATTTCACTTATCTAAACAAGATTCTTTTATTTTTCTCTTTATAAAAGATCAGAATATAATTTTTTGAATAGATCTGCTTAATTCTGCACTCTTTTTTACAGCTGAATCAGCCAATTCATTGTCATGAATATTCATATAAGCAGGAACTCAGTGTAGATGAATTATCAGCTTTGATATTCTTCTCTTTTGAATTTTCAAAACAGAGTTTAAGATCAGTTCAAGATTCATTTGATCATTATAAATCTGACTATTTCTAAGTCTTTTTAAAGTAGCTTAACTATCAGAGAATATTCATATCTCTTTCAAACAATTTCCTCTTTTATAAGATTTTATTTCAATGAGTTTGAAAGCTTTCACTATTACAAATAGTTCAGCATCAAAGACTTCACATTCAGAGTCTAGATTTCAGAAATCTGAGATAAAATTAATATTATCTTCAGTATAAGCAATGCCTGTGTCTAATCTATTCAAGTTCTCATTTTTTGAGTCATCTGAATAAATCAGAATAGAGTCTTTTATATTAATTGTAGAAATTCTCTTCAAATACTGTTCATATTCTTTCTCTTTTGATAGTTCACTTATTTGTAAGTCTATAAGAGATTCAAGCTTTTCTCTTCAGAGAGATAACTTCTCATGATCAACTTTTTCAATATTTAAAGAAGAAAATTGATTTTTAATCAGAGAGTATAGTCTGTACAGTTGAGAAGACATTTTCTTTAAAGAATTATTTTCATTTCAATCAAGAAATCTATTTCAATTCAGTTCATTTTCAAAGTTAATTGATGAAAATGAAGAAGAGACTCTTTCTCTGATTATATGATTTAAGCTTATCTTTACAACTCTCAGAGCATAGTTTATACAGGCCTTTTCAAATCTAATAACAGAAGAAGAAATTGAAGCTTCAATTTTCATTGCTTTAATAGAAGATGATTTGAATGCTTTCAGAATTCTTCTCAAGGCTCTGTTTTACAGACTTTGAAAGAGTTCAGTGAAATTCTCTTAATTATTTCATCAAACTTGAACTTCATAATCAGCTACTGATGTAATACAGACTATATATAACTGTCTTATAGCCTGGAAGAATAGACCTCTCTCTGTATTTAATAGTCTGATTATGTTGTTCAATAGTCTTTCTGTCTTGACAGTTCTTTATTAAATATGATATTTAAAATTCAACTTGAAGTTTAATCATACTTCTAATTATTTAATATTTACACTGAGTTTAATCTCTCTATTCAAAAGAGTTAGAGATAGTTCTTTCTCATTGAATCTAGAAAAGAAATGAATTAACTCAGTTTTATTCATATTAAATTGAATTTAATTGATATCTGCTCTAACAAAGATTTTCTTTACAGCTTCTTCAATTACTTTCAAATTCTCTTTGATAGTTTTTAAGCTGTAGACTAGATCAATATCATTCATATAACTCAGAGATCACACTATTCTCATATTTCTATTTTTGAATAGATATACAGTGTATATTTGTAAGAAATCCCGCTTCTCACAGATTCTTTACCTCTATTTCTATCTCTCATGTAATTAATAGAGCTAGCGGCTCTTGGCTACACACAACTATATAGACTGAAGTTCATGAATACTATTCATAACTCAGCTTGAATACTAATATACATTTTGATCTCTACATTTTATCTTTCTATCATGAATACTTCTAGTAGTTAATAGTATATATCACATCAAGCTGCAAACATCTGAATAATCATCTGTGAGCACTTATTCTTACATTTCAAGCTGAGTCAGTCAGCAACTGTCTGTTATAACTGAAAGAACTAGAAACTTACATACTTCAATCTCTGTGAACTCTACTGCAGGCACTCAGAAGCAGTCATCTGAACTATGAATAACTCTTATAAAAGAAGTCTCAGAGAACTTATTAATTACTCACAGAATATCATTCTCTGCATCTGTAACAGAGAAACTCTCTGAACTCATAAATAAATTAATCTCAGTGAAGAACATTCTTGAGCATCTCTCATAGAATTAAGCTATTTTTCTACAAGAAATACTTACTGTCTGTAAACATTCTTGAACTGAGTCTCTAGACATAATCTTCAGAGACACTTATAAACTGAAAAGAAACTTTCTTAAGCTGCAATCACTTAAAACTACTTATCAAATCATAATCTATAAAAGCTTTTACAAGTTTGCATTTAAAATTGACTTATAAGTCTGACTATGTAACATGAAAGATGAAGAAGCTGTTATCTATATAATGACAGATCTCTATTACACTGAAGTCAAGAACTGACTAGATTATTTAAAGAATAATTATAAGAGATTCTGCTGATCTGTTCTCAGAATCTATCTAGAGAATAAGTTAAGAGACTTTACAAGCTGAACAGAGAACATCTGAGCTGTGATTATTAATATTAGAAAAAGAGATGAGAAATCTGATAAAGACTACTCACAGCACTTTATAAAATTATGATATAAATTGAGATCTGTGAAAATAGAGCTCTGAAACAAGACCTGAATAATGATATTTATAAAGAAACTGAATAAAGATATGCAGAATAAGCTCATTGAGTAAGACTCTAAATTCTTAGTTCTGAAGAAACTAATGACTCTTATTCACTGCTTATGAATCACTGTGAGAGTCACAGACTTACAGAGAGTAGATCACTGATCAGCTCTGTGAGAGCTAGAATAACAGAGAACAGATTTGTCAGAAAAAGATAATAAGATATAGAGAGATTCATATCTGACTACTGAGCAGAGAGAGAGAGCTTCACAAGCTTCTATAAATAGAGTGTATAATAGAGAGATTAAGAAAAAAAGACTCTGCTTTATCTGTTCTAAATCAGAATATTTTCATACAAACTGTTCAAACAAATTAAAATAGAAATTTGAGAAGTTATGAACAGAGTCAGCAACAGTCTTCTTAAGAATCTTGAAGCTGATATCTGAATCTATTACTTCTCTGATGAAAATGCTTACTTATAGAGAGAGATTACATCACAGTACTACTGCTCTGTAAGTATGAGAAGTATTGATGAACTTAAAATCTCAGGTCACTGTGATGTCTCTAAAGCTTACAGAGTAAATGAGCTGAAATATGAAGACTGAGAATCTGCTCTTATAATAAGCAGAACATGAGAACTCAGATCTGAGAGCTGAGAGACTTATAAGAATCATCTTTGAATTACAAGATCTCTCTGAAATCTGAAGAAGATTTGTAGAAATTATGATTATTACAGATATTACAGATAACATGTACTTAAGACTTATATAACTTCAAAGATATAATCTGTACATAGCTGTCTGTGAGTCAGGTTTATACTTCTGATCAGTGTTGATAGACTCACTTACAGAGATAGAATCAGTTGATACTGCAGAGTTAATTAGAGAAGACAAGCTCATCTATATAATAACTTTATAAGTGTCTGAGAATCTTATGATCATGAAAACTGAGCTTCAGATATTAGAGAAATACTGAAATCTTACAGAGATATTCAGCTCAGTAAAGACAGCTGAGCTTCTCTCTCACTGTAAGAAGAATCTGACTATAGATTTAATAGAAGAGTAGAAACTCTTCTGAGAATCAATCTATAAGCTCTCTTATTATGAAACAGAGATCTTGTGAATCTATGTAAAGAAGAATCTGAAGAATGACTTTATCTGATCTTTACAGATCTCTGTAAGAGTCTCTGTGATATTTGTGAAGAAGAAGAATAAAGATCTCAGATTATATATAGATTATTATAATCTGAACTTTAAGATAATAAAGAGCTGCTACTTTCTATCTCTGATTGAGAATGTAATTAACTGTCTCACAGAAGCTGTCATATTCATATAACTAAATATAATTAATATATATACACAGCTGTAAATACAGTCTGAGAATGAATAAAAGACTGTCTTTAGAACTGCACTGAAATTATTTGAATATCTAGTGATGTCTTTTAGTCTGATTAATATCTCTATAATATTTCAGTCTTTCATTAATAAAACACTTTATATATATCTGAATATTTTTATAATAATATATCTGAATAATATGATAATATACTCTGTAAAGAAGAAAGAACACACTGAGTATATATGAAGTATATTAAAGATCTTAAATAAGACAGAACTGTATATTAAGCTTATAAAGTACAACTTCAGTATCTACTGAATTAATTTCCTAGAATATGTAATCACTGCAGATAATATTCAGATAAAATCTTTATAAGTTAAGACTATTCTATCATAATTAAAGTTAATTAATATTCATAAGATTCAGATCTTTCTAAGCTTTGTGAATTTCTATAGATAGTTTATCTTTATATTTATAAGAATCTTCTTAACTCTTACAGACATACTGAAGAATGAAAATAAGAAGAAGTCATTCTATAAATAGAGAATAAAAAGATTATTGAGAAGAAAGAACTGTAAGAACTTTCTTATCTCAGAAGCTTATAGAGTCTTTATAAGATTAAAATAGATATTTATAGATACAGTGATACTGTTTCACTTTAATCTCTTACTCTTAATCAGATTAAAGACAGATATCTTCTTCTTTATAATTTCAGAAATAGTCTTATAACTACAGTTAAATAAGAACTGAGTTTCAGTAGTCTTTTTCTCATAGAAGATATAATCTATGAAGATCAACTATAATATTTATAATTAGAAGCTTCTTATAATAGTGAAATTCTTCTATCACTGATATCACTACTTTGAGAATCTTGTAATAGTGATTACTGTTAGAACTGATTATAACAGCTTATAATAGTTTACTTCAATTAAGAAACTCTTATAGTAATAGATTTACTGAGCTTAGAGACTGAGTGAGTTCTGATTCAAGATAGAATATATTAAGAGAACTAAGAACTCAGTAAACAGACTCTCTTACAGATCAGACTATATTAAGAAGATCAGAGTGATAGATATAGAGAGACTAGAGAAGACAGAAAAGCTTCACAGAATACTTAAACTGAGTATTATAAAGAGATTAACTGAAGAGTCTCTCAATTCTCTATAAGAGAAGAGAGAGAAGAAAGAAAAGAAGTCTGTATAACTACTCTCTATAACACTGAGAGTCAACACTCTGAGAATCTTTATAAGAATTCTTGAAGAGAGTATCTATAATCTGAAGAGTTTATAAGCTTTAAGAAGTGCTGTGAAAGACCTGATGTAAGAGAAAACAGAGTATAAGTCTTTATAAGATCTTCTATTCAGATTGTTTAAACTGCAACTGAAGAATGAATATACTCAGTATATTCAGAAACTACTTATAACAGAGATTAATCCTGCAGAAATAAAGAATTAAAGAGACTTAAATAATCTCTTATAAAGAGAGAATCAGATTTATATACCTGTGAATAAGTTTCTGTGGCGGGCTGCGCCCGATCAATCATATAGACTATTCCATTACACTCCATAGATTCTTCCATTCCCGATCGCCGATCCGCGGCCGCTACGAACGCGCGTAGTGTATGCTCCGATTCTCAGCCATTCCTGATCACTGATCCTCGGCCGCTACGAACGTGTGTAGTGTATGCTCTGATTCTCAGCCATTCCTGATCACTGATCCTCAGCTGCTATGAATGCATGTATATTCTTCCGCCCCGAAGCTCCACTGCATACATCACCACATACATGTATAAATATCCACCTCAATCACTGATTCTCACACTTTCTCTTTCTTTCCTTCTCTAATGTTTTTATCTTTGTTATATAAGACCTATCAATATTATACTGATCTATTCGGCGTAGGCCCCTTACACTATAAAAACGCTCATCATCTCCTTATTAGGAAATGATTATCCATGCATCATCTCCTCATTAGGAATGATTATTCATCAAGAGATATCTGAACGCGTAACAACGCGTAAGAAATAGAGAAACAGTCAAACAGTTAAGTGGACACCGAGTCCCCAGATAGAAGCTTGCTCGCCAGTCGCCCTGGCCCCGCAACAAGATCTTACGAAGAGAATAAGATCTTACAAAGAGAACGTCAGCGAAAGACCCGAGAGTTCTGACACTCAGACGTATGAGAATACGATTACACATCCGACGATCGATACAACCATGTCTAACGATAATATGGAACCCTCGAACTCGAACATGAGCATAGACGCAGTGCCACAGTGGCTCCGAGCAATGTTGGAACTACAACAACAACAAATAGCTGATATGCATGCAACTCAACAACACCAATATGAAGAGATTCAATGATTATCACAAGGAACCCATGCAATTCCAACATCTACAGAATCAAATACAAAAGCGCTGAAAGAATGCTTAGGTGCTTCTGCATATTTCAATACTTCTGATCTCACTCTCTACTCATCATAAAGAATGAAAATGCTCATGAAACTGAGTGTAGATGAAGATTTCATCAGTTCATTAATCAATCAAGATTGATATATCAATGAATGATTGAAAGATTGCATGAAACAGAAGTTTCATCTATGAATGAAAGCATGTGAATCAGTGTTGCAAATATCTAATAATATTATGAGACATCTTGATATTCTGTTCTGAGACACTGTTATATAATAGAAAGTATTAGATTGATTACAGAGTATCTGACAGAGAAACACTTCTCTTACAATATTCATCTCTGACTTTAATATCAAGATTCTAGAAGCAGATAATCAGTTTTGAGAGAATTGAATAAAGATTAGCATGCTTAAGAAGATATTAACTTTCAAACTCTTACAGACTCTTGTAAGTGTAGATAAAGACTTAACTTATGAAGACTTCTATATACAGCTCTGAACAATGAATAACTGTCTTATCAAGCTTAAGAATATACAGAACAGTGATAGAAGATATTACATCTCAGTGACTTATACACTTATACTGAGAAATAACAATGATGCAGATGCTATGAATTGAGTAGACTTAAATATCTATATATAAGTAAGAGTCTCTGCTATCTGAACAGACTTCTGAGTCTCTGAGATCACTTCTGAAGAAGTTATCAATCAATATTAATATAGAGTGTGTATTAACTGTAACTTATTAGAATACATTACTTTTAACTGCTGATTAATCTATATATCTTCTTATTTAAAGAATGAATCAGTGTCTGTTCACATCAATTATATTATATTAGAGAAAGATTCAGAGAATAACTATAAGAATACTCTGATGAAACAGAGAAAAGATTAGCTTCTATTCAAATTTATAAACAGAAGCTTAAAGAGATCAGATGATAATAATTTAAAGAGAAGATAATAATGAATATAATTCTTATATCTACTATAATTAATAACATGTATAATATGAAGACTATGATAGACAGTGATCTATATCACTATGCAATGATAAAATCTTCAGTTATAAGATATTATAATCTTCAGCATATTTCTCTATCAAAATCTCAACTTCTCACAGAATTTGATAATTTAAAAGATATTTATATCTGTTACATGATAAAGCTGATTATAGATGTAGAAGAACATCAATATGAAGATGTCTACATGTATAAAGTTGATAATCTTGATTATAATCTTATATTAGAACTTGTCTGATTATCTGAATAAGATATCTTATTAAATGCTTAAAACAGAAGCTTGATATTCTCTAACAATAATAGAGTTCATGAAGATAACATTTACAAGATCATGAATCTGACACAGATCTCTGTCAATGTGTATAAAATACTCTGAAAAAGAAGTTATTATTAAAATCACTGACAGAGTCACTGATAGTAAGACTGTGTATCAATCTATTCTATCAGTCTGATTAATATTAAAAAGACTCTAGAAAAGTTATTCTGTATTATAATAACAGATTCTCATATGAAACTCTCTTAATAATATCATGAATATCTAGATATCTTCTGATAAGATAATATTATAAATATATCTCTCTTATGAGATTCTGAAGTGAATCACAGTATCAAGTTAGAGAAAAAGAATGATAAGAACTCTGAACTGTCATGAGATTCTCTTTATAACATATTCTGAGATGAACTTCTTCTTCTTTGAAAGACACTCAATGATCTGTTAAATAAAGAATTTATATATATTAGTAACTCTTTCACTGCAGTCTCTATTCTCTTTACAAAGAAATCAGATAAAGAACTCTGATTCTGTGTAAACTACTGAGATCTGAACAGATTGACAAAGAAAGATTGATATCTCTTATCTCTTATCAATGAAACTCTAGCACAGATCAGATGAGCTCAATAGTTTATAAAACTAAATATTATTACTATGTTTCATAAGATTTGTATCACTGAAGAAGATGAATAACTTACAGCATTCTGAACATGTTATAATCTCTTTGAATAAATAGTCACACTCTTTGAACTGACTAATGCTCTCAGTACATTTCAGAAGTATATTAACTGAGTACTCTGAGATTTTCTTGATAAGTTTGTATTTACTTATCTAAATGACATTCTCATCTTCATTGATGAATTCAGAAAAGAATATCAAGAATATGTATAAAAAGTATTATAACAGCTATGAGAAGCAGAACTATCAATAGATATTGATAAGTGTGATTTTGAAGTCAAGAGTATCAAATATCTGAGTTTTATTATAGAAGCTGACAAGAGAATTTGAATAAATTCTGAGAAAATCTCTGTCATTCTTGAATGAAAAGCTCTGTGTACTGTGAAAGATATATAAAGCTTCATCAGATTTACTAACTTCTATTAATAATTTATATAAAACTTCTCAGATATCATGAGATCACTTACAGATCTCACTAAGAAAGACTCAGTATTTCAATAATCAGTAGATACTGAAGCTATATTTACACAGATGAAGAAGATGTTTATTAATACTTCTCTACTGATAATCTTTAATTCTGATTATAAGATAGTTGTTGAAGCTGATTTCTCTGACTATGTGATAGAAGAAGTGATATTGTAATATAATGATAAAGATATTCTATAATTATATATCTTCATATCTAAGAAACTGAGTCCTGCTGAATACAATTATAAGATCTATGATAAGAAACTTCTTATAATTATACACTGTTTAAAAGAATGAGACTCTGAACTCTGAAGTATCTCTGAGTTTGAGATAGTCATAGATTATAAGAATCTCAAATACTTCATAACTATCTGTAAACTTACTAAATAACAGATATAATAATCTGAGTTCTTAAGCTGCTTTCATTTTATAATACACTATTATTCTGACAGTCAGAACTCAATGACAGATGCTCTCTCATAATAAGAGTAAAATATATTATTCAATGTAACAGATACTCACTGAATGAACTGAGAGCACTGGCTCTTAAATCTGAAGATACTAGTTAATCAAGATAAAACAGCTTATGACACTATACATACTTCTTCAATTAGAACTGTCACTGATATCTTAACTTCTCTCAAATCTATATTAGATGAGCTATAGCATACAGCAGCTTAAACTGATAAACTTCTTTAAACACTCACTGAAGCAGTATGATAAGAAGTACTCTGATTTTCTTCAGAATTATAAGTAAGAATTAACATCTCAGAATATTTAATCAATGATAATAACACTCTACAATTCTATAAACAACACTGAGTCTCTCATTTCAAACTCTTACACACTCAGATAATGTAAGAGATATATGATTCATGTATAACTGATTATTCAGACTGTGAATAACTGTATAGAATAATCTTCTGAGAATTCTATTAATCTGAGATATTAAACAGTATCAGATATTTTATCTGAAACTGTAACTACTGTTCTTCTATTATCTCATGAAAGAACTGTAGAAAAGATCTACTGAAATCACTTAATATTTCTGATAGAATCTGATAAGATATAATAATTGACTTTACTGTTGATCTATCTGAGAGTAAGAATTGTAGAAATATTCTGATTATCATGAATTGATTGAGTAAGAGTGTAATATTGAAATCTTGTAATAAGATAAATACTGAACAAGTTACTGAAGTCTTATTATTATTATTATTATTCTTCAATTATAGATGTATGCAGTCAGAGACTATGATATCTACCTGAGAACTTTAGTTCTCAGGGTTTTTTCTATGTCTGTAAAGTTAACTATTGTACATTCATCAATTTCAGATATGCAAAATCAGAAAATTCCAGCTCAGAATACAAAAACTGTTTACAAATTGCAGTGTTTTAACATCTTTTGATACTTTGAAACCATTTGACAATATCATGACAAAAGAAAAGAGAGAAAGAACACAGTCTCAAAGATAGACACATTAAATAGATAGATAGAAAGAAATTGAAAGAAAAAGATACAGAAAAAGAAAAAGTAAAGAGAGACTATAACAAAACAAATTCTTAAAAGAGAGTGTATAGCTGTTTTAACAGACTATATCTGATTGATTTCCTTCTCTTCATATTCAGATAATTCTGAATTTAGTCATTTTCTTGTATCTGCTTGAGTTTCTGATAGAAAGTCTATTAAGTATTTAATTCCTGTCTCAGTTGAGAATAAGAATCTCATATTTAATTAATTTAGATCATATTTCTCTTTCAATCTGACTCTGAGACTATTGTATAATGCACAGTGCATTATAATATGCTCAGGATTCTTATTTGAATTGCAGAATGAGCATTCTATTGAGTCAAATCTATCATCAAATCTTTGTATATAAGATTTGAAATAGTCATGTCCTAGTTTCAGCTGTATTATAGATGAGAATATTTTCTTTTTACATTTAATTTATAACATGGCGGAACCGAAGTGGTGGCTAGTCGGCGGTGTTACATAGAGATAGTTGTTTTGAGAAGTTGTATAAGTGAGCTTGACTATCTTGCTTGAATAGCGAGCTCATAGGCTACAGAGTTATTGCAAGAATATCACAGATATAATACTTAGTATACTAAGAAGATTGTATAAGACATGCAGTAACTCTTGTATATATTTCAGTAGAAGTAAAACAAATCACTGACTTCTTTAATGAGAAGCCAGCATCTAGCTATTCTATATAGACAATGAGTAAATACTCTTCTCTCATTTCATGAGCAAGAATAGCTGAAGTGATATCTCAGCAGTATCTTATTATCAAGAAAGAGTAATCTGCTGATCTTATATAGAAGTGAGATTCTCATATTCATTAATTGAATCTTTCTATAATACATTCATATAATGTTATAGAGTGATTGAAAACCAGTTCAGATGAGATGAAATTATTCACATGAAAGTAATGAGCTGTGTGAAACTGCAATGAGGTCTTGACATGGTCAGAAGTGTGACAATACTCTTTCTCTTAAGAGTATAGTCTCTATGCTCTCAAGATTACTGAATTAGAAATTATCTTTATTATATAGTAACAGTTATCAATCAATTGACAGTGTATATACTGTGTATAATATAAAGAAATAGATGAGTTATTCTACTAACTGTGTAGATCTTTCTTTTCTCATCTTCATTCAAATCAAACACATGATAAGTGAGTTTCTTATATATCAATTTGAGATAAGAAAAACATAGTTAATAAGTGACTTATAGATCTCTCATCATATTCTGTTCTATATATAAAATTCTCTGCAAAAGTGATGTATTTTAGAGACAAAGCTGACAGTAGTAACAGGATTTTTTAAAAAGATTCTCTTCTCTATGAAACATTTTTCTTCTCCTCTCTCTCAATCATAACAGTGAGTGTATGAGAGTATCATTCTTGAAGAACAATCAAGGACTTATTCTGATGTTTTCTAGTGAGTAAATGTCTTCATGATGTGGCAGCAGCCTCTGTGATCATCAAGAAAGCCAGGTTGAAGGCAGAGACAGCAGTGTCACTGAGCTGTGAAAGCACTGCTCTCATTGTCACATCTTCTTCTTCTTCTTCTACTTCTCTTACAGCTGCAGCAGTAGTCACTGTGCCCTGCAGTGAGGTGTCATTTCTTCTGCTGATTGATTCATCTGTGTTCAGTTCTTTCTCTGCCCTTCTCACCGCCGTTGTGACGCTGCCTCCCCCCCTCATCAATACAGTGATGTATGACCCTGTGTGATCATTCAGAGAGGAACTCAGGAAGAGCTTGATTCTAAGAACAGTGACTCTGAGAAGCTTAATCTGTAGTTTCTCTCTCACATATCTGAGCTCTGCTTGAAATGCTGCTGAGTTGAGTCTGCAGAGTTCTGTGATTTCTTCATCTTCTCTCTGTGAGAAGGCTTCAGTACAGTCTCTGACTGATACTATCACTTATCTATACTATACTAAGCAGCTGAAGAAGAAGGAGATTTTATATACTTATCTCTTCTCTCACTTCTGTTATTTTTATTGCACTTATAATAATGACTTCTGTCTCTCTGTAAGTATTACTTCACAGAAAGATGTTATATCAGCTCTGATAAGAAGCCTAGATACTCAAGCAGTACAGAGTGAGAATCTCAGAGCTCTAAGTATTAACAGATTCTATTAAGACTGAGAAGATTCTTCTTACTTATCTATAAAAGAAGATAAAAGCATGAATCTCTGAGATGAAAAAATATCTCAGAATAACTGACTTTAAGAAAAGATCAGTCAGTGCTGCTGTTAAAAGTACTGCAGAGATTAATCACTGATTGAAGAGAATCTCACTTCAATTGAAGTAGATAACTGAGGTGTTTTATAAGTTGATAAGTTGATATTTCATGCATTTCTCATGCTCTTCTGTAGTATACTTCTCTACAGCATCACAGTGCTAACTTCTCAGCAGACAAAGATATCAGTATCAGAGACTTTAACAGTGAAGAATGAGTTTAATGAGAATGTAATTATTGATAAGTAGACTCTGATCTCTCTTTTTACTTTTTCAGCAGACTGTGATCTCATTAGAATAGCAGCAGTTTGCAGATTGATAATATTAATCTTTTTTATTAATTTCAAATATTTCTTTTCTTTTAACTGCTTTAGAAATGTTACACTTGTATAGTTTCATTAAACTTCTAAAAATTCTTTAAGAGAAAATAGAAGAAGAGTGCTATAGAGTTTACAAAATATCAGCTTATTACTGTAAAATCATCTCTAAAAAACTCTTTGAGAAAAATGAGAAGTCTTAAGTGATATTTCTTACTCAATATCTCTGATATATAACAGAGCAGTCTCTACTAGCTATCTTATAGATTACAATCTCTTTCTCAGCATTTTTTAAATACTTAAGCAGTTCTTATGAATTCTCTGATAATGAATAATCTTCTTATTTAACAAGGTATTGAAGCTTATTATAATGTATTCACTTATTTAATATTTTCTTCATAAGATATTCAGTATCACTCTCAATCTTAATATTATTCAGCTGAGACAGCTCTGCTCTGAGACATTGCTTATAGAGCTTTAAATAGAAAATATGAAAAACAGAATGAATTGATTTTAATTCTGTAAGTAATTTCAACTTATATATCTGCTTACTTATTACTCTTATTATCAGAAAAGATTCTAGTTACTGCTCACTGAGCTTCTTATACAGTCTCATTGTCTTGATATTCTTTGCTAAAAGTAGCACTTGATTCTCTATTAAGAACTTCATTGAAAGATGTTTTTAATTATAGTATTTTATCTATCACTTCTGAGCATAGTGAATGCTTTTCATTGTCTTCTTATAAATTTTGTTCAAAAGTTTCAATCTTACTTTTACTTCTAATACTGAGAAATACTTCATTCTCTGTATCTGTCTGACATTCTGACTGTCTATTTCTCTCTTTGAAATATCATCTGTGACATCACTGAGTAACAAAGAATTATATTTATAATAAGTATAGAAAGAAGATATCTTTAAGATTGTATTCTTTGTATTATTATATATGAATTCAGCAGTCAGAAGATGTTTGAGTCAATCATTTTAATAATATAAATAGAATACTCAAAGATGCTATTCTAGTATCTGATTCTGATATTCAGTCTGATTATTGATCTACAGATGAAATACAGTACTGAGAAGACATCTTATCATAAGATAATAGTAAAAAGCCAATCAGTACTTACTGATAAAGAGAGATTCTTAATCTGTTATTAATGATTTCAGAGCACTGTAATCATAAATAATGATATCTAATAACAGGTCAGTCAATTCAGAGGCTTTAATCTTTTTATAAGTAGAGATATATCTGATCATCTTTGTGAAGTAGTTAACAATGACTAAAATTGAGTCATATTCTTTGACTCTTGTTGACTTTAGCAGATCAACTATGAAATCTATTGATAGATTCTGTTATAAGCTCTTTAAAACAGGCAGTGATGTCAACTCACTGTATTACTTATATCACAGAATCTTTATTCTTTGACAGATATTATAAGTCTTAATATACTCTTTGACATCTATTCAGAGCTTGTCTCAAGTGTATTTACATTTTAGAAGCTTCTCAGTCTTCTCTAATCTGAAGTGCCCTATATAAAAATCATTATGATAAATTCTCAATAACTTCTGATGCACTGCTCTACTATAAGAGATAAAGACTGAATTATTCAGCAGTAGAAGTTCACATTCTTCTAGTTATCAGTGACTTAGTTTCTTAGTGACACTGCTCTGCTCAGAGTCTGTCTCTTTCAAGTTTAAACTGAACTCTTTCTTCTTTAACTTCTGAATTTAAGCTGC
Source organism: Blastomyces dermatitidis ER-3 (assembly GCF_000003525.1). NCBI lineage: Eukaryota > Fungi > Ascomycota > Eurotiomycetes > Onygenales > Ajellomycetaceae > Blastomyces > Blastomyces dermatitidis. The sequence goes on along the minus strand of NW_025544779.1, from coordinate 61,100 downwards.
AGTAGAGATATCTCTCTTCTGTAACTTATTAATAAATTTCAAAAGTAGTTGAATTGAAAGATTGTAGACTGTTTCATTCTTTATCAATTCAATAATTGTAAGATATGATATAAGAAGCTTATAATCTTCAGTGTTAGTTCTCTGCAGAGATCTGAATTCTCTTTTATCTTCTATACTGAGTTACACAGCTGTCTCTTCAGTGCTGTTTCTGAGCTTTAAAGAACCTCAACTCTCTGCAGCCAGCTTCTTCTGCAGTGATAACAGAGATTCTTTTATAGAATTCTTCTCTGCATCAATGATATTATAATTAAGTCATCTAAATAGTGTATTGATAAGGTTAAGCTGATCTGAACAGTATTAGATATAGAAATCATACTCTGAAAGCAGCTTCACTCATCTGACTTAACATTCTGTCAAGCTCTTTGTTATTAAGAAGTAACACAGATTTGTATGATCAGTGAGAACTTGCACTGAGTACTTACTACTCTGAAGATAATATTATCAGATCTTAAAGAATTTGACAATTACTAACATCTTCTGATTATGAGTATCATATCTTCTCTGCATGAGTGATAACTTCTTGAAGAAGAAGATCACTAATCTTCATTTACAGTATCTTATAGACTCTGTGAAAAAGTCTTCTCTCACAGATAATTCATTGTCTATTTTTTCAGAGATGATTATTCTCTGATTCTTTCAATATTGAAAGGTCTTCAGTGTCAACTGTGAAAAGATTTCACAGATCTCATTTCTGAATATGTCAGTCTCACACTGACTGAGTAAGTCAGAGTTAAAGTGATTCAGTATTGTAACATCTGTAAAAGCTTGTTTCAATTCTGCAAACATCTGTACAGTGTCTTGAATGAGAATAAATAATTCTGTTTTTCTGTCTTTCACACTTTTCTTTAACAGATCTGTAAGAGAGACAGTAATTCATGAATATGTATAGATGAATCATCTGTAGAAATTTACAAATTCTAGAAATATCTGCATCTCACAGTACATCTGCAGTACTGATCAGTTCTCAATAACAGAGATTCAGCTTCTATTCATTGAAATGCTATTCACTTCAATAATATAATCTAAGAAATCAATCTTCTGTATGTAGAATGAGCATTTTTCAGTGTTTATATAGAGTTGATACTGTCTCAAGTGACTCAACACTTCTTGAATATAAATATCATGTTCTTTCTCTGATTTCAAGAAGATTAAAATGTTGTTCAAGTATACTATGCAGAAGATGTCAACAAGGCCTCACAGTATCTTATTTATATAGATCTGAAAGATGACTGAAGTGTTACAGAGATCAAAAGATAAAATAAGATATTTAAAATTACTGTACTTGATATGAAAGACTGTTTTTCAAATATTGTCTTCATTAATTCTAATTCTATAATAGATATTCTGTATATTAATCTTTGAGAACATCTTTACTTCAGATAATTAATCAATCATCTCATCAATTAATGATAGTGAATAGTGATTCTTAACTATCATCTTATTGAGATCTCTGTAGTCTATACATAGATATAGTCTATTATTCTTCTTGAGTATAAAGAGTATAGATGTCTCTGTCAGACTCTTTGATAAATATATTCAGTTCTTTGATTGTGCTTCTTCAAGATATTTGTGCAGAATATTCAACTTCTTTATAGACAAGTTGTAAAGAGATCTGTACAGCACTGTTGCACTGTCTTTAAGATGAATCTTATATTATATCTTGATATTAGGAAACTTCACTGCTTCTCTTTCTGAAAAGATATTCTTAAAATCTGTAAAGAGATGTTGTGTATATCTATCTTCAATGACAGATACTGCTGCTAATCTTGTAGTGAGAATGATGACTTTCTCATCTATTCTCAAGTCTTAATCACCTGCTATGCAGTATATTAACTCAATCTTTTTCTCAAGATTCTTTCAATAAAACTCTTCAGATTTCTCTATTACTGTCTCTTTATCAGTGAGACAGTATCATCACATCTGAGTAACTCAGTTAATGAGAGAATTGTTTTCTCTCAATTATAGAAGATCTAGAATAATATTCTTATCTATGATATTGACTGTGTGAAGAAGCAGACTGCTCTTCTTAAAGATTTCTTCTAAGTCTGTGATCACATACTTTATCTGAATTATGTCAAAACAGTGATATTTTATTTCATCAGTAAATTTCATATGATCTGACAGATCTATCTTCTTTCAACTCTTTATCAAAGAAAAGAAATAGAATATGAAGTTGATATTCATTCTGAAGTCAAGTAGACATCTCACTGATATCTTCTCATTCAGAGTATGCATTATGATTGTAATATGAACTTGAAGATATGAGAATTATTAATTCTTATCTTTCTCTTCTTTATCTTTCACAGATATATTTGTCAGAAGAGAAGTTGACTTTGAGAAGATATCTTCTTAATTTCTTCTCTTCTTCAGCTTCTTATAATCACTGATATAGTAATTATCAGTTCTGCAGTTGAAACAGAGATCTTTATTAAATCTTTTTTAACATTTCTTTACAGTGAGTGAAGAATCAGAATACTTAGAATTCTTCTTTACTTTCTTCATACTGAAGCTATCACAGTGCTGTTTAGATCTTATCATTGATTATTTAGAAGAGATCTTATTAGTCTTTTTCTTGAAGAATTGATTATTCAAATAGATTCAGAAAGTCAGGTTGACAAGCTCAGTATAATTAGTTAATGAACTCTGATATTATGATATTATTATCTGCATCTTATGAGTCAGCTTTATGAGATAAAGCTGTGTTTTTAATTGATTCAAATTATCAGTCAGTTTCTCTCAATATTCTTCAAATCTTACATTGAAATTGAAAGAATTCTCATTATCTTATTAATATAATGAGTTGAACTGCTGTGTCACTGTGAAGCTATGATTGCAGTGATCTTTGATTTGATTCAGTAGAAAGTTCTTGAATTCTTCTCAAATTATAATAGTATTAATACACTCAAGCTCTCTCTTCTTGATAATTCAAGTAGTTGCAGAGATGTCTTCAAGAAGATTGACAGTGTATATTACTTATACCTTGTGAGTATTATACTGGCTCAGGTTAAGGCGGAATTTCTATTCAAGAATATGAGTAAAGCTGTGAAATTCAGACAAGATGTTTTTCTTATATCTCAGAGAATCTTCAATCTTAATCTCTCTATCTTCATAATAGATGTAAGTGTGTAGAGACTACAGCAGTGACAGAGCAGTTAAAGAGCTCATGTCAAAATACACAGTGATTTCAGAAATCTCAGATTTCTGCTGAGATAGAGATGTACACACTCTAGAAGATGATGTAGTGTTTCTCTCAGAGAGTGAAATCAGATTAGTTTCAGTACAGATGCATGAAATCATATCAGTCTGTTAAAGCTTGACTGATTCAAATATGTAATCAGATTAAGTGATTTGAATTGTAATATAATAGAACTGAAGTGATGACTAGTCAGTGATGTTATATAGAGATAGTTATTTTAAGAAGCTGTATAAATGAGCTTGACTATCTTGCTTAAATAGCAAGCTCATAGACTACAGAATTATTGCAAGAATATCACAGATATGATACTTAGTATACTAAGAAGATTATATGAGACATGCAGTAACTGTTGTATATATTTCAGTAGAAGTAAAACAAATCACTGACTTCTTTGATGAGGAGCCAGCATCTAGCTATTCTATATAGACAATGAATGAATACTCTTCTCTCATTTCACAAGTGAGAATAGTTAGAGTGATACCTCAGCAGTGCCTCATTGTCAAGAAAGAGTAATCTGCTGACCTTATATAGAAGCGGGGTTCTCATATTCATCAATCAGATCTTTCTATGATACATCCGCATGATGTCATAGAGTGGTTGAAAACTGGTTCGGACGGGATGGAATCATCCGCATGGAAGCGATGAGCCGTGTGAAACTGCAACGGGGCCTTGGCGCGGCTGGGAGCGTGACATAATTGAACAAGATTTTCACTTGGGTTTTGTTTCAAATCTTGAATAATGTATACTCTTCTTTTGTTTCTGCCAGCTTTCATTTCACTTGTCTAAACAAGATTCTTTTATTTTTCTCTTTATAAAAGACCAGGACATAATTTTTTGAATAGATCTGCTGAATTCTGCACTCTTTTTTGCAGCTGAATCAGCCAATTCATTACTATGAATATTCATATAAGTAGGAACTTAGTGTAGATGAATTCTCAGCTTTGATGTTCTTCTCTTTTGAATTTTTAAAACAGAGTTTAAGATAAGTTCAAGATTCATTTGATTATTATGAATCTGACTATTTCTAAGTCTTTTTAAAGCAGCTTGACTATCAGAGAATATTCATATCTCTTTCAAACAATTTTCTCTTTTATAAGATTTTATTTCAATGAGTTTGAAAGCTTTCACTATTGCAAATAGTTCAACATCAAAGACTTCACATTCAGAGCCTAGATTTCAGAAATCTGAGATAAAATTAATATTATCTTCAGTATAAGCAATGTCTGTGTCTAATCTATTCAAGTTCTCATTTTTTAAGTCATCTGAATAAATCAGAATAGAGTCTTTTATATTGATTGTAGAAATTCTCTTCAAATGCTGTTCATATTCTTTCTCTTTTGATAGTTCACTTATTTGTAAGTCTATAAGAGATTCAAGCTTTTTTCTTCAGAAAGATAACTTTTCATGATCAACTTTTTCAACATTTAAAGAAGAAAATTGATTTTTAATCAGAGAGTATAGTCTGTACAGTTGAGAAGACATTTTCTTTGAAGAATTATTTTCATTTCAATCAAGAAATCTATTTCAATTCAGTTCATTTTCAGAGTTAATTGATGAAAATGAAGAAGAGACTCTTTCTCTGATTATATAATTTAAGCTTATCTTTACAACTCTCAGAGCATAGTTTATACAGGTCTTTTCAAATCTAATAGCAGAAGAAGGAATTGAAGCTTCAATTTTCATTGCTTTAATAGAAGATGATTTAAATACTCTCAGAATTCTTCTCAAGACTCTGTTTTGCAGACTTTGAAAGAGTTCAGTGAAATTCTCTTGATTATTTCATCAAACTTGAACTTCATAATCAGCTACTGATGTAATACAGGCTATATATAACTGTCTCATAGCCTGGAAGAATAGACCTCTCTCTGTATTTAATAGTCTGATTATGTTATTCAATAGTCTTTCTGCCTTGACAGTTCTTTATTGAATGTGCTATTTAAAATTCAACTTAGAGTTTAATTATACTTCTAATCATTTGACATTTACACTGGGTTTAATCTCTCTATTTAAAAGAGTTAGAGATAGTTCTTTCTCATTGAATCTAGAAAAGAAATGAATTAACTCAGTTTTATTCATATCAAATTGAATTTAATTGATATCTGCTCTAATAAAGATTTTCTTTGCAGCTTCTTCAATTACTTTCAAATTCTCTTTGATAGTTTTTGAGCTGTAGACTAGATCAATATCATTCACATAACTCAGAGATTGCACTATTCTCATATTTCTATTTTTGAATAGATATGCAGTGTATATTGTAAATAAAATGAGTGAGATTGAAGATCTCTGTAATACTTCTATTTTTATCTCAGTCTTATCTTGTTTCATTTCATTAAAGAAGAGTTGTATAATTCTTTTAGATATAAAATAGTTAACTCATTTTATTAGAGAAAGTGACAGTTTTAATATCTTCAATGTCTGAATTAACTTTGACTTTGAAACATGATCAAATGCTTCTTTTATATCAATAAAAACTGCAGTTGAGACCAGACTCTCATACTTTGCTATTTAAATATCATGAACAACTGAGAGAACAGTATTAATTGCAGAACACTGTTTTCTATCTCTCATTTATTCACTGAATAAAAGAGAATCATCTATAGAGCTTATAAAAGATAGTTGAGTAGCTATTATCTTTTCTAAAACCTTTTCTAGACAGTTCAATAGAGATATTACTCTATATAACTTAGAAATTGAAGTTTTTCTATTAGATTTTGTAAGAATCACTTCAGTGACTTCTCTTCAGCATTCAGAATGATATTCATTTTTCAAGAGATTGAAAAAGAGCTCAAAATATTCATTCTTTAAGTAGAAATATGTATTTTGAATAATTAAGTGATTAATTGAATCAGAACCTGCAGCAGTTTTAACAGAACTTAAGAAGATAGCTGACTCTAATTCATCTTGTGTAAGATCAGGCCATTCTCAGTCATTTTCATCAATATAGTTGAGAAGTGATATATTCTCTTTCTCTGAATCTGAATCTGAATCTGGTGAGTTCTGAAAGAGAATTCTCATAAAAGCTTGATATTTTTTCTTAAAAGAGTTTGCTGTATATGATTCATTCTGAAACTCATATTCTAGAGCTGGAAGTTTTGCTACACTTCTTGTTTTAGTATAGTTAAAAGCTTTAAAAACTTTCTTCTCTTATACTTCTTCAAGAAATTTATTTCAGCAGTCTGTTTTAGCTCTTTTAATATCTGAAAAATATTCATTTCTGACAGTTTTGAACTCTTCATCAGATATTACATCATTCTTTCAATTTCTTCTAGCAGTAGCTAATTCTTTTCTTTTAGATGAGATATTCTCATTTCATCAAGGTTTTGAATACTCAGAAGATTTTCTTTTTAAAATATTATCTCTAACACTTGTTAGAATGATAGATGTAATAAGCTTCACTCTATTCTTAAGCATTTCATTTGAGATATCTTGATCAGAATTTCAATATAGCTTATTCTGTCTTTCAGATTTTAACAGTTTTATACTTTCTTCAACTGCTTTTCAATCAGCTTTTTCAAAGTTATACTGATTAGAGAGAAGAGGATTTTCACTCATTTGTTTTTCACTCAGTTTAATATTAAATTGAATAATCTCATGATCTGATTCTGATGTCTTATTTGAATTAATAAATCAGTTTATAAGTCTTCTTTTCATTAGATTTTGTGACATGAATATTAAATCTATAATAGACTTCTGTTTCATATCTTTTCTAAAGAATGTTTGTTGATCAGACTTATTAATCAAATCTATTGAATGCTCAAAGATTCATTCAATCAGATTATCAGCTCTCACTGCTCTCTTACATTCTGAATTTTATCAGAGATGATATGCATTGAAATCTTCTGCAATTATAGAGTTTCTTGATAAAGTTATGTTCAGAAATCCTCTATTAATTATTCAGATATTGTTATTTTTCTTCAATGACTTTTCATTATAGATATTTATAAGCTGTATAGTATCAAACTCATTTTCTTTATCTATAATATCACTCATCAGAATATCAGGGTCAGACATGATATTAAATCTTAGATTAAATTGATATCTTGATCTCTTTCTTTCATAGATCACTACTCTTGACTTTATCTCAGACTTTTGAGGTAAAAAGCAGTAGTAGCTTAAATGAGAAATAACATATTTTTACTCAGCATCAAAATTCAGCTTCTGAAGCAGTATAAAATTAACTTTTTATTCAAATACAATTTGAAGATAAGAATAAATATAATTTGAGTTTCTATTCACATTATTTTGAATAAATGTGATTTTTGAAGAGTTTTTAAACTTTTTTTATTGTTTTTGTTGTATATTCATACTAAAAGAGAGTAGAGAAGAATCTAATCACTATTATCAGATAGTAGATTATAACTGTTCTGAAAAGTAGAAATCTCAACTGCTTACATTATATCTAGTTTATTATCAGAGTCATTTCTCAATTCTCTAATCTTAACAGAAGTTTGAGAATTCAAATTCTGTTTACATTTCACTGAAGAATTGAAGTTTGAAGACTTAGATAATTAAGAGTTTCTTCTTTTTGAGCTTGTAGTTGTGAGTTTACTGACTTGACTCTTCTCTTCAGTTCTAGATTGACTTTGAGCTTCATCTTTTCTTCAGTTCTTTTGAGTTCTAGAAGTAAATATACATTCTTTTGAGCTAGATGCATGTTTTTCTTTGCAATTAGAGCACTTAAGCAGAGTATGTTGACAAATTTCATCTCTTTTTAAGCATATTTTACATTTATGCTCACTAGTTTTGTGATCTCTGGCACAGAATGCATATTTTAAGTCTCTAAAATATGAGATTGCAAAGTATTCATATCTTTGACAGTTTGAACACTGTATTTGAGTTTTGAGATTCATTCTTGAGTTTTTGTATTCATGAACTCTCATTTTCAAATCTACTACTCTTACTTCAGAGATCTTTGACTGTTCAAGTGTTTTTATATATACTAGAACAGAGGCATTTCTCCTGCTTTGTCTGAACTCAATTGAATTTAGTTATATAGACTTCTTTCTCAGTTGAATGAAGTTGTATTCTTTCAATTCATTTTTAAAAAGTAGTATTTCTTCTTCACAGTCAAAAATTTCAACTGAAATATTATAAAGAATGAATTTGTCTCACTTTTCATCTCTTTCAGATAGAATTATTATGTTTAGCAATGATTCTACTGCTAACTTTCAGAGATTCTCATTCTGAATAAGGAATTCAGCACTGAATTCAGATATTGTAGTTAGAATAATAGAGTTTTCAAAGAATAATGACTCAATTAAAGCTATAACTGATTTTTGAACTTCAATATCAGTCATCAACTGAGAAAAGAACTGCTGATTAATTTCATTTCTGATTCTGAAAATGAGATTTGAGTTTAGCTTGTTTCTTTGCAGAATATTCTGATTTAAGACTTTGAGAATGAGTCTTCTATTTCTAGAGATTTGAAAGTTTTTCTCTTTTTACATTTTCTTTTTTACTTTTCTATGAATAGAGATATGAGCAGTATTCTTCTCAGTTTTCTCAGGATTTTAAGCAGATTTTGAGACAGCAGATTTAGAGACAGCAGATTCAGCTGCTTGAGTATATATTTTCTTCTAATTTAAAGAAGAAGAAGAAGTAGAAAGAAAGAAAGAAGAAGAGTAAGATAAAGAGTCAGTGATTATACTAGAAATTTTCAAGGTTTTTTGAACTGTGTTTGAGATTTCAAGTTTGAACTTGATCATCTTCTGTAGTTGTCTGGTCTGAGTATGAAGAATTAACAGAACTTCTTCATTCATCTCACTCAGACACTGCTTTTCAAGAATCTTGCTTACTTTTTCAAGTTTCTGTATTTCAAGAACTTGTTATTTCTCTATTTCTTCTTTCTTTCTTCTCTTCAGAATTTCAATCTCAGAAATAGTATTTGAGAAAGCATCTTTTTCCATATCAACTGAGTGTATTTTTGAACTCATTGTTTTCACTCAATGAAAAGTTAATCAGACTGTTTCAATTGAGATATTTCTAAGTCTGTTTTCAATTGAAAAGTTGATCAGACTGTTTCAAAAGAAGAATAAAAGACTTTTATGTATAAAATACCTGATTTTTTTCACACTAGTTCAGTAACTAGATTAGATTTTTGAAGAGAATCTAATAAACTAAAATTGATTTTTAAGATAAATTAATAAAATCTTTACAATCTCTTTCTTGGGATACAGTGAGGAAAAGTATGATATCAATTGATAATAAATCAGATAATATGACAGTTTTTGAGAGAAAAACTGATAAAAAATAAATCAATTTTTTACAGAGAAATTGATTAAAACTATTCAATTTTATTCTAAATCATTCAATTCTTCTCACACAACAAGTATGCAACTCAAATCAGTTAATAAAGAGTGTAAAAAAGAATTAAGTATTAATGAAAGCTCTTCAGTCACTGAAAAAGTAATTCTTACTTAAAAGAATATGAAATTATGACAGAAAACAACTCTGTTTTTAATTCTTTGTAAGAATATTGTGTAAAACTCAGAGAAAAACATCTTACTTTTTCAAGAGAAGTAAAAAACTATTTCTAAGATCTTTTTTTTTTTGCATTAACTGCTGCAGAAGAATGAGATAGAAACTGCTAAGATATGCACTACTGTATACTCTCTATCAAGACTTTCTCTCTTCAGAGTCTTGATATTATAGAGAATATAAGTCTGTTTCTATATAATAATATAAATATTGTCAGTGAGATGTAGAGGAACTGGTTATTTATATCTCAAAATAGAAGACTTTGTCAATGATTATATTAATATAGAGTTAATTCTCAAATTTAATAGAAATCTAGTGTTGCTGTTCTCAATTCCTTGCAGAATCTATTGAATATTGAGGTATTAAAACTAGATTTAATATATCTCACTGTGCAGGGATCAAAGGCTCAGTCAGACCTTGAGGTATACTGATTTTATAGTTGTTGATGTGCTGTTGACTTGTTGTTCACTGATTATGTATTGAATGCTGTTGCTGAGGTATCTTTTTGTATCATTCTGCTGGGAATGGGCCAGATTGAGAGGGGTAGTACAGAGGTGAGACTTGGTGTTGAAGTCTAGATACACTGGCAGTGGACTGTGGAGGTTGCACTTCAGAAGAGTCTGTTGATTATGTGCTTGATATTATCACCGAGGTATCTTTTTGTATTTTTCTGCCGGGGATGGGCCAGATTGGAAAGGGCGGTACGAGGGTGAGACTTGACGTTGGTGTTTTGGAACATCAAAGATGGACAGGGTTTTCGCGGAGGTCGCTCCTCGGATATCTCCACAACTACAGGTCAGGGGTCTTCCAAAATCGAGAAGATTGGTGCATATGGCTAGGTCACTTCATCTTACAATTTGTATGGCACTCTGGCCCGGGGTTGTGGTGTGGTAGGGGAGAACGGGGGATAATCCCACACAGGAGCTTCGAACAACGTCCGGTTCATGTTTGGCTGGATAACTCCACCACCACACGGGGTATGCGGTCGGCGATGGGGTCAAAATGCTCGTATGATTGAGGGCTTTTCGATGGATCTATCGGCGGGTTCTTATTCGAAAAATCGAGCGAGTTCGTGGTATTATCTGTCTGAGAGCACTTGTTACTGAAGTCTTTCTACAGAGTCTGTTCTATCAGATACATGAATTACTGAGATTTATAGTATTGAATTGAGACTGTTAATTTGTGAGTACTCTCTGAACTAGAATCTGTTAAGTTCTCAAGATTACACACTGTCTATTAACTATCTATCACTCTGAGACTGATAATATATCAGAATAGATAATTCAGACTGTAAAGAATTATCTTTATAAGTTCTGCAATTACTTATAAGATGATTAATATGATCTTCTTCTACATACAGAGGTCACTATCAATGATTGAGATGTCATTTTAACAGATATAAGTCTGTTCTTTCTTATATACAGATATTACATGAAAGTGTTGAATCTTCTAGAGATTACACAGTTCACACTGAATCTCTGCAGTCTGATTCAGATTGCTGATAATATAGTAATGAAGCTCTGAGATATCTGCAATTGAGCAGAGACCTTCATAGCAACTGCAAAACAAGATCAAGAGAATCAAATCAATATTCACTGAGATCTTATTGAATAATATAAGATAGAAGATCTGATATGATTGAATTTTAAGAATATATAAATCATATATTCATTCTGTACACTAGATTACTGCTACATCAGATATAAAGTAATAGAAGTTCTAGATAGTCACAATTACTGTCTTGACACATTATCAGAGATTCATGATATATTTCACACAAGCTTACTCTGCTGCACTATCACTGATTCATTCTCTTCTCAGCTAATGTCTGACTGACAGCCGCCAGGCATCATAGAAGAAGATAATGAGCTTGAGTGAGAGATTGAAGATATTCTCAATGAGAGATTCTGTGACTGCAGCTGATAATATCTTATGAAATAAGTTAACTACAATCAACTGATCTGAACTCTGAGTTCTGTGTTATCTGAAACAGTGACTCTTGACTGATGAAAACTGCTTCTGAAAAGAAGGAACTAATGTGATAAGCTGCACTCAATCAATCATATAGACTATTTCATTACACTTCATAGATTCTTTCATTTCTGATCACTGATCTGCGGCTGCTACAAACACGCGTAGTATACACTCTGATTCTCAGCTATTTCTGATCACTGATTCTCAGTCACTATGAATGTGTGTAGTGTATGCTCCGATTCTCAGCCATTTCCAATCACTGATTCTCAGCCACTATGAATGCATGTATATTCTTCCACCCCGAAGCTTCACCGCGTACACCATCACATACACATATAAATATTCACCTCAATCACTGATTCTCACACTTTCTCTTTCTTTCCTTCTCTAACATTTTTATCTTTGTTATATAAGACCTATAAATATTATACCGATCTATTCAGTGTAGGCCTCTTACAGTTTCTATGTATAGAACTTATTAAAAGATATTATAACTCTTCTCTAGTGAGTCATTTTACAGATACTAGAACTCATAAGTTACTTACAAGAAAATACTTCTGACTGAAGATGCAAGAACTTATGAAAAAGATAGTGAATTCTTGTACTATTTATCAGAATTCACAGATAGTATAGTTCAGATTATATAAAGAACTTACTTCTCTACTCATTCTGTGAGAATCTTGAAAACAGCTAGAAATGAATGCTCTTATGAGTCTCTCTGAAAGTAAGAATATATATAATACCTGCTTTGACAGTATACTGATGATAGTGAATTACTTTATTAAGATGACACACTTTATACTCATCTGTAAGAACTTGAAGTCAAAGAATTTGACTCATATCTTTGTCTGTGATATGATTCAGTTGCATGAATTATCTGTGAATATTATCTTAGACAGAGAATTAATCTTCACAGAAGAGTTCTGATTTAATCTGATAACTATACTGAAGATCTTATGAGATCTAAGTATAGCTTTTCATTAACAGACAGATGATCAGACAGAACATCTGATAAGTATATTAAAACAGTATCTGCAGTACTTTGTCAATTACAATTAGAATGACTGAGTGTATTAATTATCACTTATGAAGTTTGTATATAATAACTCAAAGCATATCAGCATAGATAAAATTCTCTTTGAGATACTTACTAAGACTTATTCACAGATGATCTTGATGAACTTATAAGAGTATACTATAGAGTGTGATAATATCTGTGAACAGACTGAGAGAATTCAGAAGATTCAGAAGAAAGTCTGCAAATTCTTGAGAAAGACTCAAGAGTATCAGAAGAGATACTATGACTTTAAGCATATTATAAAGAGTTTCAAGAAAGATAATAGAGTCTGACTGAGTCTAGAAAACATTATTATGTGAAGATCTAGTAAGAAGCTGAATCTCTTGCAGACAGAGTCTTATAAGATTATGAAGAAAGTTAGCTTATAGTTCTACAGATTGAAACTGTTATCTAAGTTGCAGATATACAATGTTTTTCATATCTCTTTACTCTGTGAATATAAGAAATTCTTAGAAGAGAACTCTGTGACTCATCACTCTGTCTGTGAAGCACTAGAGAGTGAAAGAGAATATTAGATTAAAGAGATTATTAACTCAGAGAAGCAAGATTACAAGCTCTGATTCAAGATTCAGTGATAAGAATATTCTGATAAGATGAATAAGTTCACTTAAGAATTATCTAAGTAGATAAGATATCTGTAGAAGCTGAGACATGACTTTCATACTATGAATTCTGATAAGTCAGAATGACACAGTCTTCACTAAGAATCTGATTGTAATAAAGATATTAATACTGTTATTTATAAATTCTAGTCTATAAGATAATGAGTTTCTACTGAGATGAACAGTCTGCAGTGTATATAAGAGAAGAAGAAATCATATTCTTATTAAAGTTAAAAAACAAGAAAATAAACAGGGCTGTGAACACAATTTGAAGATTAATAAAGAAAAAATAAAGAAAACTCAAATTCACACTCTTATTATTCATAACACTTAATCTTCTCATAACTATTAATTTCTCTCTTCAAAGAAGCAGAGAGTATTATACTCATAATACAGATAATTGTTACATTTGATATGAAGACTGTTAGAAATGCACAGACTTCAGAGAAGCTGAATATCAGAGTATACACAGTTGTAGCAGAGTCTTGAGAACTGATTATCTGTGTATGTAATCAGATATCTTTTACAAAGCTGTATTCACTTTCTCAGTTATGCTGAAGTATTCAGTTCAAAAATAATTGAGATATAAAGAGAGAACTTATCTGTTCAGATCAACTTCTGTCATGAATTCATGACATTTGTATTGTCTTGATTATCTGGATTTTACAGGTACCTGAGAACTCATCTCTCATTGAAAATGAGATTGCAGAAATGCGCTGTGGTGTGAGAATCATTGATAGAAAACCTAGACATATTTACATATGTCTGATCAGAGATTGTGTAAGCAGAGAGAGAGTGATCATAGACCTGCAGAGCTGCAGAAGACACTGACAATATCAGAAGCTTTATAAGAACTGTTAGCTAGAGTCTGTAAGAAAGTACTTGTAAGAAGACTTACAGCAAAGAAGAAAACTGCACTGCTTGAAGTCAGGAACTGGTCTGAGAAAGACAGAGAGTTAGCTGCTGACTCAAAGATCAGATGCAGTGATGAGACTGAGAGAGATGAAGATACAGTTATAAGCAGTGATGTTTCTACTTCATCAGCCAGTAAAAAGTGATCAGAGAAGTTGCAGAGACACTCATAAGAAGCTCAGTGACAGTCAGATATTATTGCAAAGATGTTGAAATTGAAAAATTTTTATTCTTGAGAAGTTCTTGAATTAATATGCAGATATTGTCAGAAACACTCTCTCTCTATTATCTGAGTGAAAACACTTTGTGAATGAATGAAGATACTTATAGTTTATAAGAATGAGAGCTGTTACAGAAAAAGAGAAAAGAAGATGAAGTTTTATAAACAGATCTGAAATATTTATATTACTCTAGAGAGATTTACTTACACTATAAGTGATTCTGTAGAACAGTCAGATTACTCTAGTAAATAAGAGTAATTATGAATCACAGGTCTGAATCTTTCTATATGACTAGACTGGCCGCCAGGACCATGAATTTCACGTTTGATCCCATTTGGTCTGGTCCCATACATTTCTTGGCGTGAATCCCGCTGGGACTAATCATTAAATAAACATGTAAAGTGACTATATATCAGATCTCAAAATGGAATCATGACTTGAAAAAAATGAGAAAGTGGTCTCATTTGGTCCCATTTAGTCCCATTCTTGGCATAAAGTTACTATTTTTAGACATTTTAAGGTTTTTTTTGACTATTTTTAATTTTTTAAAAAGTAACGCTTTTTGGTAACACTCAAATGAGATTTAAAGTCATTTAAAGCAATAAAAATAATTTAAATTGAGAAGTGGAAATCATGGTCTCATTTGGAAAATGTGACAAGAGTAGACAGTAAGTCCCACTGAGACAGTATGAGACTACTATCTAATGTTAGAACCGTGTAATGGGATCTGTTGAATTGGCAATGAGACTATCAAAAATTCTGGTCCTGGTCCCAGACACGGTCACACGGTCAGTCTATATATGACTATAAAGAGTGATTGCAGGCTGTGAATATCTTGATTCTATAATTCTACAGAGTTGATGAAAGAATGGAAAATTCCTCATAATTCTACAGTGTTAAAGAATAATGATTCATGAGAATGAGTGAAAGATTAACTCATGAATATTTCTCTTTAATAAGAATAATCTCACAGAGAGTGATTCATCTGTGAGATGAATCTGTATAATGATTACACAAGAATCTTGTGAAAATGATTAAGAGTTAATCAGAACTCTTCTGTATGAAAGATGTGAGATGAATCTATGTAATAGTCAGAGAAGAATCTGTAGATTACAAAGAATCTCATGAAATAAGAAACTGAGTGACAGACTCTTTTCTCTTTACAGTAATAAGGGATTTTTCCTCACTGAGATTTTTTATAGATATGAAGAATTTTTAGTGAGTATCACTGCAGTACTGAGCTGATTCTATGAAGTCACTCAGTGAAAGGCTTCACAGACAAAGTCTTAGAGAGGAGAAGATATGTAAGAAATTCTGCTTCTTACAGATTCTTTACTTCTATTTCTATCTCTTATATAATCAATAGAGCTAGCAGCTCTTGACTACACACAACTATATAGACTGAAGTTCACAAATACTATTCACAACTCAGCTTGAATGCTAATATACATTTTAATCTCTACATTTTATCTTTCTATTACAAATACTTCTAGTAGTTAACAGTACATATCACATCAAGCTGCAAACACCCGAATAATCGCCTGCGAGTACTTATTCTTACAATATTGCAAATAAAATGAGTGAGATTGAAGATCTCTGTGATACTTCTATTTTTATCTCAGTCTTATCTTATTTCATTTCATCAAAGAAGAGTTGTATAATTCTTTTAGATATAAAACAGTTAACTCATTTTATTAGAGAAAGTGACAGTTTTAATATCTTCAATATCTGAATTAACTTTGACTTTGAAACATGATCAAATGCTTCTTTTATATCAATAAAAACTGCAGTTGAGACCAGACTCTCATACTTTGCTATTTAAATATCATGAATAACTGAGAGAACAGTGTTAATTACAGAACACTGTTTTCTATCTCTTATTTATTCACTGAATAAAAGAGAATCATCTATAGAGCTTATAAAAGATAGTTAAGTAGCTATTATCTTTTCTAAAACCTTTTCTAGACAGTTCAAAAGAGATATTACTTTATCTAACTTAGAAATTAAAGTTTTTCTATTAGATTTTGTAAGAATCACTTCAGTGACTTCTCTTCAGCATTCAGAATGATATTCATTTTTCAAGAGATTGAAAAAGAGCTCAAAATATTCATTCTTTAAGTAGAAATATATATTTTAAATAATTAAGTGATTAATTGAATCAGAATCTGCAGCAGTTTTAACAGAACTTGAGAAGATAACTGACTCTAATTTATCTTATATAAGATCAGATCATTTCCAGTCATTTTCATCAATGTAGTTAAGAAGTAATATATTCTCTTTCTCTGAATCTGAATCTGAATCAGGTGAGTTCTGAAAGAGAATTCTCATAAAAGCTTGATATTTTTTCTCAAAAGAGTTTACTGTATATAATTCATTCTGAAACTCATATTCTAAGGCTGGAAGTTTTGCTACACTTCTTATTTTAGTATAGTTAAAAGCTTTAAAAACTTTCTTTTCTTATGCTTCTTTAAGAAATTTATTTCAGTAATCTGTTTTAGCTCTTTTAATATCTGAAAAATATTCATTTCTGACAGCTTTGAACTCTTTATCAGATATTATATCATTCTTTCAATCTCTTCTAGCAGTAGCTAATTCTTTTCTTTTAGATGAGATATTCTCATTTCATCAAGATTTTAAATACTCAGAAGATTTTCTTTTTGAAATATTATCTCTAACACTTGTTAAAATAATAGATGTAATAAGCTTCACTCTATTCTTAAGCATTTCATTTGAGATATCTTGATCAGAATTTCAATATAGCTCATTCTATCTTTCAGATTTTAACAGTTTTATACTTTCTTTAACTGCTTTTCAATCAGCTTTTTTAAAGTTATACTGATTAGAGAGAAGAGAATTTTCACTCATTTGTTTTTCACTCAGTTTAATATTAAATTGAATAATCTTATAATCTGATTCTGATGTCTCATTTGAATTAATAAATCAGTTTATAAGTCTTCTTTTCATTAAATTTTGTGATATGAAGATTAGATCTATAATAGACTTCTGTTTCATGTCTTTTCTAAAGAATATTTATTGATCAGACTTATTAATCAAATCTATTGAATACTTAAAGATTTATTCAATCAGATTATCAGCTTTCACTGCTCTTTTGCATTCTGAATTTCATCAGAGATGATATGCATTGAAATCTTCTACAATTATAGAGTTTCTTAATAAAGTTATATTTAGAAATCCTCTATCAATTATTCAGATATTGTTATTTTTCTTCAATGACTTTTCATTATAGATATTTATAAGCTGTATAGTATCAAACTCATTTTCTTTATCTATAATATCACTCATCAGAATATCAGAATCAGATATAATATCAAATCTTAGATTAAATTAATATCTTAATCTCTTTCTTTCATAGATCACTACTCTTGACTTTATCTCAGACTTTTGAGATAAAAAGCAGTAGTAGCTTGAATAAGAAATAACATATTTTTACTCAGCATCAAAATTCAGCTTCTGAAGTAGTATAAAATTAACTTTTTATTCAAATATAATTTGAAGACAAGAATAAATACAATTTAAGTTTCTATTCACATTATTTTGAATAAATGTGATTTTTGAAGAGTTTTTAAACTTTTTTTGTTGTTTTTGTTGTATATTCATACTAAAAGAGAGTAGAGTAGAATCTAATCACTATCATCAGATAGTAGATTATAACTGTTCTGAAAAGTAGAAATCTCAACTGCTTGTATTATATCTAGTTTATTATCAGAGTCATTTCTCAATTCTCTAATCTTAACAGAAGTTTGAGAATTCAAATTCTATTTACATTTAGCTGAAGAATTGAAGTTTGAAGACTTAAATAGTTGAGAGTTTCTTCTTTTTAAGCTTGCAGTTATAAGTCTACTGACTTGACTCTTCTCTTCAGTTCTAGATTAACTTTGAGCTTCATCTTTTCTTCAGTTCTTTTGAGTTCTAGGAGTAAACATACATTCTTTTGAGCTAGATGCATGTTTTTCTTTGCAATTAGAGCACTTAAGCAGAGTGTGTTGACAAATTTCATCTCTTTTTGAGCATGTTTCACATTTATGCTCACTAGTTTTGTGATCTCTGGCACAGAATGCACATTTTGAGTCTCTAAAACATGAGATTGCAAAGTGTCCATATCTTTGACAGTTTGAACACTGTGTTTGAGCTTTGAGATTCATCCTTGAGTCTTTATATTCATGAACTCTCATTTTCAAACCTGCTACTCTTACTTCAGAGATCTTTGACTGTTCAAGTGTTTTTATATATACTAGAACAGAGGCATTTCTCCTGCTTTATCTGAACTCAATTGAATTTAGTCATACAGGCTCCTTTCTCAGTTGAATAGAGTTGTATTCTTTCAATTCATTTTTGAGAAGTAGTATTTCTTCTTCACAGTCAAAAATTTCAACTGAAATATTATAAAGAATGAATTTATCTCACTTTTCATCTCTTTCAGATAGAATTATTGTGTTTAGCAAAGATTCTACTACTGACTTTCAGAGATTCTTATTCTGAATAAGGAATTCAGCACTGAATTCAGATATTGTAGTCAGAATAATGAAGTTTTTAAAGAATAATAACTCAATTGAAGTTATAACTGATTTTTGAACTTTAATATCAGTTATTAACTCAGCTACACACTTTGCTTGACAACCGCTCCACCACGAACTCGCTCGATTTTTCGAATAAGAACCCGCCGATAGATCCATCGAAAAGCCCTCGATCATACGAGCACTTTGACCCCATCGCCGACCGCATACCCCGTGTGGTGGTGGAGTTATCCAGCCAAACGTGAACCGGACGTTGTTCGAAGCTCCTGTGTGGGATTATCCCCCGTTCTCCCCTACCACACCACAACCCCGGGCCAGAGTGCCATACAAATTGTAAGGTGAAGTGACCTAGCCATATGCACCAATCTTCTCGATTTTGGAAGACCCCCGACCTGTAGTTGTGGAGATATCCGAGGAGCGACCTCCGCGAAAACCCTGTCCATCTTTGATGTTCCAAAACACCAACGCCAAGTCTCACCCTCGTACCGCCCTTCCCAATCTGGCCCATCCCCGGCAGAAAAATACAAAAAGATACCTCGGCGATAATATCAAGCACATAATCAACGGACTCTTCTGAAGTGCAACCTCCACGGTCCGCCGCCAGTGTATCTAGACTTCAACACCAAGTCTCACCCCTGTACTACCCCTCTCAATCTGGCCCATCCCCAGCAGAACGATACAAAAAGATACCTCGGCAACAGTATTCAATACATAACCAGTGGACAACGAGTCAACAGCACATCAACAACTATAAAATCAGTATACCCCAAGGTCTGACTGAGCCTTTGATCCCTGCACAGTGAGATATATTAAATCTAGTTTTAATACCTCAATATTCAATAGATTCTGCAAGGGATTGAGAACAGCAACACTAGGTTTCTATTGAATTTGAGAATTAACTCTATATTGATATAATCATTGACAAAGTCTTCTATTTTGAGATATAAATAACCAGTTCCTCTACATCCCGCTGGCAATATTTATATTATCATATAGAAACAGACTTATATTCTCTATAATATCAAGACCCTGAAGAGGGAAAGTCTTGGTAGGGGGTATACAGTAGTGCATATCTTAGCAGTTTCTATCTCATTCTTCTGCAGCAGTTAATGCAAAAAAAAAAAAGATCTTAGAAATAGTTTTTTACTTCTCTTGAAAAAGTAAGGTGTTTTTCTCTGGGTTTTACACAATATTCTTACAAAGAATTAAAAACAGAGTTGTTTTCTGTCATAATTTCATATTCTTTTAAGTAAGAATTACTATTTCAGTGGCTGAAGAGCTTTCATTAATACTTAATTCTTTTTTACACTCTTTATTAACTGATTTGAGTTGCACACTTGTTGTGTGAGGAGAATTGGATGATTTAGAATAAAATTGAATAGTTTTAATCAATTTCTCTGCAAAAAATTGATTTATTTTTTGTCAGTTTTTCTCTCAAAAACTGTCATATCATCTGATTTATTATCAATTGATATCATACTTTTCCTCACTGTATCCCAAGAAAGAGATTGTAAAGATTTTATTGATTTATCTTAAAAATCAATTTTAGTTTATTAGATTCTCTTCAAAAATCTAACCTAGTTACTGAACTAGTGTGAAAAAAATCAGGTGTTTTATACACAAAAGTCTTTTATTCTTCTTTTGAAACAGTCTGACCAACTTTTCAATTGAAAACAGACTTAGAAATATCTCAATTGAAACAGTCTGACCAACTTTTCATTGAGTGAAAACAATGAGTTCAAAAATACACTCAGTTGATGTGGAAAAAGATGCTTTCTCAAATGCTATTCCTGAGATTGAAATTCTGAAGAGAAGAAAGAAAGAAGAAATAGAGAAACAACAAGTTCTTGAAATACAGGAACTTGAAAAAGCAAGCAAGATTCTTGGAAAGCAGTGTCTGAGTGAGATGAATGAAGAAGTTCTGTTAATTCTTCATGCTCAGGCCAGACAACTACAGGAGGTGATCAAGTTCAAACTTGGAATCTCAAACACAGTTCAAAAAACCTTGAAAATTCCTAGTACAATCACTGACTCTTCATCTTACTCTTTTTCTTCCTTTCTTCCTACTCCTTCTTCTTCTTTGAATCAGAAGAAAACATATGCTCAAGCAGCTGAATCTGCTGTCTCTAAACCTGCTGTCTCAAAACCTGCTCAAAATCCTGAGAAAACTGAGAAGAATACTGCTCATGCCTCTATTCATGGAAAAGTGGAAAAGAAAATGCAAAAAGAGAAAAACTTCCAAATCTCTAGAAATAGAAGACTCATTCTCAAAGTCTCAAACCAGGACATTCTGCAAAGAAACAAGCTAAACTCAAATCTCATTTTCAGAATCAGAAATGAAATTAATCAGCAGTTCTTTTCTCAGTTGATGACTGATATTGAAGTTCAAAAACCAGTTATAGCTTCAATTGAGCCATTATTCTTTGGAAACTCTATTATTCTGACTACAATGCCTGAATTCAGTGCTGAATTCCTTATTCAGAATGAGAATCTCTGGAAGTCAGCAGTAGAATCATTGCTAAACACAATAATTCTATCTGAAAGAGATGAAAAGTGGGGCAAATTCATTCTTCATGATATTCCAGTTGAAATTTTTGACTGTGAAGAAGGAATGCTACTTCTCAAAAATGAATTGGAAGAATACAACTCCATTCAACTGAGAAAGGAGCCTGTATGGCTAAATTCAATTGAGTTCAGACAAAGCAGGAGAAATGCCTCTGTTCTAGTATATACAAAAACCCTTGAACAGTCAAAGATCTCTGAAGTAAGAGTAGCAGGTTTGAAAATGAGAGTTCATGAATACAAAGACTCAAGAGTGAATCTCAAAGCTCAAACACAGTGTTCAAACTGTCAAAGATATGGACACTTTGCAATCTCATGTTTTAGAGACTCAAAATGTGCATTCTGTGCCAGAGATCACAAAACTAGTGAGCATAAATGTGAAACATGCTCAAAAAGAGGTGAAATTTGTCAACATACTCTGCTTAAGTGCTCTAATTGTAAAGAAAAACATGCATCTAGCTCTAAAGAATGTATGTTTGCTCCTAGAACTCAAAAGAACTGGAGAAAAGATGAAGCTCAAAGTCAATCTAGAACTGAAGAGAAGAGTCAAGCCAGTAAACTCACAACTGCAAGCTCAAAAAGAAGAAACTCTCAATTATCTAAGTCTTCAAACTCCAATTCTCCAGCAAAATGTAAACAGAATTTGAATCCTCAAACTCCTGTTAAGATTAGAGAATTGAGAAATGACTCTGGTGATAAACTAGATATAATGCAAGCAGTTGAGATTCCTACTTTTCAGAACAGTTATAATCTACTATCTGATGATAGTGATTAGATTCTTCTCTACTCTCTTTTAGTATGAATATACAACAAAAACAACAAAAAAAGTTTAAAAACTCTTCAAAAATCACATTTATTCAAAATAATGTGGATAGAAACTCAAATTGCATTTATTCTTGTCTTCAAATTGCATTTGAACAAAAAGTTGATTTTGTACTGCTTCAGGAGCCGAATTTTGATGCTGAGCAAAAATATGTCATTTCTCATTCAAGCTACTACTGCTTTTTACCTCAAAAGTCTGAGATAAAGTCAAGAGTAGTGATCTATGGAAGAAAGAGATCAAGATATCAATTTAATCTAAGATTTGATATCATGTCTGACCCTGATATTCTGGTGGGTGATATTATAGATAAAGAAAATGAGTTTGATACTATACAGCTCATAAATATCTATAATGAAAAGTCATTGAAGGAAAATAACAATATCTGGACAATTGATAGAGGATTTCTGAACATAACTCCATCAAGAAACTCTATAATTGCAGGAGATTTCAATGCACATCATCCCTGGTGGAATTCAGAATGCAAGAGAGCAGTGAGAGCTGATAATCTGGTTGAATGGACCTTTGAGCATTCAATAGATTTGGTTAATAAGTCTGATCAACAAACATTCTTTAGAAAAGGCATGAAACAGAAGTCTATTATAGATCTAACATTCATGTCACAAAATCTAATGAAAAGAAGACTTGTAAACTGGTTTATTGATTCAAATGAGACATCAGGATCAGGTCATGAGATTATTCAATTTGATATTGAACTGAGTGAAAAACAAATGAGTGAAAATCCTCTTCTCTCTAATCAGTATAACTTTGAAAAAGCTGATTGGAAAGCAGTTGAAGAAAGCATAAAACTGTTAAAATCTGAAAGACAGAATGAGCTATATTGGAATTCTGGTCAAGATATCTCAAATGAAATGCTTGAGAATAGAGTGAAGCTTATTACATCTATCATTCTAACAAGTGTTAGAGATAATATTCCAAAAAGAAAATCTTCTGAGTATTCAAAACCTTGGTGGAATGAGAATATCTCATCTAAAAGAAAAGAATTAGCTACTGCTAGAAGAGATTGGAAGAATGATATAATATCTGATGAAGAGTTCAAAACTGTCAGAAATGAATATTTTTCAGATATTAAAAGAGCTAAAACAGACTGCTGGAATAAATTTCTTGAAGAAGCACAAGGGAAGGAAGTTTTTAAAGCTTTTAACTATACTAAAACAAGAAGTGTAGCAAAACTTCCAGCTCTAGAATATGAGTTTCAGAATGAATCATATACAGCAAACTCTTTTGAGGAAAAATGTCAAGCTTTCATGAGAATTCTCTTTCAGAACTCACCAGATTCAGATTCAGATTCAGAGGAAGAGAATATATCACTTCTCAACTACATTGATGAAAATGACTGGGAATGGCCTGATCTTACACAAGATGAATTAGAGTCAGCTATCTTCTCAAGTTCTGTTAAAACTGCTGCAGGTCCAGATTCAATTAATCACTTGATTATTCAAAATACATATTCCTACTTAAAGAATGAATATTTTGAGCTCTTTTTCAATCTCTTGAAAAATGGATATCATCCTGAATGCTGGAGAGAAGCCACTGGAGTGATTCTTGCAAAACCTAATAGAAAAACTTCAATTCCTAAGTCATATAGAGTAATATCTCTATTGAACTGTTTAGGAAAGGTTTTAGAAAAGATAATAGCTACTCGACTATCTTTTATAAGCTCTATAGATGATTCTCTTTTATTCAGTGAACAAATGGGAGGTAGAAAACAGTGTTCTGCAATTGACACTGTTCTCTCAGTTGTTCATGATATTCAAATAGCAAAGCATGAGGGTCTGGTCTCAACTGCAGTTTTTATTGATATAAAAGGAGCGTTTGATCATGTTTCAAAGTCAAAGTTAATTCAGACATTGAAGATATTAAAACTGCCTCTTTCCCTAATAAAATGGGTTAACTGTTTTATGTCTAAAAGAATTATACAACTCTTCTTTGATGGAATGAAACAAGACAAGACTGAGATAAAAATAGGAGTACCACAGGGGTCTCCAATCTCACCCATTTTATTTGCAATATACACTGCATATCTATTCAAAAATAGAAATATGAGAATAGTGCGATCTCCGAGTTATGTGGATGATATTGGTCTAGTCTACAGCTCAAAAACTATCAAAGAGAATTTGAAAGTAATTGAAGAAGCTGCAAAGGAAATCTTTGTTAGAGCAGATATCAATCAAATTCAATTTGATATGGATAAAACTGAGTTAATTCATTTCTTTCCTAGATTCAATGAGAAAGAACTATCTCTAACTCTTTTAAATAGAGAGATTAAACCCAGTGTAAATGTCAAATGGTTAGGAGTATGGTTAAACTCCAAGTTGAATTTTAAATATCACATTCAACAAAGAACTGTCAAGGCAGAAAGACTATTGAACAACATAATCAGACTATCAAATACAGAGAGGGGTCTATCCTTCCAGGCTATGAGACAGTTATATATAGCCTGTATTACATCAGTAGCTGATTATGGAGTTCAAGTTTGGTGGAATAATCAAGGGAATTTCACTGAACTCTTTCAAAGTCTGCAAAACAGAGCCTTGAGAAGAATTCTGGGAGCATTTAAATCATCTCCTATTAAAGCAATGGAAATTGAAGCTTCAATTCCTCCTCCTACTATTAGATTTGAAAAGGCCTGTATGAACTATGCTCTGAGAGTTGTAAAGATGAGCTCAAATCATATAATCAGAGAAAGAGTCTCTTCTTCATTTCCACCAATTAACTCTGGAAATGAACTGGATTGGAATAGATTTCTTGATTGGAATGAAAATAATTCTTCAAAGAAAATGCCTTCTCAACTGTACAGACTATGCTCTCTGATTAAAAATCAATTTTCTTCTTTAAATGTTGAAAAAGTTGATCATGAGAAGTTATCTCCCTGGAGAAAAAAGCTTGAATCTCTTATAGACTTACAAATAAGTGAACTATCAAAAGAGAAAGAATATGAACAGCATTTGAAGAGAATTTCTACAATCAATATAAAAGACTCTATTCTGATTTATTCAGATGGCTCAAAAAATGAGAACTTGAACAGATTGGGCGCAGGCATTGCTTATACTGAAGATAATATTAATTTTATCTCAGATTTCTGGAATCTAGGCTCTGAATGTGAAGTCTTTGATGCTGAACTATTTGCAATAGTGAAAGCTTTCAAACTCATTGAAATAAAATCTCATAAAAGAGGAAATTGTTTGAAAGAGGCATGGATATTCTCTGATAGTCAAGCTGCTTTAAAAAGACTTAGAAATAGTCAGATTCATAATGGTCAAATGAATCTTGAACTGATCTTAAACTCTGTTTTAAAAATTCAAGAGAGAAGAACATCAAAGCTGAGAATTCATCTGCACTGGGTTCCTGCTCATATGAATATTCATGGCAATGAATTGGCTGATTCAGCTGCAAAAAAGGGTGCAGAATTAAGCAGATCTATTCAAAAAATTGTGTCCTGGTCTTTTATAAAGAGAAAAATAAAAGAATCTTGTTTAGACAAGTGGAATGAAAGCTGGCAGAAACAAAAGAAGAGTATACATTATTCAAGATTTGAAACAAAACCCAAGTGGAAATCTTGTTCAATTAAATGTAAAAAGAAAATATTCTCATCTATAATACAGCTGAAACTAGGACATGGCTATTTCAAATCTTATATACAAAGATTTGATGATAGATTTGACTCAATAGAATGCTCATTCTGCAATACAAATGAGAATCCTGAGCATATTATAATGCACTGTGCATTATACAATAGTCTCAGAGCCAGATTGAAAGAGAAGTATGATCTAAATCAATTAAATATGAGATTCTTATTCTCAACTGAGACAGGAATTAAATACTTAATAGACTTTCTATCAGAAACTCAAGCAGCTACAAGAAAATGGCTAAATTCAGAATTATCTGAATATGAAGAGGAGGAAATCAATCAGATATAGTCTGTTAAAACAGCTATACACTCTCTTTTAAGAATTTGTTTTGTTATAGTCTCTCTTTACTTTTTCTTTTTCTGTATCTTTTTCTTTCAATTTCTTTCTATCTATCTATTTAATGTGTCTATCTTTGAGACTGTGTTCTTTCTCTCTTTTCTTTTGTCATGATATTGTCAAATGGTTACAAAGTATCAAAAGAGGTTAAAACACTGCAATTTGTAAACAGTTTTTGTATTCTGGGCTGGAATTTTCTGATTTTGCATATCTGAAATTGATGAATGTACAATAGTTAACTTTACAGACATAGAAAAAACCCTGAGAACTAAAGTTCTCAGGTAGATGTCATAGTCTCTGACTGCATACATCTATAATTGAAGAATAATAATAATAATAATAATCAGTTATTAACTGAGAAAAGAACTGCTGATTAATTTCATTTCTAATTCTGAAAATGAGATTTGAGTTTAGCTTGTTTCTTTGCAGAATATTCTGATTTGAGACTTTAAGAATGAGTCTTCTATTTCTGAAGATTTGAAAGTTTTTCTCTTTTTACATTTTCTTTTTTACTTTTCTATGAATAGAGACATGAGTAGTATTCTTCTCAGTTTTCTCAGAATTTTAAGCAGGTTTTGAAGTAGCAGATTTAGAGATAGTAGATTCAGCTGCTTAAGTATATATTTTCTTCTAATTCAAAGAAGAAGAAGAAGTAGAAAAAAAGAAAGAAGAAGAGTAAGATGAAGAGTCAGTGATTATACTAGAAATTTTCAAGATTTTTTGAACTGTATTTGAAATTTCAAGTTTGAACTTGATCATCTTCTGTAGTTATCTAGTCTGAGTATAAAGAATTAACAGAACTTCTTTATTCATCTTACTTAAACACTGCTTTTCAAGAATCTTACTTACTTTTTCAAGTTTCTGTATTTCAAGAACTTGTTATTTCTCTATTTCTTCTTTCTTTCTTCTCTTCAGAATTTCAATCTCAGAAATAGTATTTAAGAAAGCATCTTTTTTTACATCAACTAAGTGTATTTTTAAACTCATTGTTTTCACTTAATGAAAAGTTGATCAGACTGTTTTAATTAAGATATTTCTAAGTCTATTTTCAATTGAAAAGTTAGTCAGACTGTTTCAAAAGAAGAATAAAAGACTTTTATATATAAAATACCTGATTTTTTTCACACTAGTTCAGTAACTAGATTAGATTTTTGAAGAGAATCTAATAAATTAAAATTAATTTTTAAGATAAATTAATAAAATCTTTACAATCTCTTTCTTGAAATATAGTGAGAAAAAGTATGATATTAATTAATAATAAATCAGATAATATAACAGTTTTTGAGAGAAAAACTGATAAAAAATAAATTAATTTTTTGTAGAGAAATTGATTAAAACTATTCAATTTTATTCTAAATTATTCAATTCTTCTCACATAATAAGTGTGCAACTCAAATCAGTTAATAAAGAGTGTAAAAAAGAATTAAGTATTAATGAAAGCTCTTTAGTTACTGAAAAAGTAATTCTTACTTAAAAGAATATGAAATTATAACAGAAAACAACTCTGTTTTTAATTCTTTGTAAGAATATTGTATAAAATTCAGAGAAAAACATCTTACTTTTTCAAGAGAAGTAAAAAACTATTTCTAAGATCTTTTTTTTATATTAACTGCTGCAGAAGAATGAGATAGAAACTGCTAAGATATACACTACTGTATACTCTCTATCAAGACTTTCTCTCTTCAGAGTCTTGATATTATAGAGAATATAAGTCTGTTTCTATATAATAATATAAATATTGTCAGCAGAATGTAGAGAAACTGATTATTTATATCTTAAAATAGAAGACTTTGTCAATGATTATATTAATATAGAGTTAATTCTTAAATTCAATAGAAATCTAGTGTTGCTGTTCTCAATCTCTTACAGAATCTATTGAATATTAAGATATTAAAACTAGATTTAATATATCTCACTGTGCAGGGATCAAAGGCTCAGTCAGACCTTGAAGTATACTGATTTTATAGTTGTTGTGTCTGCTGATTATGTATCAAGTACAGTTGCTCAGCTCCAACCGCTCCACCACGAACTCGCTCGATTTTTCGAATAAGAACCCGCCGATAGATCCATCGAAAAGCCCTCGATCATACGAGCATTTTGACCCCATCGCCGACTGCATACCCCGTGTGGTGGTGGAGTTATCCAGCCAAACGTGAACCAGATGTTGTTCAGAACTCCTGCGTGGGATTATCCCCCATTCTCCCCTACCACACCACAACCCCGGGCCAAATTGCCATACAAATTGTAAGGTGAAGAGACCTAGCCATATGCGCCAATCTTCTCGATTTTGGAAGATCCCCAATCTGTAGTTGTGGAGATATCTGAGGAGCGACCTCCGCGAAAACCCTGTCCATCTTTGATGTTTCAAAACACCAATGCCAAGTCCCACCCTTGTACCGCCCTTCCCAATCTGGCCCATCCCTGGCAGAAAAATACAAAAAGATACCTCAGTGATAATATCAAGCATATAATCAACAGCCACTTCTGAAGTACAACCTCCGCGGTCTGTTGTCAGTGTATCTAGACATCAACACCAAGTCTCACCCTTGTACCACCCCTCTCAATCTGGCCCATTCTCAACAGAAAAGTACAAAAAGATACCTCAGCAACTGTACTCGATACATAATCAGCAGACACAACAATTATAAAATCAGTATATCTCAAGGTCTGACTGAGCCTTTGATCCCTGCACAGTGAGATATATTAAATCTAGTTTTAATATCTCAATATTCAATAGATTCTGCAAGAAATTGAGAACAGCAACACTAGGTTTCTATTAAATTTGAGAATTAACTCTATATTAATATAATCATTGACAAAGTCTTCTATTTTAAGATATAAATAACCAGTTCCTCTACATTCTGCTGACAATATTTATATTATTATATAGAAATAGACTTATATTCTCTATAATATCAAGACTCTGAAGAGAGAAAGTCTTGATAGAGAGTATACAGTAGTGTATATCTTAGTAGTTTCTATCTCATTCTTCTGCAGTAGTTAATACAAAAAAAAGATCTTAGAAATAGTTTTTTACTTCTCTTAAAAAAGTAAGATGTTTTTCTCTGAGTTTTATACAATATTCTTACAAAGAATTAAAAACAGAGTTGTTTTCTGTCATAATTTTATATTCTTTTAAGTAAGAATTACTTTTTCAGTGACTGAAGAGCTTTCATTAATACTTAATTCTTTTTTACACTCTTTATTAACTGATTTGAGTTGCACACTTATTGTGTGAGAAGAATTGAATAATTTAGAATAAAATTGAATAGTTTTAATCAATTTCTCTGCAAAAAATTGATTTATTTTTTATCAGTTTTTCTCTTAAAAACTGTCATATCATCTGATTTATTATTAATTGATATCATATTTTTTCTCACTGTATTTCAAGAAAGAGATTGTAAAGATTTTATTGATTTATTTTAAAAATCAATTTTAATTTATTAAATTCTCTTCAAAAATCTAATCTAGTTACTGAACTAGTGTGAAAAAAATCAGATATTTTATATATAAAAGTCTTTTATTCTTCTTTTGAAACAGTCTGACTAACTTTTCAATTGAAAATAGACTTAGAAATATCTCAATTAAAACAGTCTGATCAACTTTTCATTAAGTGAAAACAATGAGTTTAAAAATACACTTAGTTGATGTAAAAAAAGATGCTTTCTTAAATACTATTTCTGAGATTGAAATTCTGAAGAGAAGAAAGAAAGAAGAAATAGAGAAATAACAAGTTCTTGAAATACAGAAACTTGAAAAAGTAAGTAAGATTCTTGAAAAGCAGTGTCTGAGTAAGATGAATGAAGAAGTTCTGTTAATTCTTCATACTCAGACTAGATAACTACAGAAGATGATTAAGTTCAAACTTGAAATTTCAAACACAGTTTAAAAAATCTTGAAAATTCCTAGTATAATCACTGACTCTTTATCTTACTCTTCTTCTTTCTTTTTTTCTACTTCTTCTTCTTCTTTGAATTAGAAGAAAACATATACTCAAGCAGCTGAATCTGCTGTCTCTAAATCTACTATCTTAAAATCTGCTCAAAATTCTGAGAAAACTGAGAAGAATACTGCTCATGTCTCTATTCATAGAAAATTGAAAAAGAAAATGTAAAAAGAGAAAAACTTTCAAATCTTCAGAAATAGAAGACTCATTCTCAAAGTCTTAAATCAGAACATTCTGCAAAGAAGCAAGCTAAACTCAAATCTTATTTTCAGAATCAGAAATGAAATTAATTAACAGTTCTTCTCTCAGTTGATAACTGATATTAAAGTTCAAAAATCAGTTATAACTTCAATTGAGTCATCATTCTTTGAAAACTCTATTATTCTGACTACAATATCTGAATTCAGTACTGAATTTCTTATTCAGAATAAGAATCTCTGAAAGTCAGTAGTAGAATCTTTACTAAACACAATAATTCTATCTGAAAGAGATGAAAAGTGAGACAAATTCATTCTTTATAATATTTCAGTTGAAATTTTTGACTGTGAAGAAGAAATACTACTTCTCAAAAATGAATTGAAAGAATATAACTCTATTCAACTGAGAAAGAAGTCTATATAACTAAATTTAATTGAGTTCAGATAAAACAGGAGAAATGCCTCTGTTCTAGTATATATAAAAACACTTGAACAGTCAAAGATCTCTGAAGTAAGAGTAGCAGATTTGAAAATGAGAGTTCATGAATACAAAGACTTAAGAATGAATCTCAAAGCTCAAACACAGTGTTCAAAATGTCAAAGATATGAATACTTTGCAATCTCATGTTTTAGAGACTCAAAATATGCATTCTGTGTCAGAGATCACAAAACTAGTGAGCATAAATGTGAAACATGCTCAAAAAGAGATGAAATTTGTCAATATACTCTGCTTAAGTGCTCTAATTGCAAAGAAAAACATGCATTTAACTCAAAAGAATGTATGTTTACTTCTAGAACTGTAAGAATAAGTGCTTGCAGGCGATTATTCGGGTGTTTGCAGCTTGATATGATATGTACTGTTAACTACTAGAAGTATTCACAGTAGAAAGATAAAATATAGAGATTAAATATATAATAGCATTCAAGCTAAGTTATAAATAGTATTCATGAACTTCAGTCTATATAGTTGTGTGTAGTCAAGAGCTGCTAGCTCTATTAATTACATGAGAGATAGAAATAGAGATAAAGAATCTGTGAGAAGTGAAATTTCTTACATATCTCTTCCTCTCTAAGGCTTCATCTGTGAAGCCTTTCACTGAGTGACTTCATAGAATCAGCTCAGTACTGCAGTGATACTCACTAAAAACCCTTCATATCTATAAAAAATCTCAGTGAGAAAAAATCTCTTGTTACTGTGAAGAGAAAAGAGTCTGTTACTCAGTTTCTTATTCTGCAAGGTTCTTTGTGATCTATAGATTCTTCTCTAACTATCACACAGATTCATCTCATATCTTTCATATAGAAGAGTTTCAGTTAACTCTTAATTATTTTCATAAGATTCTTATATAATTATCACACAGATTCATCTCACAGATGAATCACTCTCTGTGAGATTACTCTCATTAAAGAGAAATATTTATGAGTTAATCTTTCACTCATTCTTATGAATCATTGTTCTTTAACACTGTAGAATTATGAGGAATTTTTCATTCTTTTATCAACTCTATAGAATTGTAGAATCAAGATGTTTACAGTCTGTAATCACTCTTTATAGTTATATAGAAAGATTCAGATCTATAATTCACAATCACTCTTATTTACTAGAGTGATCTGACTGTTTCATAGAATCACTCACAGTATAAGTAAATCTCTCTAGAGTAGTATAAATATCTCAGATCTGTCTGTGAAATCTCATCTTCTTTTCTCTTTTTCTATAACAGCTCTTATTCTTATAAACTGTGAGTATTCTCATTCATCTGTGAAGTATTTTCACTCAGATGATAGAGAGAGAGTATTTCTGATAATATTCACATATTGATTCAAGAACTTCTCAAGAATAAAAATTTTTTAATTTCAATATCTTCATAACAATGTCTGACTGCTGTTAAGCTTCTTATGAGCATTCTCATAACTTCTCTAATTACTTTTTATCAGCTGATGAAGTGAGAGCACTGTCACTCACAATCATACCTTCATTCTTCTCAGCTCTGTCATCACACTCAATCTTCAGGCCAGCAGCTCATCTCATCTCTCTCTCAGATCAGTCTCTGACTTTAAGTAGTGTAGTTTCTCTCTTTACTGTAAGTCTTCTCATAAGTAATTTCTTACAGATTCTAGCTAACAGTTCTTACAAAGCTCTCAGTGTTATCAGTGTCTTCTGCAGCTCTGCAGGCCTACAATTACTCTCTTTCTACTTGCACAATCTCTGATCAGATATATGCAAATATGCCTAGATTCTCTATCAATAGTTCTCACACTGCAGCACACTTCTGCAATCTCATTGTCAATGAGAGATAAGTCTCTGAGTATTTATAAAATCTGAGTAATCAAGACAATGCAAATGTTATAAATTTATAACAGAAGTTAATCTGAACAGATGAGCTCTCTCTCTGTATCTCAATTATTTTCAGGCTGAATACTTCAGTATAACTGAGAAAGCAGACACAGCTTTATAAGAGATATCTGATCACATGTGCAGACAGTCAGTCTTCAAGACTCTGCTACAACTGTGTATACTCTGATATTCAGCTTCTCTGAAGTCTGTGCATTTCTAATAATCTTCATATCAAATGTAACAATTATCTGTATCACAGATATAATACTCTCTGCTTCTTTAAAAAAGAAAATTGATAGTTGTAAGAAAATTGAGTGTTACAGATATTAAGAGTATAAGTATGAGTTTTCTTTATTTTTTCTTTATTAGTCTCTAAATTATATTTACAGCTCTGTTTATTTTCTGTTTTTTAGTTTTAATAAGAATATGATTTCTTCTTCTCTTATATATGCTGCAGACTCTTCATCTCAGTAGAAATCTATTATTTTATAGACTAGAATTCATAAATAACAGTGTTAATATCTTTATTATAATCAGGTTCTTAGTGAAGACTGTATCATTCTGACTTATCAGAATTCACAGTATAAAAGTCATGTCTCAGCTTCTGCAGATATCTTATCTGTCTAAATAATTCTTAAGTAAACTTATTCATCTTATCAGAATACTCTTATCACTGAATCTTGAATCAGAGCTCATAATCTCACTTCTCTGAGTCAATAATTTCTTTAACCTGATATTCTCTTTCACTCTCTAATGTTTTATAAATAGAATGATGAGTCACAGAATTCTCTTCTGAGAATTTCTTATATTCATGAAGTAAAGAGATATGAAAAACATTGTATATCTATAACTCAGATGACAGTTTCAATCTATAGAACTGTGAGCTAACTTTCTTCACAATCTTATAAGACTCTGTCTGTAAGAGATTCAGCTTCTTACTGAATCTCTGTATGATGATATTTTCTAGACTCAGTCAGACTCTATTATCTTTCTTAAAACTCTTTATAATATACTTAAAGTCATAGTATCTCTTCTGATACTCTTGAGTCTTTCTCAAGAATTTACAGACTTTCTTCTGAATCTTCTGAATTCTCTCAGTCTATTCACAGATATCATCACACTCTATAGTATACTCTCACAGGTTCATCAAGATTATTCACAGATAAGTCTCAGTGAGTATTTCAAAGAAGGTTTTATCTATGCTGATATGTTTTAAGTTATTGTATATGAACTCTGTGAGTGATAATCAATGTATTCAGTTATTCTGATTGTAATTGACAAAGTATTACAGATACTATTTTAATATACTCATCAGATATTCTATCTGATCATCTGTCTATTGATAAAAAGTCATACTTAGATCTTACAAGATCTTTAGTATAGTTATCAGATCAGATCAGAACTCTTCTATGAAGATTGATTCTCTATCTGAGATAATATTTACAGATAATTCATGCAACTGAATCACATTGTAGATGAAGATATGAGTTAAATTCTTTAACTTCAAGTTCTTACAGATGAGTATAAAGTGTGTCATCTTGATAAAGTAATTTACTATCATCAGTACACTGTCAAAGCAGGCATTATATATGTTCTTGCTTTCAGAGAGACTCACAAGAGTATTCATTTCTAGCTGTTTTCAAGATTCTTACAGAATGAATAGAGAAGTAAGTTCTTTATATAATCTGAACTACACTACTCACAAATCCTGATAAATAGTATAAGAATTCACTATCTTCTTCACAAGTTCTCACATCTTCAGTCAGAAGTATTTTCTTATAAACAACTCATGAGTTCTAGTATCTGTAAAATGATCTGCTAGAGAAGAGTCATAATATCTTTTGATAAGTTCTATGTATAGAAACTCATTTATAAGTACATAAATTCAGTTCTCTCTTTATAAGAGATTATTTAAGTCTCTTTAATTCTTTATTTCTGCAGAATTGATCTCTGCTGTGAGCAGTTTCTGAATATACTGAGTATATTCATTCTTCAGTTACAGTTCAGACAATCTGAATAGAAGATCTTATAAAGACTTATACTCTGTTTTCTCTTATATCAGATCTTTCACAGCACTTCTCAAAGCCTGTAAATTCTTCAGATTATAGATACTCTCTTCAAGAATTCTCACAGA
The DNA here is from genome assembly GCF_000003525.1 of Blastomyces dermatitidis ER-3. Lineage (NCBI taxonomy): Eukaryota > Fungi > Ascomycota > Eurotiomycetes > Onygenales > Ajellomycetaceae > Blastomyces > Blastomyces dermatitidis. The sequence goes on along the minus strand of NW_025544779.1, from coordinate 26,062 downwards.
GATTCTCAGAGTGTTGACTCTCAGTATTATAGAGAGTAGTTATATAGACTTCTTTTCTTTCTCTCTCTTCTTCTCTTACAGAGAATTGAGAGACTCTTCAGTCAATCTCTTTATAACACTCAGTCTGAGCATTCTGTAAAGCTTTTCTGTCTTCTCTAGTCTCTCTGTATCTATTGTTCTGATCTTCTTAATATAGTCTGATCTGTGAGAGAGTCTGTCTGCTGAGTTCTTAGTTCTCTTGATATGTTCTATCTTGAATCAGAACTCACTCAGTCTCTGAGCTCAGTGAATCTGCTACTGTGAGAGTTTCTTAATTAAAGTAAACTGTTATAAGCTATTATAATCAGTTTTAACAGTAATCACTGTTACAAGGCTCTTAAAGTAGTGATATCAGTGATAGAAGAATTTCACTATTATGAGAAGCTTCTGATCATGAATATCATAGTTGATCTCTGCAGATTGTATCTTTCATGAGAAAAAGATCACTGAAATTCAGTTCTTATTTAACTGTAGTTATAAGACTATTTCTGAAATTATAAAGAAAAAGATATCTGTCTTTAATCTGATTAAGAGTAAGAGATCAAAGTGAAACAGTATCACTGTATCTATAAATATCTGCTTTAATCTTATAAAGACTCTATAAGCTTCTGAGATAAGAAAGTTCTCACAGTTCTTTCTTCTTAATAATCTTTTCATTCTCTATTTATAGAATGACTTCTTCTTATTTTCATTCTTCAGCATGTCTGTAAGAGTTAAGAAGATTCTTATAAATATAAAGATAAACTATCTATAGAAATTCACAAAGCTCAGAAAGATCTGAATCTTATGAATACTAGTTAACTTTGATTATGATAGAATAGTCTTAACTTATGAAGATTTTATCTGAATATTATCTGCAGTGATTATATATTCTAGGAAATTAATTCAGCAGATACTGAAGTTGCACTTTATAAGCTTAATATACAGTTCTGTCTTATCTAAGATCTTTAATATACTTTATATATACTCAGTGTGTTCTTTCTTCTTTACAGAGTATATCATCACATCATTCAGATATATTATTACAAAAATATTCAGATATATGTGAAGTATTTTATTAATGAAAGACTGAAATGCTGTGAGAATATTAGTCAGATCAAAAGATATTACTAGATATTCAAATAATTTCAGTACAGTTCTAAAGACAGTCTTTCATTTATTCTCAGACTGTATTCACAGCTGTGTATATATATTAATCATATTCAGTTGTATGAATATAACAGCTTCTGTGAGATAATTGATCACATTCTCAATCAGAGACAGAGAGTAGCAGCTCTTTATTATCTTGAAGTTCAGATTATGATAATCTACATATAATCTGAGATCTTCATTCTTCTTCTTTATAAATATTACAGAGACTTTCATGAAGATCTGTGAAGATCAGATAAAGTTATTCTTCAGATTCTTCTTTACATAGATCTGCAAGATCTCTGTCTTATAATGAAAGAGCTTATAGATTGATTCTCAGAAGAGTTTCTATTCTTCTATCAAATCTATTATCAGATTCTTCTTACAGTGAGAAGAAAGCTCAGCTGTCTTTATTAAGCTGAATATCTCTGTGAGATCTCAGTATTTCTCTGATATCTGAAGCTCAGTTTTCATGATCACAAGATTCTCAGACACTTGTAAAGTTATTATATAGATGAGCTTATCTTCTCTAATCAACTCTACAGTATTAACTGATTCTATCTCTATAAGTGAGTCTATCAACACTGATCAGAAGTATAAATCTGACTCACAGACAGCTATGTGTGAATTATGTCTTTAAAGTTATACAAGTCTCAAGTACATGTTATCTGTAATATTCATGATAATCACAGTTTCTGTAAATCTTCTTCAGATTTCAGAGAGATCTTGTAATTCAAAGATAACTCTTATAAGTCTCTTAGTTCTCAGATCTGAGTTCTCACACTCTGCTTATTATAAGAGCAGGTTTTCAGTCTTCATCTTTCAGCTCATTCACTTTACAAGCTTTAGAAACATCACAGTGACCTGAGATTCTGAGTTCATCAATACTTTTTATACTTGTGAGATAGTAGTATCACAGCACAGTCTCTTCTTATAAGCAAGTATTTTCATCAGAGAAGCAACAGATTCAGATATCAGCTTCAAGACTCTTAAGAAGACTGTTGCTGACTCTATCTATGACTTCTCAAATTTCTATTTTGATTTGTTCAGACAGTTTGTGTGAAGATGTTCTGATTTAGAATAGATAAAGTAGAGTCTCTTTTTCTTAATCTCTCTGTTATATACTCTGTTCATAGAAGCTTATAAAGCTCTCTCTCTCTGCTCAGCAGTCAGATATGAATCTCTCTATATCTTATCATCTTTTTCTGATAAATCTGTTCTCTGTTATTCTGACTCTTGCAGAACTGATCAGTGATTCACTCTCTATGAGTTTGTGACTCTCACAGTGATCTATAAGCAGTGAATAAAAGTCATTAGTTTCTTCAGAGCTAAGAGCTTAGAGTCTTGCTTAATGAGCTTATTCTGTATAACTTTATTCAGTCTCTTTATAAATATTATTATTCAGATCTTATTTCAGAGCTCTGTTTTCACAGATCTCAATTCATATCACAATTCTATAAAACACTGTAAGTAGTCTTCATCAGATTTCTCACCTCTTTTTCTAATATTAATGATCACAGTTCAGATATTCTCTGTCTGACTCACAGAGTCTCTCAACTTGTTCTCTAGATAGATCTTGAGAATGAATCAGTGAGATCTCTTATAATCATTCTCTAGATGATTCAGCCAGTTCTTGACTTCAGTGTAATAGAGGTCTGTTATTATATAGATGACAGCTTCTTCATCTTTCATGTCACACAGTCAGACTTATGAGTCAATTTCAAATACAAACTTATAAAAGCTTTTATAGATTATGATTCAATAAGTGCTCTTAAGTGATCACAGCTTAAGAAAGTTTCTTTTCAGTTTATAAGTATCTCTGAAGATCATGTCTAGAGACTCAGTTTAAGAATGTTTACAGATAGTAAGCATTTCTTATAGAAAAATAGCTTAGTTCTGTGAGAGATGCTCAAGAATGTTCTTCACTGAGATTGATTTATTTGTGAGTTCAGAGAATTTCTCTGTCACAGATACAGAGAATGATGTTCTGTGAGTAATTAATAAGTTCTTTAAGACTTCTTTTATAGAGATTATTCATAGTTCAGATAACTGCTTCTGAGTGTCTGCAGTAGAGTTTGCAGAGATTGAAGTATACAAGTTTCTAGTTCTTTCAGTTATAACAGACAGTTGCTGACTGACTGAGCTTGAAATGTAAGAATAAGTACTTACAGACAATTATTCAGGTGTTTGCAGCTTGGCATGATATGTACTGTTAACTACTAGAAGTATTCACAGTAGAAAGATAAAATGTAGAAGTCAAATGTATAATAGCATTCAAGCTGAGTTATGAATAGTATTCATGAACTTCAGTCTATATAGTTGTGTGTAATCAAGGGCCGCTAGCCCTATTGATTATGCGAGAGATAGAAATAGAGGTAAAGAATCCGCGAGGAGCGGGATTTCTTACAAGAACTTAAAAGAACTGAAGAAAAGATGAAGCTTAAAGTCAATCTAAAACTGAAGAGAAGAGTCAAGTCAGTAGACTTACAACTGCAAGCTTAAAAAGAAGAAACTCTCAACTATCTAAGTCTTCAAACTTCAATTCTTCAGTTAAATGTAAATAGAATTTGAATTCTCAAACTTCTGTTAAGATTAGAGAATTGAGAAATGACTCTAATGATAAACTAGATATAATGCAAGCAGTTAAAATTTCTACTTTTCAGAACAGTTATAATCTACTATCTGATAATAGTGATTAGATTCTACTCTACTCTCTTTTAGTATGAATATACAACAAAAATAATAAAAAAAGTTTAAAAACTCTTCAAAAATCACATTTATTCAAAATAATGTGAATAGAAACTCAAATTGTATTTATTCTTGTCTTCAAATTATATTTGAATAAAAAGTTAATTTTATACTGCTTCAGAAGCTGAATTTTGATGCTGAGTAAAAATATGTTATTTCTTATTCAAGCTACTACTGCTTTTTATCTCAAAAGTCTGAGATAAAGTCAAGAGTAGTGATCTATGAAAGAAAGAGATTAAGATATTAATTTAATCTAAGATTTGATATTATATCTGATTCTGATATTCTGATGAGTGATATTATAGATAAAGAAAATGAGTTTGATACTATACAGCTCATAAATATCTATAATGAAAAGTCATTGAAGAAAAATAACAATATCTGAATAATTGATAGAGAATTTCTGAACATAACTTCATCAAGAAACTCTATAATTACAGAAGATTTTAATACACATTATCTCTGATAAAATTCAGAATGTAAGAGAGCAGTGAGAGCTGATAATCTGATTGAATAAATCTTTAAGTATTCAATAAATTTGATTAATAAGTCTGATCAACAAACATTCTTTAGAAAAGATATAAAACAGAAGTCTATTATAGATCTAATCTTTATATCACAAAATCTAATGAAAAGAAGACTTATAAACTGATTTATTAATTCAAATGAGACATCAGAATCAGATCATGAGATTATTTAATTTAATATTAAACTGAGTGAAAAACAAATGAGTGAAAATTCTCTTCTCTCTAATCAGTATAACTTTGAAAAAGCTGATTGAAAAGTAGTTAAAGAAAGTATAAAACTGTTAAAATCTGAAAGACAGAATGAGCTATATTGAAATTCTGATCAAGATATCTCAAATGAAATGCTTGAGAATAGAGTGAAGTTTATTATATCTATTATTTTAACAAGTGTTAGAGATAATATTTTAAAAAGAAAATCTTCTGAGTATTCAAAATCTTGATGAAATGAGAATATCTCATCTAAAAGAAAAGAATTAGCTACTACTAGAAGAGATTGAAAGAATGATATAATATCTGATGAAGAGTTTAAAGCTGTCAGAAATGAATATTTTTCAGATATTAAAAGAGCTAAAACAGACTGCTGGAATAAATTTCTTGAAGAAGTATAAGAGAAGAAAGTTTTTAAAGCTTTTAACTATACTAAAACAAGAAGTGTAGTAAAACTTTCAGCCTTAGAATATAAGTTTCAGAATAAATCATATACAGTAAACTCTTTTGAGAAAAAATATCAAGCTTTTATAAGAATTCTCTTTCAGAACTCATCAGATTCAGATTTAGATTCAGAGAAAGAGAATATATCACTTCTCAACTATATTGATAAAAATGACTGGGAATGACCTGATCTTACATAAGATGAATTAGAGTCAGCTATCTTCTCAAGTTCTGTTAAAACTGCTGCAGATCCTGATTCAATTAATCACTTGATTATTCAAAATACATATTTCTACTTAAAGAATGAATATTTTGAGCTCTTTTTCAATCTCTTAAAAAATGAATATCATTCTGAATGCTGAAGAGAAGTCACTGAAGTGATTCTTATAAAATCTAATAGAAAAACTTCAATTTCTAAGTTATATAGAGTAATATCTCTTTTGAACTGTCTAGAAAAGATTTTAGAAAAGATAATAGCTACTCAACTATCTTTTATAAGCTCTATAGATGATTCTCTTTTATTCAGTGAATAAATGAGAGATAGAAAACAGTGTTCTGCAATTAACACTGTTCTCTCAGTTATTCATGATATTCAAATAGCAAAGCATGAGAGTCTGATCTCAACTGCAGTTTTTATTAATATAAAAGAAGCATTTAATCATGTTTCAAAGTTAAAGTTAATTCAGATATTGAAGATATTAAAACTGTCACTTTCTCTAATAAAATGAGTTAACTGTTTTATATCTAAAAGAATTATACAACTCTTCTTTAATGAAATGAAATAAGATAAGACTGAGATAAAAATAGAAGTATCACAGAGATCTTTAATCTCACTCATTTTATTTACAATATACACTGTATATCTATTCAAAAATAGAAATATGAGAATAGTGTGATCTTCAAGTTATGTGAATAATATTGATCTAGTCTACAGCTCAAAAATCATCAAAGAGAATTTAAAAGTAATTGAAGAAGCTGTAAAGAAAATCTTTGTTAAAGCAGATATCAATTAAATTCAATTTAATATAAATAAAACTGAGTTAATTCATTTCTTTTCTAAATTCAATGAGAAAGAACTATCTTTAACTCTTTTGAATAGAGAGATTAAACTCAGTGTAAATGTCAAATGATTAGAAGTATGATTAAACTTCAAGCTGAATTTTAAATATCACATTCAATAAAGAACTGTCAAGATAGAAAGACTATTGAATAATATAATCAGACTATTAAATACAGAGAGAAGTCTATTCTTCCAGGCTATGAGATAGTTATATATAGTCTGTATTACATCAGTAGCTGATTATAAAGTTCAAGTTTAATGAAATAATTAAGAGAATTTCACTGAACTCTTTCAAAGTCTGCAAAACAGAGTCTTGAGAAGAATTCTGAGAGCATTCAAATCATCTTCTATTAAAGCAATGAAAATTGAAGCTTCAATTTCTTCTTCTACTATTAGATTTGAAAAGACCTGTATGAACTATACTCTGAGAGTTGTAAAGATGAGCTTAAATTATATAATCAGAGAAAGAGTCTCTTCTTCATTTTCATTAATTAACTCTGAAAATGAACTGAATTGAAATAGATTTCTTGATTAAAATGAATATAATTCTTTAAAGAAAATGTCTTCTCAACTGTACAGACTATACTCTCTGATTAAAAATCAATTTTCTTCTTTAAATATTGAACAAGTTAATCATGAGAAGTTATCTTTCTGAAAAGAAAAGCTTGAATCTCTTATAGACTTATAAATAAGTGAACTATCTAAAGAGAAAGAATATAAACAGTATTTGAAGAAAATTTCTATAATTAATATAAAAGACTCTATTCTGATTTATTCAGATGACTCAAAAAATAAGAACTTGAATAGATTAAACACAGACATTGCTTATACTGAAGATAATATTAATTTTATCTCAGATTTCTGAAATCTAGACTCTGAATGTGAAGTCTTTGATACTGAACTATTTATAATAGTGAAAGCTTTCAAACTCATTGAAATAAAATCTTATAAAAGAGGAAATTGTTTAAAAGAGATATGAATATTCTCTGATAGTCAAGCTGCTTTAAAAAGACTTAGAAATAGTCAGATTTATAATGATTAAATGAATCTTGAACTGATTTTAAACTCTGTTTTAAAAATTCAAAAGAGAAGAATATCAAAGCTAATAATTCATCTACACTGAGTTCCTGCTTATATGAATATTTATGACAATGAATTGACTGATTCAGCTGTAAAAAAGAGTGCAGAATTAAACAGATCTATTCAAAAAATTGTGTTCTAATCTTTTATAAAGAGAAAAATAAAAGAATCTTGTTTAGATAAGTGAAATGAAAGCTGGTAGAAATAAAAGAAGAGTATACATTATTCAAGATTTGAAATAAAATCTAAGTGAAAATCTTATTCAATTAAATGTAAAAAGAAAATATTCTCATCTATAATACAGCTGAAACTAGAACATGGCTATTTCAAATCTTATATATAAAGATTTAATGATAGATTTGACTCAATAGAATGCTCATTCTGTAATATAAATGAGAATTCTGAGTATATTGTAATATACTGTGCATTATATAATAGTCTCAGAGTCAGATTGAAAGAGAAGTATGATCTAAATCAATTAAATATGAGATTCTTATTCTCAACTGAGACAGGAATTAAATACTTAATAGACTTTCTATCAGAAACTCAAGCAGCTATAAGAAAATGACTAAATTCAGAATTATCTGAATATGAAGAGGAGAAAATCAATCAGATATAGTCTGTTAAAACAGCTATATACTCTCTTTTAATAATTTATTTTGTTATAGTCTCTCTTTACTTTATCTTTTTCTTACCCGCCGATAGATCCATCGAAAAGCCCTCGATCATACGAGCATTCTGACCCCATCGCCGACCGCATACCCTGTGTGGTGGTGGAGTTATCCAGCCAAACGTGAACCGGACGTTGTTCAAAACTCCTGTGTGGGAGTATCCCCCGTTCTCCCCTACCACACCACAACCCCGGGCCAAAGTGCCATACAAATTGTAAGGTGAAGAGACCTAGCCATATGCACCAATCTTCTCGATTTTGGAAGATCCCCGATCTGTAGTTGTGGAGATATCTGAGGAGCGACCTCCGCGAAAACCCTGTCCATCTTTGATGTTCCAAAACACCAACGCCAAGTCCCACTGTTGTACCGCCCTTCCTAATCTGGCCCATCCCCGGCAGAAAAATACAAAAAGATACCTCGGCGATAATATCAAGCACATAACCAACGGCCACTTCTGAAGTGCAACCTCCGCGGTCTGTCTTCAGTGTATCTGAACATCAACGCCAAGTCTCGCCCTCGTACCACCCCTCTCAATCTGGCCCATCCCTGACAGAAAAGTACAAAAAGATACCTCAGCAACTGTACTCAATACATAATTGGCAGACACGACAACTATAAAATCAGTATACTCCAAGGTCTGACTGAGCCTTTGATCCCTGCACAGTGAGATATATTAAATCTAGTTTTAATACCTCAATATTCAATAGATTCTGCAAGGGATTGAGAACAGCAACACTAGATTTCTATTGAATTTGAGAATTAACTCTATATTGATATAATCATTGACAAAGTCTTCTATTTTGAGATATAAATAACCAGTTTCTCTACATCCTGCTGACAATATTTATATTATCATATAGAAACAGACTTATATTCTCTATAATATCAAGATTCTGAAGAGGGAAAGTCTTGATAGAGAGTATACAGTAGTGCATATCTTAGCAGTTTCTATCTCATTCTTCTGCAGCAGTTAATGCAAAAAAAAGATTTTAGAAATAGTTTTTTACTTCTCTTAAAAAAGTAAGGTGTTTTTCTCTGGGTTTTACACAATATTCTTACAAAGAATTAAAAACAGAGTTGTTTTCTATCATAATTTCATATTCTTTTAAGTAAGAATTACTTTTTCAGTGGCTGAAGAGCTTTCATTAATACTTAATTCTTTTTTACACTCTTTATTAACTGATTTGAGTTGCACACCTGTTGTGTGAGGAGAATTGAATAATTTAGAATAAAATTGAATAGTTTTAATCAATTTCTCTTCAAAAAATTGATTTATTTTTTGTCAGTTTTTCTCTCAAAAACTGTCATATCATCTGATTTACTATCAATTGATATCATACTTTTCCTCACTGTATCCCAAGAAAGAGATTGTAAAGATTTTATTGATTTATCTTAAAAATCAATTTTAGTTTATTAGATTCTCTTCAAAAATCTAACCTAGTTACTGAACTAGTGTGAAAAAAATCAGGTGTTTTATACACAAAAGTCTGTGATTCTTCTTTTGAAATAGTCTGACCAACTTTTCAATTGAAAACAGACTTAGAAACCTCTTAATTGAAACAGTCTGACCAACTTTTCAATTCAAAAGAGTTTAATAAATATCTCAATTGAATTAGTCTGACCAACTTTTCATTGAGTAAGAATAATGAGTTCAAAAGTACACTCAGTTGATGTGGAAAAAGATACTTTCTCAAATGCTATTTCTGAGATTGAAATTCTGAAGAGAAGAAAGAAAGAAGAGATAGAGAAACAACAAGTTCTTGAAATACAGAAACTTGAAAAAGCAAGTAAAATTCTTGGAAAGCAGTGTCTGAGTGAGATGAATGAAGAAGTTCTGTTAATTCTTCATGCTCAGGCTAGACAACTACAGAAAGTGATCAAGTTCAAACTTGGAATTTCAAACACAGTTCAAAAAACTTTGAAAATTTCTAATACAATCACTGACTCTTCAGTTTACTCTTCTTTCTTTTCTACTTCTTCTTCTTCTTCTTCTTTGAATCAGAAGAAAACATATGCTCAAGCAGCTGAATCTGCTGTCTCTAAACCTGCTGTCTCTAAACCTACTGTCTCAAAACCTGCTCAAAATTCTGAGAAAACTGAGAAGAATACTGCTCATGCCTCTATTCATAGAAAAGTGAAAAAGAAAATGCAAAAAGAGAAAAACTTTCAAATCTTCAGAAATAGAAGACTTATTCTCAAAGTCTCAAATCAGGATATTCTGCAAAGAAACAAGCTAAACTCAAATCTCATTTTCAGAATCAGAAATGAAATTAATCAGCAGTTCTTTTCTCAGTTAATGACTGATATTGAAGTTCAAAAATCAGTTATAGCTTCAATTGAATTATCATTCTTTGAAAACTTCATTATTCTGACTACAATGCCTGAATTCAGTGCTGAATTCCTTATTCAGAATGAGAATCTCTGAAAGTCAGCAGTAGAATCTTTGTTAAACACAACAATTCTATCTGAAAGAGATGAAAAGTGAGATAAATTCATTCTTCATAATATTTCAGTTGAAATTTTTGACTGTGAAGAAGGAATGCTACTTCTCAAAAATGAATTGAAAGAATACAACTCTATTCAACTGAGAAAGGAGCCTGTATGACTAAATTCAATTGAGTTCAGATAAAGCAGGAGAAATGCCTCTGTTCTAGTATATATAAAAACACTTGAACAGTCAAAGATCTCTGAAGTAAGAGTAGCAGGTTTGAAAATGAGAGTTCATGAATATAAAGACTCAAGGATGAATCTCAAAGCTCAAACACAGTGTTCAAACTGTCAAAGATATGGACACTTTGCAATCTCATGTTTTAGAGACTCAAAATGTGCATTCTGTGCCAGAGATCACAAAACTAGTGAGCATAAATGTGAAACATGCTCAAAAAGAGATGAAATTTGTCAACACACTCTGCTTAAGTGCTCTAATTGCAAAGAAAAACATGCATCTAGCTCAAAAGAATGTATGTTTACTCCTAGAACTCAAAAGAACTGGAGAAAAGATGAAGCTCAAAGTCAATCTAGAACTGAAGAGAAGAGTCAAGCCAGTAAACTCACAACTGCAAGCTCAAAAAGAAGAAACTCTCAACTATCTAAGTCTTCAAACTTCAACTCTCCAGCTAAATGTAAACAGAACTTGAATCCTCAAACTTCTGTTAAGATTAGAGAATTGAGAAATGACTCTGATGATAAACTAGATATAATGCAAGCAGTTGAGATTTCTACTTTTCAGAACAGTTATAATCTACTATCTGATGATAGTGATTAGATTCTACTCTACTCTCTTTTAGTATGAATATACAACAAAAACAACAAAAAAAGTTTAAAAACTCTTTAAAAATCACATTTATTCAAAATAATGTGAATAGAAACTCAAATTGTATTTATTCTTGTCTTCAAATTGCATTTGAATAAAAAGTTGATTTTATACTGCTTCAGGAGCCGAATTTTGATGCTGAGCAAAAATATGTTATTTCTCATTCAAGCTACTACTGCTTTTTACCTCAAAAGTCTGAGATAAAGTCAAGAGTAGTGATCTATGGAAGAAAGAGATCAAGATATCAATTTAATCTAAGATTTGATATCATGTCTGACCCTGATATTCTGGTGAGTGATATTATAGATAAAGAAAATGAGTTTGATACTATACAGCTTATAAATATCTATAATGAAAAGTCATTGAAGAAAAATAACAATATCTGAACAATTGATAGAGGATTTCTGAATATAACTTCATCAAGAAACTCTATAATTGCAGGAGATTTCAATGCACATCATCCCTGATGAAATTCAGAATGCAAGAGAGCAGTGAGAGCTGATAATCTGATTGAATGAATCTTTGAGCATTCAATAGATTTGATTAATAAGTCTGATCAATAAACATTCTTTAGAAAAGACATGAAACAGAAGTCTATTATAGATCTAATCTTCATATCACAAAATCTAATGAAAAGAAGACTTGTAAACTGGTTTATTGATTCAAATGAGACATCAGGATCAGGTCATGAGATTATTCAATTTGATATTGAACTGAGTGAAAAACAAATGAGTGAAAATCCTCTTCTCTCTAATCAGTATAACTTTGAAAAAGCTGATTGAAAAGCAGTTGAAGAAAGCATAAAACTGCTAAAATCTGAAAGACAGAATGAGCTATATTGGAATTCTGGTCAAGATATCTCAAATGAAATGCTTGAGAATAGAGTGAAGCTTATTACATCTATTATTCTAACAAGTGTTAGAGATAATATTTCAAAAAGAAAATCTTCTGAGTATTCAAAATCTTGATGAAATGAGAATATCTCATCTAAAAGAAAAGAATTAGCTACTGCTAGAAGAGATTGAAAAAATGATGTAATATCTGATGAAGAGTTCAAAGCTGTCAGAAATGAATATTTTTCAGATATCAAAAGAGCTAAAACAGACTGCTGGAATAAATTTCTTGAAGAAGCATAAGAGAAGGAAATTTTTAAAGCTTTTAACTATACTAAAACAAGAAGTGTAGCAAAACTTCCAGTCTTAGAATATGAGTTTCAGAATGAATCATATACAGCAAACTCTTTTGAGGAAAAATGTCAAGCTTTCATGAGAATTCTCTTTCAGAACTCATCAGACTCAGATTCAGATTCAGAGGAAGAGAATATATCACTTCTCAACTACATTGATGAAAATGACTGAGAATGGTCTGATCTTACACAAGATGAATTAGAGTCAGCTATCTTCTCAAGTTCTGTTAAAACTGCTGCAGATCCTGATTCAATTAATCACTTGATTATTCAAAATACATATTCCTACTTAAAGAATGAATATTTTGAGCTCTTTTTCAATCTCTTGAAAAATGAATATCATTCTGAATGCTGGAGAGAAGCCACTGAAGTGATTCTTGCAAAACCTAATAGAAAAACTTCAATTTCTAAGTCATATAGAGTAATATCTCTATTGAACTGTTTAGAAAAGGTTTTAGAAAAGATAATAGCTACTCAACTATCTTTTATAAGCTCTATAGATGATTCTCTTTTATTCAGTGAACAAATAGAAGATAGAAAACAGTGTTCTGCAATTGACACTGTTCTCTCAGTTGTTCATGATATTCAAATAGCAAAGCATGAGAGTCTGGTCTCAACTGCAGTTTTTATTGATATAAAGAGAGCATTTGATCATGTTTCAAAGTCAAAGTTAATTCAGACATTGAAGATATTAAAACTGCCACTTTCTCTAATAAAATGAGTTAACTGTTTTATGTCTAAAAGAATTATACAACTCTTCTTTGATGGAATGAAATAAGACAAGACTGAGATAAAAATAGAAGTATCACAGGGATCTTCAATCTCACTCATTTTATTTGCAATATACACTGCATATCTATTCAAAAATAGAAATATGAGAATAGTGCAATCTCTGAGTTATATGAATGATATTGGTCTAGTCTACAGCTCAAAAACTATCAAAGAGAATTTGAAAGTAATTGAAGAAGCTGCAAAGAAAATCTTTGTTAGAGCAGATATCAATCAAATTCAATTTGATATGGATAAAACTGAGTTAATTCATTTCTTTTCTAGACTCAATGAGAAAGAACTATCTCTAACTCTTTTAAATAGAGAGATTAAACTCAGTGTAAATGTCAAATGATTAGAAGTATGATTAAACTCCAAGTTGAATTTTAAATATCACATTCAACAAAGAACTGTCAAGGCAGAAAGACTATTGAACAACATAATCAGACTATCAAATACAGAGAGAGGTCTATTCTTTCAGGCTATGAGACAGTTATATATAGCCTGTATCACATCAGTAGCTGATTATGAAGTTCAAGTTTGGTGAAATAATCAAGAGAATTACACTGAACTCTTTCAAAGTCTATAAAACAGAGTCTTGAGAAGAATTCTGAAAGCATTCAAATCATCTTCTATTAAAGCAATGGAAATTGAAGCTTCAATTCCTTCTTCTGCTATTAGATTTGAAAAGGCCTGTATGAACTATGCTCTGAGAGTTGTAAAGATGAGCTTAAATTATATAATCAGAGAAAGAGTCTCTTCTTCATTTCCATCAATTAACTCTGGAAATGAACTGGATTGGAATAGATTTCTTAATTGAAATGAAAATAATTCTTCAAAGAAAATGTCTTCTCAACTGTACAGACTATGCTCTCTGATTAAAAATCAATTTTCTTCTTTAAATGTTGAAAAAGTTGATCATGAGAAGTTATCTCTCTGAAGAGAAAAGCTTGAATCTCTTATAGACTTATAAATAAGTGAACTATCAAAAGAGAAAGAATATGAACAGCATTTGAAGAGAATTTCTACAATCAATATAAAAGACTCTATTCTGGTTTATTCAGATGACTTAAAAAATGAGAACTTGAATAGATTAGACACAGGCATTGCTTATACTGAAGATAATATTAATTTTATCTCAGATTTCTGGAATCTAGGCTCTGAATGTGAAGTCTTTGATGCTGAACTATTTGCAATAGTGAAAGCTTTCAAACTCATTGAAATAAAATCTCATAAAAGAGGAAATTGTTTGAAAGAGGCATGGATATTCTCTGATAGTCAAGCTGCTTTAAAAAGACTTAGAAATAGTCAGATTCATAATGATCAAATGAATCTTGAACTGATCTTAAACTCTGTTTTGAAAATTCAAAAGAGAAGATCATCAAAGCTGATAATTCATCTACACTGAGTTCCTGCTCACATGAATATTCATAGTAATGAATTGGCTGATTCAGCTGTAAAAAAGAGTGCAGAATTAAGCAGATCTATTCAAAAAATTATGTCCTGATCTTTTATAAAGAGAAAAATAAAAGAATCTTGTTTAGACAAGTGAAATGAAAGCTGGCAGAAATAAAAGAAGAGTATACATTATTCAAGATTTGAAACAAAATCCAAGTGGAAATCTTGTTCAATTAAATGTAAAAAGAAAATATTCTCATCTATAATACAGCTGAAACTAGGACATGGCTATTTTAAATCTTATATACAAAGATTTGATGATAGATTTGACTCAATAGAATGCTCATTCTGCAATATAAATGAGAATTCTGAGCATATTATAATGCACTGTGCATTATACAATAGTCTCAGAGCCAGATTGAAAGAGAAGTATGATTTAAATCAATTAAATATGAGATTCTTATTCTCAACTGAGACAGGAATTAAATACTTAATAGACTTTCTATCAGAAACTCAAGCAGCTATAAGAAAATGACTAAATTCAGAATTATCTGAGTATGAAGAGGAGAAAATAAATCAGATATAGTCTGTTAAAACAGCTATACACTCTCTTTTAATAATTTGTTTTGTTATAGTCTCTCTTTACTTTATCTTTTTCTTTATCTTTTTCTTTCAATTTCTTTCTATCTATTTATTTAATGTGTCTATCTTTGAGACTGTGTTCTTTTTCTCTTTTCTTTTGTCATGATATTGTCAAATGATTTCAAAGTATCAAAAGATGTTAAAACACTGCAATTTGTAAACAGTTTTTGTATTCTGGGCTGGAATTTTCTGATTTTGCATATCTGAAATTGATGAATGTATAATAGTTAACTTTACAGACATAGAAAAAACCCTGAGAACTAAAGTTCTCAGGTAGATGTCATAGTCTCTGACTGCATACATCTATAATTGAAGAATAATAATAATAATAATTATCTTTTTCTTTATCTTTTTCTTTCAATTTCTTTCTATCTATCTATTTAATGTGTCTATCTTTGAGACTGTATTCTTTTTCTCTTTTCTTTTGTCATGATATTGTCAAATGATTTCAAAGTATCAAAAGATGTTAAAACACTGCAATTTGTAAACAGTTTTTGTATTCTAGGCTGGAATTTTCTGATTTTGCATATCTGAAATTGATAAATGTATAATAGTTAACTTTACAGACATAGAAAAAACCCTGAGAACTAAAGTTCTCAGGTAGATGTCATAGTCTCTGACTGCATACATTCATAATTGAAGAATAATAATAATAATAATAAATACTAGTTGGCTTTTTACTATCATCTTATAATAAAATGTCTTCTCAGTACTGTATTTCATCTGCAGACTGATAATCAGACTGAATATCAGAATTAGATACTAAAACAGCATCTTTAAGCATTCTATTTATATTATCAGAATAATTGACTCAAACATCTTCTAATTACTGAATTTATATATAATAATACAAAGAATGTAATCTTAAAGATATCTTCTTTCTATACTTATTATAAATATAATTCTTCACTACTCAGTGATATTACAGATGATGTTTCAAAGAAGAGAATAGACAGTCAGAATATCAGATAGATATAGAGAATAAAGTATCTCTCAGTATCAGAAGTAAAAGTAAGATTGAAACTTTTAAACAAAGTTTATAAGAAGATGATAAAAGATATTTATCACACTTAGAAGTAATAAATAAAATACTATAATTAAAAATATCTTTCAATGAAGTTTTTAATAGAGAATTAAGTACTACTTTCAGCAAAGAATATCAAGATAATAAGATTATATAAGAAGCTCAGTGAGTGATGACTAGAATCTTTTCTGATAATAAGAGTAGTAAGTAAGTAGACATATGAGTTGAAATTACTCACAGAATTGAAATTAATTCATTCTATTTTTCACATTTTCTATTTAAAGCTCTATAAGCAATGTCTCAGAGTGAAGCTGTCTCAGCTGAATAATATTGAGATTAAGAGTGATATCAAATATCTTATAAAGAAAATATTAAATAAGTGAATATATTACAGTAAGCTTCAATATCTTATTAAATAAAAAGATTATTCATTATCAGAGAATTCATGAGAACTGCTTGAGTATTTGAAAAATGCTGAGAAAGAGATTATAAGTTATAAGATAGCTAGTAGAGACTGTTCTGTTATACATCAGAGATATTGAGTAAGAAATATTACTTAAAGACTTCTTATTTTTCTTAAAGAATTTTTTAGAGATAATCTTGTAATAATGAGCTGATATCTTATAGACTCTGTAGCACTCTTCTTCTATTTTCTTTTAAAGAATTTTTTAGAAGTTTAATAAGACTATACAAGTATAAAATTTCTGAAGCAGTTAATAAGAAAAGAAAGAAATATTTAAAATTAATAAAAAAGATTAATATTAATTGATCTGCAGACTGCTGCTAATCTAATAAGGCTACAGCCTGCTGAAAAAGTAAAAAGAAGAAATCTCAGAGTCTACTTATTAATAACTATATCTTTATCAAACTCATTCTTCACTGCTAAAGTCTCTGACACTGATATCTTTATCTACTGAGAAGTTAGTACTGCAGCACTGCAGAGAAGCATGCTATAGAAGAGTATAAGAGATGCTTAAAGTATTAACTTATTAATTTATAAAGTATCTCAGTTATCTGCTTTAATTAAAGTAAGATTCTCTTCAATCAGTGATTAATCTTTATAGCACTTTTAATAATGATATCAGCTGATCTCTTCTTGAGATCAGTTATTCTGAGATGTTTTTTTATCTCAGAGATTCATACTTTTATCTTCTTTTACAGATAAGTAAGAGAGATCTTCTTAGTCTTGATAGAATCTGTTAATACTTAAAGCTCTGAGACTCTCACTCTGTACTGCTTGAGTATCTGAGCTTCTTGTCAGAGCTAATACAATATCTTCTTATAGAGTAGATAATACTTACAGAGAGATAGAAGTTATTATTGCAGATATAACAGAAACAATGAAAGTGAGAGAAGAAGTAAGTGTATAGAATTCTCTTCTTCTTCAGCTGCTTAATATAGTGTAGATAAGTAGTAGTATCAGTCAGAGACTGCACTGAAGCCTTCTCACAGAGAGAAGATAAAGAAACTGCAGAATTCTGCAGACTCAACTTAGCAGTATTCTGAGCAGGGCTCAGACATGCTGCAGGAGAGAAACTACAGATTAAGCTTCTCAGAGTCACTGTCTCTGAAATCAAGCTCTTTCCAGATTTCTCTCTGAATGATCACACAGAGTCATATGCTACTGTATTGACTGAGAGAGGGAACAGCGTTGCAACAGCGGTGGAGAGAGCAGGGAATGAACTGAACACAGATGCATCAGTCAGCAGAAGAGATGACACCTCACTGCAAGGCACAGCAACTACCACCGCGGCTGTGAGAGAAGCAGGAGAAGATGTAGCAATGAGAGTGATGCTCCTGCGGCTCATTGACATCATCTCTGCCTTCAACCTGACTTTCTTAGCGGCTACAGAGGCTGCAGCCGCATCATGAAGACATTTATTCACTAGAAAATGTCAGAATAAGTCCTTTATTATTCTTCAAGAATGATACTCTCATGCACTCACTGTTACAATTGAGAGAAAGAGAAGAAAAATGTTTTATAAAGAGAGAGATCTTTTTGAAAAATTCTGTCACTACTGTTAGCTATGTCTCTAAAAACACACTACTTTTGCAGAGAATTTCATATATAGAACAGAATATATTGAGAGATCTGCAAGTCACTTGTTAACTATGTTTTTCACATTTTAAATCAATATATAAGAAACTCACTTACTACATGTTTAAATTGAATGAAGATGAGAAAAGAAAGATCTACACAGTCAGCAGTAGACTGATCACTGAGACTATGAATTTCACATTTGATTTCATTTGATCTGATCTCATACATTTCTTGACATGAGTCTCACCAGAATCAAGCCTCAAAAAAATCTGAAAATGAACCATTTCTGAGAGAAATGATGTGAAAAATGACCAGATTTAATTCAAGAACAGTGAAATAGAAGTAATTTTTCAGAATAAACTGTGAAAAATGATCATTCTTTCAAAATCAGAATAGAACTGAGACTGAAGATTAAAATCAGTCTCATTTAGTTCATTCAGTGATTGCTTATATAATCAGAATTTGATAATGATTATTGATAATACTTATGAAATAACTAAATACATTCTTGTGCAAGTTTATTCTTCACTTTCTCATGAAAACTACACTTCTCTGATATACTGTGATCAGAGGTATTAAACTGTCTGATAATTTCATGTTTTATAATCATGAGTTTCTTGATTGTTTCTTCTTATAATTGTTCTCAGTGATAGTGATAAATATCTTGACTTGAGTTGAACTTTCACTTCATTCTCATCTCTGTCAATGAAATTGTCAGAATATCATGTATTATCAGTGCAACAGTTGAATATATACTCTCAATAATTTTTCATAACTCTAGAATTGATTTGATGTGTAAATTCATCAGATCATCTTAAAGATAGCAGTTAAATTCAGTTTTATAAGTATATAGTTTTATCTGATTTTTGATTGCAATTAATGTATACAAGTTCTGTTTCAAAGTTAGTATTATAGTTCTATATGATATGAAGTGTTATCAAAGATTGTTACTTACTAGAGAATTGTATTTCACTGTCTTCATATCTTGAACATCTGCTTGTTCAAATCTCTGATAGTTGACATTGTAGTAGTCTCAGACTAATTTAACATATGAGTCTCATTTCTTCTCTATTCAATCTTGAGAAGTGTAGATGTTAACTTAATAGAAGAGATCTAGTAGAGCTGCTACAGTATAATACTCTGTAAAAGATTGTTCTGTTTTACTGTAATAATATATCAGTTTATTCCTTGCAGTAACAATAGCCTGTACTATAGTATTATCTCAGACTGAATTTCTTTTTGAGTGATTCAACTGCTTCTCAAGATGAGTAAATAAACTATTATACACTCATCAGACTGACTGCAGTATTGATGTATAAGTGATTGAGACTGTCTTTGTTATCTTATAAAACTGAAACAGTAAATCAATCACATATTTCAACTGAGTTCACTTTATATCAGAAAGTTTCAATATCTGAATCTTTTCTCAATCAGAGTGTTACACTCAATGATCAATTATCTGATATAATTGAAGAGTCTGAATAGCTATCTTATATATTGAACTTCATTATATTCTAATATTCTGTATTATATTCAGTGATGTGACTGATTTGTTTATTTATTAAATATCATGAAATCATTGTTATTATTTAGAAGAGATATAAATTGCATTAACAATGTTTCAAATCTATGATATTTAAATTATTAGTCAATCTATTTAAAATTAACAGTAGTGTTATTAAAAAGCATTATTAAAAAGTAATATTAAAAAGTGTTATCAAAAAACATTATCTTTTACAAAGTAAATGCAAAAGTTACTTGAGTAATCACTTTCATCTTATTCTTATTTCAAGAATCAGTCATCTTATTATTCTTCATCTTGATATTAAGATTCTTTATCAGTGTTTATATTACAAGTTGAATCACATGAGCAATGCAGAGAATATGACCTTATTTATCATTTTAGAAATGCAAAGTCAATTTTTACTTCAAGCTCTTCATCATAGTATAGTTATTCACAGTATTATCAGTTATAATTGTAAGAAGACTGAGACTAATATCTTAATAGTCATTTTTAATTATAGTTATTAATATCTCTGTCATATAATTCTCAGTATGACTACTGATCAATGATTCAAATTCAATTAATATCTCTCAATAAGTTCAGTTCTCATCAATATAATAATATATAACTCTTATAAATATAAGATTATTTGTACTAGTTTATACATTTACTGTGAGAGACACTCTTCAATGATTCTTCAACTCTGATTCTAGATATTATATATTAACTTTATAGTATATCTTGAGATTGAACTGAAGACAGAATTGATATGAAATATGAAGATTTAAATTAAGTATTTGAAGAAGTGTTCAGAATTCAGAGTTTTCAATTGATTAAAGAGAAAGATTCAGAGATATACACATACAAAGTAATTATTCACAGAAGTTATTAGATAAGAGTTATGAAATCAGAGTACTGATACAGAGTCATTTTCATATAATTTTCTTCAAATTAGAAAGTTAGTATTATCAAAAATCATTATCTGATAGAGTAACTTATCAGCTCAGTAGTAATTTTCTGATTATTTTTCTTTTATTGTCTGCATTCTGATGACTTCAGATATCAGAAAATTTCTTCAGAGTTATAATCAGTTTATAATGAATATTTCTGAATGAAGTTGCAGTAATTATAATAGAGAGATAACTCTTCAATAATCTATAATACAATCTGTTAATAATTATTTCATAGTTTATCTTGATATTTGTGTTGAGTTTTTCATAAATTTTGTGACCTGAAATCAGATGTGAAGAATGAAGTGATTATTTATTATAATTGAAAGAGAGTATTCTGTGTTGAATTGTAAATAATATAGACTTTGTAATTCACAGTGATTTCTTGAAGAGTTTATAAATCTTCAATAGAAGTAAAAGAAGTGAAAGAAGTGAATTCAGAAGACATGATAATAATTTAAGAAAGATGATAATTTATTTTCAATAACTGATCACTGATGTGTATAAGAAGAATTAATATAAGAGAAAATAATCTTATTTCTTAACTTAGTTATAATTTTAGTACTAACTCAGATTGAATATCATCAATGTATAAAAGTAAATAAACAATCTTGATTAATCTCTGTCATATTTCTTGAAATATATTAATATTGTGAAAGAGAGTATTACTAAATTGTATTATCAAATAATATTATTAAAAATATATTAATATTGTGAATATCAATGTTGAAAAAATGTTGATACTTATACATTATAGTGATTTGTGAATCATGATAGTTAAATATATATATATATATATATATTGTTCCTGACTTGATTATAACTTGTACAATAATTTTTAAAAACTCAAAATTAATTTCAATTATTAATAATTATGAACTTACAACTAACTAATATAAAAAGAAAAAAACTTTTTCTATTCATCATCTTTCTTCTCTTTCTCATTCTTCTTATCATTCTTCATAATTCACTTCTCATTCTTCTTCTTCTTCTTCTTCTCCTCATCTGAGATGATAATCATCTCAAAATCTCTCTCTACTGCCTTCTCAGAGAAGGGTTTCTGCTGCTTCCCTTCAGCCAGGTCAACCTGTATCTCAAAATCCTGCATTTCCTGATCTGCTGCCTCAGATTCCATCTCAGTAGTAAGCAGATTGACATGCTCAGAGAGCAGAGCTGTCTTCTCAATATTCTGAATCATGAAGTGCATTTGAGATCTGAACAAGGCCTTAATTCTCTTCTTCTCTGTCAGCTTCTGCTAATCAATTAGAGAACAGAAGTATTATCAAAAATCATTATCTCTTAATAAATAAAAAACTTATCAGTTTTGACTTCTTTATCTCTCACTTTAACATCTTCTCAATCTTCTTCTACTGTTACTTATTTACAGTAACACTCTTCTTCTCTCTCTCTCTCTTTATCTTAATCTCAAATTATTCTCAGAACTTCTTCTGATCTCACTGCTACTGTATGAGACTCTTCACTGTCTTCTTCTTCAATCTCTCATAGACAGCATCATCTGTATTATTTCTATACTTAGTTCAGTCTAAATCTATCAGAAGTATTACTTAAAATCATTATCATTCTACTCTCTTATAGAGTCTCTTCAAGATATTATAATATGTCTTATAATCTGTCTTCTCTCACTTAAATACCTTCTTCTTCTCTTTCTTCAATCTGTGATGATACTCATGCGCCTTGATAATCTGCAGAACTGCAGAATATTTGAAGAGAGATGATATAATTAATTTCAGTGAGTGTTGAAGAGAGATGAAGACAGAAGAGACAGTCAGAAATAATATAATAATAATGATAATGATAATAATAATGATAATAATAGTGATAATGATAATAATGATAATAATAGTAATGATAATAATAGTGATGATAATGATGATAATGATGATGAAAGAAGAAGTGCATTGAAATATATTACTGACTTATCAAATATAAAGAGACTCAAAGAAAATATTAACAGCTTTCAGTGATGTATAGAAACAGCTACAGTATTGCATAGTAACATCATCTTCATTCAATACATACACTGTTGATATTCTTTATATACAGTTATTATATAATCTATATCAGAAATACATGCAGAAAACAGATCTTTATTGCTAGAATAAATAATTGCAGCAATTCTCTGTTTTCATATTATAAAGATAAGTTATTCTTATTTCTTTCTTCTCTCTTTTCTCTTCTTCAATCAATCACTAATTTCAAGCTGGTATGAAAACTATTAAAACACTCTCAGAAACTCTCAAATTGAAGAGTATAGACTAATCAAATTTCAAATACAGAAGAAATCAAATTATCTTCCACAGATTCAATTATTCATTCTCTCTCAAATAAAACAGCAGTCACATTCCCTCTCCTCTTCAATCAAATGAAACATGGCCTGTGAAAAGCAAGTATTACATCAGATCATAATGATCAACACAGTCTCAGCACACAGGGCTGTATATATGCAGTGTGTGCTGAACTGAGAGACTGTGTGAATTGCAAACCAGCAGCAGCATCTCAGAGAGAGTCATGCAGTGTGAGAAAGCTGCAACTCTCAGTCACATGTGCAGAGAATGAATCACTGCAGTAAGTGCATGTGCATTGAAGTAATACTTTTTAGTAACACTCAGTCTCTGATATAATGAAAATAGAGTCTCTCTGTGAGATCTGTTTCTATCAGAAGTCAGAGAATCTTATATTTCTCAAGATTATCTTCACATACCTTGTCTGTGAAATCAATGAGAGAAATCATTAATTTCAGTGTTCTGTTCTTGATGTCATTCAAGTGATAGCAGAGTTCACCCTGATCACACTTTTTAAGTGTATATTTTCTAATTATTCACATTTATATAGATATATACTGATTATTTATTAGATAATATTA
This sequence comes from Blastomyces dermatitidis ER-3, assembly GCF_000003525.1. Taxonomy (NCBI): domain Eukaryota; kingdom Fungi; phylum Ascomycota; class Eurotiomycetes; order Onygenales; family Ajellomycetaceae; genus Blastomyces; species Blastomyces dermatitidis. The sequence goes on along the minus strand of NW_025544779.1, from coordinate 2,448 downwards.
AGACAATGACTTATCACAGCTGTGTTACTCTCACTATAAGAGATATATAATTAGTGATGAATATTGTAAAGACTCTGAAAAGTGAGTATTTTGAGAGTGCTGTGACTCTATGATCTTGATTTTTTTTTATTTTTATTTTTTGTTTTTTTATTTTTCTTTTCTTTTTTATTTTTATTTTTCTTTCTCTTTCTATCTTTTTTTTTCTGTCTCTTCTTTTTTTCTTTCTCTTTTTTTTTTTTTTTTTTTTGTTGTGATTTTTTCTTGTTGTTTTGTTTTTTATTTTTTTATTATTTTTTGTATTTTACATTTTTTTTTTAATTAAAATGATATTGATTATGATCTGTGTTTAGAAAAGTAATGATATTTAATAATACTCTCTGTTGAATTTTCAACAAATGAGCACTATATTATGATATTATGTAAGTGAGAAATAATTTTATAATCTCATTTGATGCTATTTTCAATAATGAGATCAGAATGAAAATGTGACTAAGAATTCAAATATATTCTTTATCTAGAACTAGATTTTTATTTGAAAAGTAAATCTGAGATCTTTAATATTTGAAATAATGGAATTTGAGATCAATGTGATGAACACAAATCATGATCAGAAGTAATGCTTTTAGGCAATGTAACAACTGTAAAGTTTGATTCTGGTCTCAGACACAGTCACACAGTTAGTCTAGTCAGCAGAAAAACTCATCTATTTCTTTGTACAGTATATGCACTGTTAATCAGTTGATAACTGTTACTATATAATAAAGATAATTTCTAATTCAGTAATCTTGAGAGCATTAAGACTATGCTCTTAAAGAAGAGAGTATTATCACATTTCTAACTATGTTAAGACTCTGTTACAGTTTCACACAGCTTATTACTTTCATGTGAATGATTTCATTCTATCTGAACTGATTTTCAATTACTCTATAATATCATTCAGATATATCATAGAAAGATCTGATTAATAAATATAAGAACTCTGCTTCTATATAAGATCAGCAGATTACTCTTTCTTGATAATAAGACACTGCTGAGATATCACTTCAGCTATTCTTACTTATAAAATGAGAGAAGAGTATTCACTCATTGTCTATATAGAATAGCTAGATACTGACTTCTTATCAAAAAAGTCAGTGATTCATTTCTTTTTCTTCTACTGAAATATATACAAGAGTTACTGCATGTCTCATACAATCTTCTTAGTATACTAAGTATCATATCTGTGATATTCTCACAATAACTCTGTAGCCTATGAGCTCACTATTCAAGCAAGATAGTCAAGCTCACTTATACAGCTTCTCAAACAACTACTTCTATGTGACACTGCTGACTAGTCACTGCTTCGGTTCTGTCATGTTACACTGTAGAAGAATCTGATTTTACTGTATATATTTATTTACAGTTCTACACAGTGTAAAGAGATAATCAGTGATAGAAAAGATATAATAAGAGAAGATTACAATATCTGAGTTCTCTAAGTATGATATTGAAGACAGACAGCTGTAGAAGTAATAGAATACTATAAAGAAATAAATTAATCAAGAGACTGATTTTATAAGCAGTGAATACAGACTTTTAATACATTATTCATTCTTGAGAATCTATGAGAGATAATTGATCAGATATATTATCTATTCAAGAATTTATACAGAGTAGATAGTTAATGAGATATGTGATTTATTATTCAAGAATCTGTACAGAGTAGATATAGACTACTGAGACAAAAGAGCTCAGTCATCATCAGCACTGCTGATAGAAGAGTTAATCAATCTCTGAAACTCCGAACTCTCAACAGTAGATGATATAATAGTACAATGTTATGAATTATGCTTTACTTAATTCTACATCAATCAGTGAGCTGTATTCATGTCAAGAACCTTAAAAAGGAAATTCTTCACTTTTAATGACCAGAGTTTTCATTATATATTTGCTTCACTTCACTCTGTAAATAAAATGTTTTTGTAGCACACAAGTCTTGATGTGCTAATTATTGTGGAGCTAGTTCATATTAGAAAACAGCAATTCTACAGATGAACTGCAATATAGTAGAATTGAATATTTTCATCATCATTATTCTTCTCTGTAAATCATCAATTTGATTACTCTGTAATAACTAATTTTTTTAAAAAACAACATCTACACAGCCCGGTCTGCAAGCTATCTAATCATCTTTGATGAATTCAACAGTCATTTTCAAGAGGCACTGAACATGGTTCTATTTTCTCTGAAGAGAGATGTTCTCACGGCACAGGTATTCAATCTCAACTTCTTTAGCATCAAGCAACTCAATGCTATTATCTCTGATATGACATTTGACAGAGTGAGCCAGGGCTGTAACAGGCTTAGACTGGCTGAAAGAATCATGAATTTCATATTTAATTTCATTTGATCTAGTCTCATACATTTCTTGATGTGAATCCCGCTGAGACTAATTATTAAATAAATGAA